>NC_047132.1:9252010-9622099 GCF_009829125.3 Periophthalmus magnuspinnatus
ATAAAACAGAACTGAATAAACGGACACTGTGCCAAGAAAAGAGGAGAGAGGAGGGTGGGAGGTGATGACAGGGATGAGTGGAGGGGAGGAGAGCAGAGAAGAGAGAGAGAAAGAGAGACAGAGGAGAGAAAAAGAGAGAGAAAGGTGAGGGAGAGAGAGAGAGAAGGGAGAAAAAGAGAAGAAGGTAGACAAAAGGAGAGAAGAGAGAAAGAGAGGGGGGAGGAGAGAGAAGAAGAGAGAAACAGAGAGATGAAGAGAAGGCAAAAGAGACATAGAGGAGGAGAGATAAAGAGAGAGAGAAGAGGGAGAGAGAGAAGAGAGAAAAAGAGAAGGGGGTGGACAAGAGGAGAGAAGAAAAAGAGAAAAAGAGGGAGGAGATAGAGAAGAGGAGAGGGAGAGAGAGGGTGGAAGGAGAGAAACAGGGGAAAAGGGGGGAAGGGAGGAGAGAGATGAGGAAAGCAGAAGAGGTGGATAAAATGAGAGAAGGGGATAGAATGGAGAGAGAAAGAGAGAGTTAGGGGATAGGGGTGATAGAGGAGAGGACAAAAGGCACAAGGGATGAGAGAGAAAGAAAGAAAGAAAGAGAGGAATAAAAGTGGAGGGTAAAAGTGGAGAGAGGGAAGAGCGAGGGGGAGGACAAAATGAGAGGAGTGAGAAGAGACTGAAAGAAATGGAGAAAGAGGGGAGATAAGGAGAGAGAGGAGGGGAGAGAAACAAAAGTTAGAGCGAGAGATGAGAGTGGGTACAGAGGAGAGAGGGGAGAGAGAGAGAGAGAAAGAGGGGAGGGAGGAGGAGAGAGGGCTGATAATAAAACTGCACTGTGAGCCCTCCTGTAAACCCACTCAGAGACAGGACACAGGACCAGCATCAAGTCCACTCTTCTGGGCCAATTCAGTTAAAAAGAATTTGCCTAAAAAAACAACTTGAGAATTTATATCAACTTTTACTTTTACTTCAAGGACTCACTGTGAAGAAGCCCCGGCAAAGATCCAATCTGGCTCTCATCCATGTTTTCAGGGACAATCCGACAGACTTGATTTGAAACTTTTCCAAAACAAAACTTCACTGGATGGTTAAGTTGCGTTCAAGGACTACGTAACTTTTTGGGGGTATTTTGATTTTTCACCTTTTAGCATCAGGAGATAAAGTGAAAGAGAATCCGTCTGTACTATCACCGTAGCCATCCTGATTTGGGACGACCCCCTCCTCTACGCTCCCACCCCACACCCCCACAGAGCAGAGAGCGTGAAAAATCTCACTAATGGGTTTATTTTCTGTCAGATCTTCACCGATGTGCCAGTCCATTGGAGCATTCCCCCGGACTCATTTCATAGTTGAGTAAGTCGTGAAGTGGTGGTCAACTCTAGCTGGGGTTTTCTCACCAAAACAAGCAGATAAAGTTGTCATACAAGTTCTTGGACCTTCTGTTCTCCTTCCAATCCTGCTAATTGTTTCCAAGTTTCCAAGTCCTAGTTTCATTGACAATATGCGGTGTGGAGTAGGGCCTTGGGCGATTACAGCTGCATTGTTTTGGACTTTGATTTTGAATGGAGTTGAGGCCAAAAAGGAGAGAAAGAAGTTAAAAGACGGAGCTCCTCAGCACACAGAGAACTTCAACGCAACGGTGTCCAACAGTGAGGAGGTCGGAGGAGCTGTCAAGGTACTGAACCCTACCAACTATATGCTTTATTACACAGATGTGATAGCGACAAGTTTGGTTATTTAAAGATGCAGTATGGAACTTTTCTGGTGGGGGGGTCACTTCCACTTGCTGGTCTCTGGGAAGATGCTTTTGCTTAGACTTCAGTGTTCCTCAGTATGGCATTACACCTGGCATTTACTGGAAACATGTATTCTTAATGTGAGTGAGATCGGACTTGCAGCTTGGCTTGGTTGTCTCCATGGAAACACTGTAGATAAGTTTAACGCCATACTGTGGAGCATTTCAGGCAAAGTGAGAACGTCTTCATGGAGACAAGAACATGGGGTGAACATTCAGAAAAGTTACATAGTGCACGTTTAAATGATTAATCTACATTTCGGTTGCTACGTTCTCTCAACAGTTCAGTAGGTTCCTGAGTACTCCTGTGTATTTTTGATGTAAACATGATTATTCTACGCTGCAAATGTTGAAATTACTTAAATTTTACTAGCTTGTATACATTCCCGAGGCTGCACTATTTGACTAGTTTCAATATAAATCTGTCTGTTTTTTAAAATGTTCAAATTAAATGACTAAATTTGAACAAAAATCTCAGTCTTTCTTAAAATCAATCTGCTGTATTTTGACGCAAACCAAACTAAAATGATCTAGACACTTTGAACTCTTTGAATTTCAAGTCAAGTCATTTAAAGAAACCATATTACGATATTTTCTGATCTGTTCTAATGTTGTTTCCTCATCACAAACAGACCTGGAGTTGTGTTTTGTTTCATTCACACATGTTTAACGCACAAACCCTGCATATTTAGGCTGAGTTCTTCTCTCAAACTGAAAAACTCCACCTTGTGATGTCATGTGGTAATACAGGAAGTGCTCCACTGTGTTTTTAAACTCCATGCACCTTCACTGGAAAGAATCATTTCACCCCTCGAATTGCCAGTCTCTACTGAAAAAACTACCACAAATTACCACTTTATGACATCACAAGGTGGAACAGAGCATTTTGAGCTTTGATTTAGACAGACTAATAATAAAAGCTTTCTCAGACATGTGCGGGTGACATAAAACACAACTCCAGGTGTGTTTTGAGGATATAACTGTATTATAACATGACTAAAAGCTCAAAAGAGTCAGTTTTGCGTAATAGAGGTCCTTTAAGCCAAATGTGTTTTGTGTCGTGTACTTTTGGAGAATCAGAAGAATGTTGCCTGGGTGACGTGTGCAGACTTGATATGCATTATTTACATGTGAGTGTGATGTATGGAATAGCTGAGATGTTGACTTCAGGCTGATGGTATGCCTCATGTGTCATCTGTTTTTTCAATGGGAATACATGAAGCGAATCCAACTGTGGTCAAAGCTGAACTGTGTACACTGCAGAGAATCAATCAGTAACTTTATATTTTATCTTTCTAACTATCTACTTTGCTTGTATTTCTTCAAAAACATCACTATATGGAGTCAAGATATCACTTTATTCCCAAGTTAAATATTTGGCAGTAGATTAAGAACGTTGCACATAAACGATAATAAATTAAAATTGAAGTATGTAACTTATGGGGTTCACCTCTTATGCATACATTTGTCCAGTGAGATGACCTGAAATGTTCCACAGTGTAGCATTTAACTTATCTATCTTTCATTTATTTGATTACATGGATTTAAAAACGTCCATTTTTACCATAAACTGGGTCGCCTCCCCTCAGATCTGACCCGTAACTTGGCCAGATGGTGTCGCCTAGTTGTCTACATAGAGATAGATGAGTTTAATATCATATTGTGGAACATTTCAGATGAAGCACTAACAGCTCCATGGAGATGAAGTGAGAGCCCGCCACCCACAAAAAGTTACATAGTACACCTTTAACTCTACCATTGGTATCTTTTCTTGAAACCAGTCAAAATCCAATCTAAACTCTAAATTATTCAGAATTAAACCTCCACCAGATGAGTTTGTAAGTTCACTAGTCTTGCAGTGCAGACAGGTGTGCCCCTTGGGTCAGGCCGGAGACATGATCCGGACTCTGAAGTGTGAAAATCCAAATGGATGAGTTCAGGAAGAATCCCGAGAATGTGACATCTGCAGCCGGATCAATACATCAATTAGTGGTCCTCATGCTCTCCACAGGGGGGTGAAGGTCTGGGAGTCTGAGAGGCTGGGGGCTTGAGGGTCCGGTGGTCTGGGGAGCTGAGGGTCTGGAGGTCTGAGGTTCTGAGGGTCTAAGGGTCTAGGGGTCTAGGGATCTGGGGGTCTGGGGGGTCTGAGAGGCTGAGGATGTGAAGAGCTGAGGGTTTGATGGTCTGAGGGTCTGGGGATCTGGAGGTCTGATGATGGGAGGGTCTGGAGGTCTGAGGGTCTGTGGGTCTGAGGGTCTGAGGGTCTGTGGGTCTGAAAGGCTGAGGATGTGAAGATCTGAGAGTCTGTGAGTCTGAGGATCTGGGGGTCTGAAGGTCTGGAGGTCTGAGGGACTGAAGGTCTGGGGATCTGAGGATGAGAGGGTCTGGAGGTCTAAGAGTCTGGGGATGTGGACCCTCAGGGTCTGAGGGTCAGGGGGTCTGTGGGTCTGAAAGGCTGAGGATGTGAAGATCTGAGAGTCTGCGAGTCTGAGGATCTGGGGATCTGAGGGTCTGGGGGTCTGAGAGTCTGAAGATCTGAGGTTCTGGGGTTCTGAGGGTCTGGGGGTCTGAGGATTTGGGGAGGCTGGGGGTCTGAGGGTCTGAGGGTCTGGGGTTCTGAGGGTTTGAGGGTCTGAAGGTCTGTGGGAATGAACTACGTCAAAGGAGAAAAATCAGATACTTCCAGACATGTTGTTTTATTGATCTGAAGAAAGTTATGAAAACAGCTCCACAACACAAACAGCAAAGTAAATATTTGGGTGTCTGGTGCCACAAGGACTAAACGTGGTCTAAAACAAGACTAAACCAGGTCCAGACTAAAATAAACCCTAAACCACATATAAATCAGGAGTTGATAAGTGTGGAACAAATATTGAGGAAGATCTGTCTAAACCAGGACTGAACCAGAACAGAAACACTAAAACGGGATTAGACCAGGAAGGAACCAGGTCTAATCCCAAAGTGAAACTAAACTATAAACCAGGTGAAAACCAGCACTAATCCGAAACTACAACTAAACCAGTCTACTAAGCAGGACCCCAGACTAACCAGGACTAAACCAGGTCTAAACCAAAACTAAACCAGAACTGAACCAGAACTAAACCTGGACTTATCGTAAAAAGGAGAAAGAACAGGAGTAAGCCAGCACTAAACTATGATTTAAAAAAGGGCTAGCGTTCATCAAGCCTATTAAGGTGCACTGTGCAACTTTTTTGAAACTAAATAAACCTAAAATAATCTGATATGAATGAGATACGCGTCCCACACTATACAAGGACAATCCAAACAAGACTAAACTGTGTCTAATCCAAACCTAAACCAGAACTGATATAAATATGAGACGTGTCCCACAGTTTGAGAACCACTGGCCTTGCTGTGTATTTGAATGTGTCTGAGTGAATAAACATGGACTAACTAGATCTAAACCAGGTCTAATTCAAAACTAAACCAGAACCAAACCAGAACTAAATCAGGACTAAACCAGGAATAACAAATCTACATGAGGACTGTCCAAACAAGACTAAACTATAACTAATCCAAACCTAAACCAGAACTGATATGGTTATAATACGCGTCCCACAGTTTGAGAACCACTGTCCTTGCTGTGTATTTGAATGTGTTTGTGAATAAGCCCTGTCCCGTCTTCACCAAAGCCTGTGTTCTGTCTGTGTTATTTATTGGTACATTTCTGCTGTTGCATATTTGTAAAACTTTCCAACGTGGTGTTTGTTTTGCCTTCAGCCCACCCATCGAGCTGGCATTCTCAAAGCTGCCACTGCCCTGTATATGTACAACACTGTAAAAACTAATGTCTAAAGTGAAACTGTAATGAGTCAGAATAGCTCCATAGATTTTAATTGTTTGGATTGGTTTATATTTGGTTGCTATGGGTGCGTTTACACTTGTTCTGTTTTGGTCCTGGCTTGAGCCCAGTTTAGTCCTGATGTAAACTTGGTTGGGTCCTGGTCTAGTCCTGGTTTAGTCCTGGTTTAGTTCTGTGTTTAGTCTCGATTTTGTGTTTGGATGTGTGAGCAAGTGTGAACACAGCCGCAGACTCGTACTGCAAAATAGAAATATTTGTATAATTAAAATGACTTGAATCCAGGACGTTATAATTTGATTTTTCTGAGTCAGTTCCAATACATGGCTTCTTCTTATTATTCAAGATAATATATTTGCCATTGGGGCATGAACTGACAATTGTTAACCAATGCTATCGATGCAGTGTTTTTTGTTGTTTTTAAATACAACACTTTTATTTCCTGCATTTGAGATATAAAAAAGATATCCAAATGACATAGAATTTTGCCTTGAAATAAGAAAAACACCTTTAAACCAGCGATGTTTTAAAACAAGTAAAATAACTTAAAGGGCCCATGTTACCGTACACTATTTTTTGATCTATGTTATAACATGGCTTAAAGCTCCCGAGAGTCAATTCTATGTAGGGTTGGGAGATAGGGTTGGGGTGTAGTAGCTAAGCCTGAATTGTTCTTAATAAACTCTTTGCTCATTATAAATAAAATCATTGTTCATTCTTGGATCCGCCAGCTTCATGCGTGGCTGAAGGGTTTATTGCAGTGCTCTAGGAATTCCTTTTGTGGATCATTTTTGTGGATTCTGGAAGAGGAATAATCTATTTACCCCAATGGCATTCATTTAAATAAGATGTTGAGTGACAATATCAACCTAACGCTGCAGTCTGCACCTAATAGGCCTACTGAGTGACCCCTTATGCATGAGATAAACAGAGACTCATGTGACTCTTAACAAAACCAGTGCCCAATGGCTTAGATTCCACATTAAATCAATTTCACACTCGTAGACATGAAAGAAATGATCAGAGTTCGTGTAACTTAGTTGACATCAATATTACTAACAAACCTAATTCCCAGGTGTCAGATCCTGGACAAACTAAAAAAACCTAGTATCCCTAAAGAGTCAGACCTGTTTGATATGCGATCAACGCAATACTTAAAATGACAAAGTTTTTGGTTGCAACAGGCAATCTAAAGGAGGTGTAGTTGCCATTTATGTTAAAGATTACCTGTCTGTGGGCTTTAATAATCTATTCATGATCCTTCTGATCTTGACTATGTTGAATCTGAACCTCTGGCAGCCAGAATTTCTCGTTAAGACCTTTCACTTACATGGAGGTATTAAATGCACTTGATCCAAAACTTCTATTATTAGCTGCCCCATATTTAATTTCAACCTCTATTACATATTTTCATCAACTGGCAGGTCTACCAGAAAGGTGGGACAACTAAAAATGTAAGTAATTTCGAGTATCTAAATGACCTTGTCTTGCAAAAGTTAAGTGCAAAAAGTTAGTTGCAAATCAAGTTACTTGAAGTCTTATCAGTCTGGTTTCAGAGAAGGGCATAGTTCTGTCAAGGCAACCACAAAACTTTTAAATAACATTTTCACAGCCCTTGATGATAAACACGATTGTGTAGCTCTGTTTATTAATTTGACTAAAGCCTTTGATCATAAGTAGATCATAAAATCATCTCGAAGCATCTGAAGCATATTTGATTTGACAATGTTACATGTGATTGGTTCCAAAATTATCTTTCAAACAGAACCCAGCTGATGGGTTTTTAAGCAAAAGAAGTGCCCCAAGGCCTAATTTTGGGCCCACTACTTTTTGCTATATTAATGAATTTGATTGGTTAGTGATTTAAGAGAATGCCTCATACATTTATATGCAGATGAGGCTGTTTGGTATGCAAGTGCTCCCTCTGCTGATCAGGTGATGTTACTGAGGCCAGATTTGAATTAAATTCAAAAATTATCATTGAATGCAAATAAAAGTAATTATATATATATATTTTCTAGCAAACAATTACATGATGTTCAAATTGCAAATCTTTGTACACTAAATGGTGCATTGACTGAAAGAATCACTATCTATAAATATCTTCAAAAAAATGTATCCTTTAAAATACATATCTCGGATTTATGTAACAGCTTAAAATCAAAATGATAATTTTATTATAGAAAAAAAATAGTGTCTCGCATTGAATTGTAGAAAAGAAATTGTTCAAGCAACTTTTATTTCTCTACTAGATTATGGAGGTATAATCTACATGCAGACTTCAGCCTCCACTTTGAAACCTTTAGACACACTCTTTTACTCAGCCCTTCATTTCATAACACGCGACTGCAACTGTTGCTGTCAGGCTTGTCATGTTGGATTTAAAATGTCCATATTAACCCACTCTACATGATCCTAGTGCTTTCATTTCACTATTGTGTCCATAAATCAAGATATAAACATTAATAACAGACACATTTCCCTGAGGTCACTCTCCCTAGCGTTAGCAACTGGTTTGATTGACAGCGTTGCTAAGCGCCCGCTCCCTACTAAAGCTAGCAGTGCGGCATTACCTTCAAAAGCCTTGCTCCGGATTGGCTTTTTGGTTGCCATGAAACTTGGCCTCTACGTATAACTGCGAGCCTCAATGACTTTCTTTTGAGTGGAGCTGAGTGATATGGGTGATGTCACACTTACTTAGTCCACTTCTTTATACGGTCTATGATCTATGCCATATATTATAGTTTGCTGATGAATATGGCAATAATTATTACTTATTTGTAGTCCATAGCCAGTGCTTGTGGTGGGTTTTTATCTCTGGGTTACATGGAGTAGAAATGTCTGCGTATGGAGCATGTGAACTTGACCAAAGAAGTGAAATCCAGTTATAGTCTAATTCACTTACCCTGCTTATAAAAACTCCCCCTTCTCTCCACTGAAAGCTGTGGACCATGATGTAACTGGTGCCTGCAGACTGAGGTGGGCTCTCTGCTCTGTTCCCATTGATCGTGTCACTCTTGGAGCAGTCTGTCTCCTCTGAGTCTGGGACATTTGATCTGGGGCCGGGCTGCTCAGATCTGGGGCAGTGTGAGCCGTGAGAGCCCCTGACAAAGCCCCACACAGGGTCCCGACTCACAACACTGCAAAAAAGGATAGGTTCTCACAATATTCAGTTTTAAAGTAGAATTAGTGTTAACTAGATAGAAATTATTAGATCACAAAATAGTTTTTCTCAATACTAGTGTTTTATATCTGTGTAATCCCTCAGTCATCCAGGTAGTTTCCATAGTGGTCCATGGGTGTATACTAGTCTATGTGTCTTATTCTTGTTTTGATACAGCTCAAGATCATTCACAAAATCCCATCTGTAACTTGGTCTGTGGCGTCATCTTCTTTTAATGCCATACTGTTGAACATTCAGAGCAAAACAAGTTAACACACACCTTTAAATATATACATTTCTTCTGTGTATATTATGATTTGCTCCCCCGCCACCACTGCTAACATAACATTCTTTTCACCCCGTCAGTCACCGTCACACATTGATGACATAATCACCTCAAGACAAACAGTTCGGTTTGAAGTGTCTGGGCCAAACTCATACCTCTGATGAGAATCGGAGCTGCAGAGACAATTCAAGGTTATAGTGAGTCAAAATCTCCATCCTCCCAGTCAAAACTCACATTCACAGAAAAATAAAACCAAAATTGTTTGTTTTACTGACATATTAAAAACTAAGCACATCGTATAAGTCGTGCCTTGACACAATACTAGAGTGGTAGGATAAGGTGTTTTCCTCCCCCTGCTGGCATTAGTGGGAAATGCAGCATGTTGAAAGAGCTGAAGAGCAGCAGTTATACATTTTTTTGCAATTGAAGCACTAGAGCTGGTATATGGACTTTAAAAACACTGAGGAAGGACAAAGTTTGAGGAGACACATGACTACAGTATATTTGTTGGATAAGGGATCTTCTAAATCTTTCTGAGGGGGGTCCACTACGTCCTTGTTCCCTTGGATATGTTACTGCTTTGTCTAAAATGTTCTACAGCATGGAATTAAATGTGTCTATCTTAAATGTATTCAATTATAGACATGTTTTACTGTGAGCGGAGGTGCCTCTCCACAGATCTGACCTGTAACTTGGCCTGGTGATGTCACATGGTTGTTACTATGGACATAGACATGGGCATTGAACATTCCAGGCGCAACAACATCTTCAGGGAGACAAGCATCTGTCACTTTCCATTCAAAAAGTCACAGAGTACACCTTGAAACACACCTGAAAGAATAGCAAACAAATCAAAGTAAGTTTTAGACTAGAAAACAACATTGCGAGTTAAAAAAGTCAAAAGTGAGTTTAGTAATGATTTTGTGGCACTTGTTGTCCGTCTATCCTCTCACAGCTCTGCACACTGCCCAGGGGAAAACAGATCCATTAGAGCTGTCCTGGCTTGACAGCGGTGTTCACAAAGAACCAAACATTTAAACATTTACAGTTGTGGGTTTTCCCTGTGCCCAGTGGAAAGAGTGTGATGATGGACCAATCCCCAGTGAGGGCGGCTGGCACTGAAGTCGGCATTCCTCCGGAGATTTTCCATTTGAAAGTCATCACAAAAGGTGAGCTCTGCAGACTGGACCTGTCGCATTAGAACGAGAAGAATGTGGAGCAGGCAAAACTCACCAAGGCGTTTGATTGTAACTCGCATTGGCAAAAATATTGAACAGTTTTGAATATGGTGTGATATGTGGAAAAAATATCATGTTTTTTTTTCTTCATATTGATCGATCTGCTCAAAAATAAATGAAAATAGGTTTAAGGATTGATTTCATGAATATAAAAAACACAGGGTTTTAACTTACGCCATTTAACACAGAAAAAATGATCAAATTTCTTCCCTTAACGTCTGGACTCTGCTCCAAACCACATGCGTTTACGGAGGATTGGCTGTAGACCTCTCCTTTCGAAATCCTCAAGCATTGAATTTTGAGACCAAAGACGGTCTAGATGTAGAGTATACCCAACATTATTCTTCTAAATGAGTAAAAATTTGTTTTTACAGTTTAGTCCTAGAGCTCTACTTTCTCCTTTTGCGGTTGGAAAATTGTGTAATGCCGTTTTAAGGTTAAGATCTATCCTCTTTGTGTCGCTGGTAGGAGCAGGGCAGGACCTATAGACCCATTTACAGATGAATAGTGTTGTTGTGTCCTTGGGCAAGACACTCAATCCACCTCGCCTCCAGTGTTTGTGTATACGGGTGTGTGCGTCTGTGTGTGAATGGATGGCTCCTTGATGTAAGTGATTTGAGTGACTTGAAGGTAGAAAAGAGCTATATTAATGTGACCACTTACAATAGTTGAATACTTAATTAATCATGAGTTATTTCCCAGTAGTTTTATAGAAAGTGCAAACATATTTTTAGTTGTATCACTACCGATTCATGGATTTCAGCTTTCTGTTACATGAAATATTTTGAGGATATAATATTTTGTGTAAAATTGTTGATCACTATGACAACCAGTGGTGGATGAAGTATTCAATTTTGTTACTTAAAGTACTGAAAGAGAGGTAAAAAATTGCTCAAGTAAAAGTTTCACATGAAAAAATCAACTTAAGTAAAAGTATTTAGGTACCTGTTCAAAAAATGTACTTTAAGAGTAAAAAGTATTTCACGCAGATTTTGATACAGTGATACAGATTCTGGTCAACAGTTCCAATACAAACCAATTTTGTGTATTATTATTAACTATTATTTTGTTTGAAGCTTGAACTCAAAAACGTCAGTCAAGATGTAGCTACGAACATGGTAAAAAATAGCCCCTCAAATGATGTGAAAAATACTTACAGTCACCTAGAAATTCTACTGAAGTACAATACTTTTACTACAACTACTTTTACTTTACCTTCCACCACTGATGACAACAATCCTAGTTTCTCATAATTCTGTAACCCACGGATATGTTGGAGTGGTACAGATCATAAACCTAAGTACTGTACATGAAAACTTGCCCAAAAAATATAAAATCTAGTTAGTCGTTTAATTCATTTCCCCCTGTTTACACAAACTCTCCCTTCTCTCACCCAAATTCTGTGGTCCATGATGTAACTCACAGCCAGCCTACCCCTCACACGACAGAAAAACATACAAACTGCCGGCTTTGTTTCTCCTACAGCAGTCCGTTATATCCATATGTGTGGGCAGCTGACTGATTTTCCCATATTTTCTTCAACATGTTCTTTCCACTACATTTAATAGTACTTAAATACTTCTACTACTACTACATTCTCTCTGAGGTGAAACAGAGGTTGCGTTGACTTTCACATGTGAAGTTGTTTCATATCAGAGCAGGTTTGTGCAGAGCCTTTCATCTGAGCTCATTCTCCTCATGCGGTGGTCACATTATTAATACTCACACAGTATGGATTATGATTCACTCAATATTGGTCAAGTCAGAATCACTTTCACTGTAAATTATAATTGCATGGGAAAACTATGCACTGTTGCACTATGCTAGCAACGGAAAAAGATACATGGACTTGAACCTGAAAACGTCCAGTTGAGGAGTAAATGCTGAAAATAAAGTGCTGTATTTATGTTGTTTTTTTCCAGGAATGCACCATATAATACCTTACATGTTTTTCCCTCTTATTTATTCAATTACAGGTATTTTTATTGATCAGAAACACACAAAACATGGATTGTTGTTCTGAGCAGGTTTGCCACTACCACCATCCACCGTCCAGAGGGTAGCACTAAATAGTATAGATAGTAGGCTTTGGAGGAACGGAAGCGAGGGTGTTGCCATGGTAATATGAATACTTGTTGCTTCAAACAGGCCTTAAAACAGTTGTTTTTTTGTTTTTTTTTGACTGTTTTAGGTTTTTATTTTAAGTTGAAATTAAGCTACCCTCAACAGCTGTTCTAACGTTAATTGTTCCTACCCTCAAAGGTGTACTACGTATCACCATCGGACCATAGACTGTATAAAGAAGTGGACTAAGTGAGTGTGATGTCACCCATAGTGTACAGCTCCAGTCAAATGAAGCTCGTCGAGGCTAACAGTTATAGGGGACGAATTTAGAGATAAGTTCCATATTTGGAATTACATCTGCGAGTATCATAACAACCAAAGAGCCAATCAGGAGGAGGTTGTTGGAGGTAACGCCCCTTCCTGCCTGTACCTCTGGTTTAGCAGGGCGTTTAGTAAAGCTGTCAATCAAACCTGTTGCTAACACTAGCGGGAGTGACCTCTAGGGAAGAAGGTTCTTAATTAGTCTGTTATTAATGTTCATATCTTGATTTACAGACAAAATAGAGAAATAAAAACACCAGGATCACGTAGAGCGAGTTAATACGGACATTTTAAGACCAAAACAACAAGTCTAACAGTAGAAGTTATGAAGAGAGGAGCGACCGTTTTTCAATAAAAAGCGAATTGGGCCCAGACTCTATGGAGCCGGAAGTGCAGAAATGCTTAATTCCTATTTGAAACTATGCCCATTTATGTATATAGTCTATGCATTTGACCTATAACTTGGCCTAGCGTTGTTAATGCCATACTGTGGAACATTCTCTGGCAATTCCTCCCCCAGAAAAAAACTATGTGCCTTTAAGCAAGTCATTTACAATTTCATAAACTATGCTTGAGTAAACGTAAGTCTATATACCCAAAGAAATGCAATGAACGGTGTCATATAAAATACAAATACCATACAATTACTCTCCCCTCACGTCATAGACCTTCAGAGACGCACTCACACATACTTAATCTTACCTCCCACTGAGGAAAAGCTACTGCACTGCCAGCCGGCAATTTGTCTACAAAACAGATGTTGTGCTGTTATCAGGTCCGATTCAGTCAGATTACTGTTAAACTCACGGGGAGAGTGTTTCTGAGGAGTAAACATAACATTTTCAAACCGTCTCTCCCCTTCCTCGTAGCTCTAAATCATTAGCAACATTTCATTTACGCCTCCCCTTATGTTTGTTGAACCAGTGCAGTGGAGTGTATGTGCAGCCTGCCAGGGGAAGAATAACAAGAGGAGAGTCATCAGTGAGCTCCTATACTGCAGTGTGACAGCTACTTTAATCGAGTTTTAGCTTTTCGTCCTTGAACTTTGAGAGACTTTTGGGTTTAGGTGTTCAGGAGTTTTAGAGTAATTTTGCCTTCACACAAATACAATCTGGAACTAAACTGGGACTAAACCATAGACTGTATATATAAATGGACAAATGGACATAGCTAAGCTGCTAGTCGACGCATTACAAATAGGTAGGGATCATGTGGCCCCATCAACTCTGGCTCCAATTCACTTTCTATTGAAGAACTCTCACCTCGTCTCTCTGTAGCTGTTGCTGTCAGACTCATCATTTTGGTCTTAAAATGTGTGTATTGACCCCCCTCTACATGATCCTGCTGTTTTTATTTCGCTCTTCTGTCTGTAAATCAAGATGTGAACATTAATAACAGACAAATCAAGTGCCCTCTTTACCCGAGGTCGCTCCCCCTAGCATTAGCGACAGGTTTGATTGACAGCGCTGCTAATTGCCCGCTCCCTGCTAAACCAGTGGTGTGCTCGGGATTGGCTCTTTGGTTGCTATGATACTTGCGAACGTGGCTCCAAATTCGTCCCTATAACTAACCTCGGTGAGCTTCATTTGAACCCTACGAGGAACGTCACACTCACTTAGTCCACTTCTTTACACAGTTTATGGACTAAACGCACAACTAAACCAATACTGGACCAGGATCAGGACTACACCAGGAACACAACAGAATGAAAATTATGTCTAAACTATAGGACAAAACTTTGTACCAAACCAGTTCACAAGAGTAAATACAGCTGGTCATGCAGTCAACACAATATAATTTAGTCAATGCAAAACTTTTAATACACGACTAGTTGAACAAAAACGATAATTTGCAAAGGTCCATTGTGTAACTTGTCGAGTGGAGGATCTGCTGTCTTGTGGTCGTCATGGAGATGTTTAATGCTACCCTATGAAACATTCCAGACAAATAAATATATACTCCATGGAGACAAGCAGGAGACGAATTCTCCACCACAAAAAGCCACATAATGCACCTTTAAATGCGTGTTTTAATAATTATATTGGACTACCACGTTTAATTTTGTCAGTGGAAATTTACTGTACAATTCTGCTCATCACGGATTACTTTTCATTTTGACAGCAAAATATAATACACTGACAATTTTCTTTAATAAAATAATAGTCCCGTGTTTATCCTCCGCCTTGGGGATGCCTTGCTCGGGGGCAGGGCGGAGCCGGGATGGTCCTGTCACCCATGCGTGGATGAGTGCACAGGGAGAGACGCTCTGCATGTAACAACAAGACATTAAACAAGACTCCATCATCCTGTCCAAACTAAAGCTCCAAAAACTGAAACTTTTTTAAACGGTGCCAAAATGTGCAGTGTGATTTGTGTTGTACAAACAGATAACACGGAGTTCAAAGTTCAGTCCGTTTTTATTTACATAGCATGCTTTACAAGTAAAAGTGATGCTATTTGCCAGATAAACTATATTAAAGGTGCTGTACCTGATTTCCCCATGTATCTTTTGTTGTAATATTGCAAGTTGTTGGATCTAGTCACTAATAAAAATAACAAGGTTCAACATTTGTGTAATTACCTATTTGATATTTCATGGCAACTACAATGTAATCAGTCAAGTATGACATAATCAGCATTCTAGTATCTGAAAAGCACCAATAAGCAGCTCTGGAGGTCAAAATCAGTTGTGTGCTGTCTGCGTCTATTAGAAAGCATTTTATTGTCCGATGATCAGAAAGTGCACGGTTAACATGCTAGTTGTTGTCGTCTTTACCGCCACGGCAAAACTCCACACTGGCCTCTGAAAGTTGTGAAAAGCTCTTATAAGCTCATCAAGGTGAATAATTAGGATGTTCAGAAAGTATAAGGTAAGTGAGGAATGACTTTGGTAACTACTTCTGTTTTGCACATTTCACTGCTTTAATACTAAATACATTTGACTCCAGTCTTGGATGTCAAGTACTTATTTGTTGGTTCCAGTGCCATTCTCTAAGGAGGGCTACTACTTTTAGTATCTGCCTCTGTTTCTTCTTTCATAGTACTACTACTTTTACTACTAGCACTACTACTACTATTATTATTACTACTGCTGCTACTACTACAACACTGTCACTATTGCTTCATATATTCATAATGCTACTGCTACTACTACTACTACTACTACTACTACTGCTATTGTTACTACTACCGCTATTACTACCACCTCTACTATCACTACCACTAATACTATTGTGACCTCTACTACCACTACTACTACCACTACCTCTATTACTTCTACTACTACGACTACCTCTACTACTACTACTACTACTACTGCTGCTATTACTATGGTCTCTACTGTCACTACCACTACTACTACTACTATGATCTGTACTACTACTACTACTACTACCTCTACTATTACTATTTCTACCTCTTCTACCACTACTATTACTACTAGTACTACAACTGCTACTACTACTGTTAAGGCAAATAATAATCACTGCTTTTTCATTAATGAGAAAGAAATGCCAATAACAAAGGGATAGACAATATACAACCACACAAACAAAATACATTAAAATAGGAGGAAGTATCTAGGTATCTGTAAACACATATACACACATACATACATACACATACATACATAGACCTACATATATATATATATACACACACATACACACACTACAAATAATAACAGGGCTAGTTCACCTAAACAATGGAGTTTACAACTGTTTCATGTCTTGGGCAACAGGACTTTTTACTTTTATGTTAGGGAGAAAAAGGTTCCAGTACTGTGTTTGTATATTTCCTAAAAAATCTCCTGTAGAAAAGTCATCTTTTCTAGTTTTAAAAAGTAGAGCAGATCATGTGTCCATTGCACAAAGTTTGGTGGTAGAGGGTCTTTCCACTTGAAAAGAATTTGGCAATGGGCTAAACGTGTGGCTAAACTATAATACCCGCCATAAATAATAAAAACTGTGTACACATAACGAATTACAAAAGCTTAAATACTTAACTAGTAAATGAGAACAGTACTTATATACATTGAGAACACGGTGCAGCCATCCAAGAGTCTAGACTGTATTTGTGTGATTGGCAGCAGCCCACAGACATGTTGTAACGGAGCTGTTTGTTTTCAGTGGCGTGCGGCCCGGAGAAATATTTCACCGCTTTATGGCTTCAAATAAATTCTGCTTAATTTTGCCTAAACTGCTCGACAAACACACTTAAGGCAGTCAAACCAATATTCAGCCAGACCCAAATCGCAGCTTTCTGGGTAATAAAATGTGTTCAGCTTCTGTGTAACTTCAACATCGATCACGTTCGATTCAGAGGGCTGTAGCAGTTTGACAGGCGCTATTTCATCAGCCTGCCCCAGGGCGACTGCGGCGGCTGAAATGGAGTGTTTTTCAGAATGAGTTAAACAAGACAAGTGCTGCTTTCTAACAATCCAACCCTGTACTGTTATGCTTTTACTATTGGCCCTGCTGATCCAGATGCCTAAGATGAATAAACTATTTGAACTCAAGGGCTCAAAATGTGACCACACTGTGCTCTCTTATCCAAAAACAGGTTGTGGTTGATTATGTAGTAAATTATAATTTGATATTTTAAGGGAAAATAATCAAAATCTGCCCTACATATCAGCTCAAAAATGTCAACAGAGCTTATCAGCAGTAGTGCATAAAGTACCCAATGTTGTTACTTAAGTAAAAGTACAGAGACAGAGGTAAAATGTTACACAAGTAAAAGTAAACATAAAAAAAAAAAAGTATTTCACACAAGTGTTGTTAATTTGTTAAAGGGTTAAATGTAGCGATTAAAAAGACACATATTTTGATCAACAGTAACAATATCAAAACAATACAATATCAAATCTTAATTTTTCTTGTGAATTTTGTGTGTTTATTTTTGTTTGCTCAAAGCCAAAGCTTGAACTCGAAAACTTTAGTCAGGATGTGTCCACGAACATGGTAAAAATAACCCCTCAAATCATATAAAAAGTACTTTACTTTCTCCTGTTAAAAAATGTAGTGGTGTAGAAAGTACAGATACTGCTCTCAAATGTAGGAAAGTAAAAGTAAAACGTATCTACTGTCAAATTTACTTAAATAAAGTAAAGATATCTAAAAATTCTGGTTAAGTACAGTATTTCACTACTTGTACTTCGTTACCTTCCACCACTGCCTATCAACCATCAATTTCTCTGGATTTGAAACAATCAGCAATTAGCGTTAGCATGGGCCATGAAAAAAGCAACACATCCCTATATTTTATTACTATTTTACTACTATTTTAACTATCGTTTTAAGGTTTTAAGTACATATACACCTTCTCCAGACTTGGTCAGATCAGGTGTTAAAAATACCTCCTTTGCACCGTTTAACATTATTAACTTCTTTTATTTTTTGCTGCATTTAAACTATAAGTAAGAAAATGCACCAACAGATGCAGCTATATCGCCCTCTACAGGCATTATGTATAAACAAATATATTTTCTCTTACAGACAAATAAATACAAACACACACACATTAAAATGCCTCAACAATACCCTCATATACTGAAGATGTCTTGACTGTGGAAGCTGCAGGGGGATTTAGAGATTGCCATTTTGGAGGACCCCCTCTCCTCCTCTCTCTCTCCTTCTCTTCCCACTTTCTCCACCTCCTCACGTCTGTTTCTCCCCCTCCTCTGAGTATACTTGATCCACCAGTTGACTCTGTCTGCAGCACGTCTGACGGAGCAGGCGTGATGGAGAGGGAGGAGAGCTTTGATCAGTCTGTGACACCATGGGCCGACTGTTGAAAGGGGAAAAAGCTGTGATGAGAGAAAAATTGTCTGCATGGGAATAATTACATTGATTTGCATTTAAAGGTCCTATATTACACACAATTGACTATTGTGAGTTTTAAACCATGTTATAATCCTGTTACCGCTTTAAAAACATACCCGGAGTTGTGTTTTGTTTCATTTATACATGTTTGAGTAATCCTAGTTTATTAGTCTGTCTACATCTCCAAAGCTTAAAATGCTCTGTTCCACCTTGTGATGTCATGAAGTGATAGTTTTCAATTTAACTGCTACATTTTACCTTTAGTTCAGTAGAGATTGGCAACACCAGGGCTGGAATAATCAAAATTATTCTAGTGAACGGGTAGGAAGTTTAAAAACACAGTGGAGCACTTCCTGTATTACCACATGACATCACAAGGTGGAACAGAGTGTTTCCTGTTGAAGAACTTCTAAATATGTAGGGTGTGTGTGTTAAACATGTGTGAATGAAACAAAACATTGACATTTAACATAGATCAGAAAATAGCACAATACAAGCCCTTTAAGTCAACAGTTCAAAAATATATACTACACCAATCATTCTGAAACTTTTCACACCAAGTACCACCATGTTATTTGGCTTTCCAAGTGCAAACAGATCTAAACCTGAACTTTATCAGGCCTAAATTAAAGCATGCGGTCATCATGCGGTCTACAAACTATGGATAAGGTCTTCTTCAATACTTTTAAAAAGATGTGAGTCTGGTCACCGGTAACCAGATGCGCATGATTGACAAGTGGATTAACCAATCAGAGAAATGCATGGTCCGTCCGTATCAAAACAAATATGGCTGCTTACAAGGAAAAAATAAAGGACAAAAATATCACAAGGGACTGAAAAACAGTAGCTCAGTTGGTAGAGTTTGTCCACTGATCCGAAGGTTGGTGGTTGAAATCCCGTTCTCGATATAAACGTTGTTGGTAGAGCCATCAGATCCAATGATGACCCAAATGTTGGAATCACACCACGTTGATGATTCCAGCTTTCACAAATGAATGCTGTTATTGGGTCCTTGAGCAAGACACTTAACCCACCTCGCCCGCAGTGTCTAGGGTGATTACCTGATATAAATCACTTTGAAGGTGGAAAAGTGAGAGATATCATTTTGAATTTGCCAGGAGACCTTTACCAGACCCATTCCTGATCATTTCTGGCTGACCTATTAAATGATTATCTTAATTATTATAACTTCATCTAAACTGTTTAACTGAAGGTGAGTCTGTGCGCCCTCTTCTGGCAACTGTGATGTTTTGCATGCACAGAAATCTGAATAAGTGAATAACTTTTCCAAATAAATTATTCTAAGTAAAACATGGAACACCAATGAACACTTAAGTGCCCAAAATGCTTGTGAAATCCATAATATAGTAGCTTTAGATTCCTGCATGTTTGGTCTGTTATTCCTGCAATAAATCAGTTATGTAAGCCAGTACTTAACTCGTATTTTCACTAATTACTTCTACTACTCGTGTCATTTACATTTTCGAAAGCCCTTTAAGCACTCTCCCCACCCAGTTTGTTTATCTAGTACTACCTATTATTTTTACACTCAGAAATGTGGCTAATAATTACCTTTGCTCAGTTTCCTCAGCTCAAACAACCCTCGGGGGCATCGTTTTAATAGTTTAATTACTACGACGTGTACAAGCTAGCTGCGAGGCGCGTTTCCTGGCAGTGATATGCTGCGATGTGTATTATTACGTTTGGGTTAGCTTAAGATGTGTAATTATAAATGTGTGGGCCAACCTGCACCCGTTCACTTGACATGGAAAGTATAAATCAGGAGAAGTCGATTTGAGAAGTTACCGCCTTTCGTTATTAAGTGGTGCCTTAAGATTAGCGGCAGTGTGTGGTAATGATTCACTGTTTTACAGTTAATCCCAGTGGAAATGTACCGTACTCTTAAACACGGAACAATTCTCACAGGAAAAATTGCAAGTCATTTAGCAGCTTTCTCAGAGCAGGGCCAGCAGGGCGGGTTTGTAATTGGAAGAGAGATGGCTGGGAATACCTGCTACAGAGGGGCCGCACGGCAATAAACTGTTATGTTCTTAGCATAGACTGTATATATAAATGGACATAACTAACCTGTTAGCAAATAGGAAGTGATCGTGGGCACGCTTCTGGCTCCATCAACTCTATCGCTCTCTGTCAGACTCGTCATTTTGGTCTTAAATGTTCGTATTAACCCGCTCTACTTGATTCAGGAAGGGGCGTTAACTTCAACAGCCTCGCTCCGGATTGGCTTTTTGGTTGCTATGATACTCGCGGCTGGAATTCCAAATATGGAGCTTAATTTGGATTTTAATATTCTTTTTTTATGTTTTACGATTTTAATAAAAGTGACAGTGAGTTAGCTAGTATGCTGCTGTGCACTGAGCCTACTGGTAACAAGTTATGAATAGTGATTATTTTTCATTTTAAAGTGAAGGTGTAAAGCAGTAATGATTCAGCCTCAACAATTCAAAACATTAGGATTTTTTTTGGACTGATGGTTCAGTAGAAATGTCTGAATACATGTTAAAAGTCAATTAAAGTCTAATATGTTGAAATGTACTTGATACTGATATTAATGCATCCCAGGCTCAGTGCACAGTAGCACACTTGCTAGCTCACTATGACTCAAAGCTAATAGTCACTTTTATTAAAACGATTAAAATCCAAATTAATTCAAATAAATACTACACAATTATTTTTATATGCAATATACTTCAGTCTGTGATGTTATTTTAACATTTATTCTTACCTCAAAATTAGCATTAGCATTAGCATTTAGACTCAAATATCTCTCTTTCTAACCACAGAATTGTCCTCCGGTGAAGTATTCATTTTATTTGTGTAATGTTTAACATGTTGTCAGTGACATCCACACACAGCTCCCTGTCCTCTGCGTCATCTTTAAATATTTATTCATTTTAATGTGACTCAGCAAAAACCTCACAGAGATGAAATTGGACAGGAAGTAGTGACGCTAACAGTGAGGTTGCCGGGCGCTATTATGCACAGAGCTCATTGACAACAAATATGAAAATGAAAACGTTCTAATGATAATTGAGTGATAATTATGACCATGGAAAGAAACATCCAGTCCTATATTTAGTGTTATATGTACTGTGTCTGTATTGAGCAGTACATTCTTCAGTCTCAACCTTTTATCTGATCCCAAGCCTCCAAATGACAACAAAAACATAGCTACAGTGTGTTTATTATGTCTGCGATGTCAGTGAGATGGGAGAGAGTCCACAGACAGCAGAGGAGCCTGATCCTGCTATAAAACATGTCTCTTTTATAACAGGATTTACTAAAACAAACATGGGCTGTTTTTGTTGCAGCAGGTTTGTAAAAGCGCAGAAAGGAGCGTGTTGGTTTTGCAGATAAGTGATCCGTGTCTTAGCACCAAAACTAAACAAATTCCTTTTCAGAGAGCTCACCTCCACGAGCCAAGGCTGCCTCAAGTCACTTACTGTTTGGGCCGTGTGCCTTAAAAATGTCAACGATGAATTATATGAATAAGAGAAATGTACTTCTGTATGTGAGTCCTGTTACAGAGTAAATATGGGCAGTATTAGCATCAGCAGGTAGCAGGGTTCTTACACTGACAATACTGTTTCACGTAATATTCTTATTCATTGTTACTGTAGCAAACTTGGTGACACATCGCAAACATGTGGTATAGTGGTCCCTCATTTATCGCAGAGGTTAGGCGAAATCCGCGAAGTACTGTAGTCAGCTTTATTTTTTACAATTATTCTGTTTTGCAGCTGTAAAACCCCTCACCACACACCTTATACAGGTTTCTCACACAGGTCTTAACATTTTCTCACATTTCTCTCTTGTTTAAACACTCTCAAAGTTCTAAACTTCGTAGGCGTCTTTGTCGGTGCAGGACGTTTCATCGACATTGTGGTTTTGTCGGGGAGAAAACTTGCAAACATACAGCACTTCAGAGTCACACTGCGATCCAACATTTGTGTGAATTTGTCTGAACACATTCTGTACTGGACAGGAGACACGGCACGGAGGAGACCGATGGACAATGGTCTACAGTCCCTCAGCCAATCAGGACACAGAACACAATGCACGATCATACACTGTAAAATGTAAAATTGCACAAAAAAATATCTGCAAATGCTATTTATGTGCAACAACATCCATTTTACATAATTCAAACAGTGAGTGGTCACATTTTTATATAGTGTTTTTTACCACCTTTAACGCGCTCGAAGTATTTTATATCAAGGAACCACTCAACTATTCACACACACATTCATACACCAGTGTACACAGACACTGTGGGCAAGGTGGGTTAAGTGTCTTGCCCAAGGACACAACAACAACATTCATTTGTTTCATTATTCTCATTCAATCTGTGGGTCAGTGGATCTGACCACTCAACTATTGATGTGGGATTCGAACCGCCGACCTTCACATCAGTGGACAAACACTTGCCCAAATGACCTAGTTAAAAGCATAATTGGGGAAAAAAAACAATAAACATTAATAAATGCTTAATTAATAACAAAGAGCTACTTAGTATGTCTAGTGCAAGTTAGCTGTTATGCATGTGGTGCCATAACCTATTCAATACTTAAACCCATTTGTTTCCATTCAGCACCATAGAAGGTTGTGTCTATTACTACTATTATATATGTTTTGGCTCCATACAGATAGTACCAGTATCTGATACATAAACCAGTACCAGTTATTTCAGATGAGATCGAATACTTCTAGACAGAGGTGGGTAGAGTAGCCAAATGCAATCAAATAAGTAAGAGTAATAATACTCAAGTAAAAGTAGAAAGTGGTCCAAGAAATCACTCAGCCAGGAATAGCCTAAATGTAAGAGCTCGGACGTAAATCTGATTTCAAATTTTACGTATTTGGAAAAACAACAGTAAACAACAAGTAATCCTCAAATTGTGGTATTTTCAAAGAACAAACCACAAAATGAGAAAAATGTAATCATATCTGAGGGAGTGGAGCAAGAAACACAACATCCAAATCATTTAATATTGTCGACATAAAGTCTTTGTCACTTGTAAATTTATAAAGAAAGTACCTCAGTCAGTAGAGTGTTTGTCTCCTGATTCAAAGGTTGGCATTTTGAATCGACTCAAACATCATTCGTAGAGCGCTCAGATCCGCTGACCCACAGGTTGGCGGTGCGATTCCAGCTCCCACACATGAATGCTGTTGTTGTGTCCTTGGGGAAGACTCCTATCCCATCTCGTCCACAGTGTGAAGGTGGAAAAGCTCTATATAAATATGTGACAATTTACTCACAGTGGAAAGAGTAATCAACTTGCTTACTACTGTTACTTTTACTTCAATGATATAGGAGTAAAAGTATGCTCCTGGAAAAGTACAAGTAATTAAAAAAGTTATTCAAGGAAATCTAACTGAATTAAGCAGTTCATTGTTTGATAAGTGCGTGTTAGCATGCTAGTTGTTGTTATGATGGCAAAACTCCACTCTGGCCTCTAAAAGTTGCGGAAAGCACTTATAAACTCATTGCGGTGAATAATTAAGATGCTCGGAATGCATTAGATTAGTGAGGAATATCTTTGAACCACAGCGAACAGTTTTAACTACTCTGTTTTTTTCATGTTTTTAAGAAGTAACAATCAGGTACTGGCACTTTAAGAAAACAAATCTACATGTGAACCATTATCTTGTTCAAAGCCTCTTGTATTTCTTTGTAAAGCTCTGGATTTGTGAGCATGGAGCTGTTGGTGGTTTGACATGTTGTTCTAGACTAATTGAATCTTTGAGTTGCATGTGGACAGACAGAGCCATTTTTCACCGAGCGACTCATGGAAACATTCAGCCGCTCCAAAAAAGCACTTGACATGGTTTATTTGTGTTCCTTTAAGTCTTATTGGAGGAATGAGACCTGACGTGTCACCTGAAATACAGAGTCAGCTCTCATTTTGGTCTGGGTTTCGTGTCAGGTATAAAACAGGTAAATATGGGCAGTCCCTATAGAGTAGAACAAATATAATTACACAGGTCTAGAGGATCAAGTGCTGCTCTGACAGGCAGGCATATATGATGGATGGGTTAAAACAGTGAATTAAAGGGTTAAAACAGTGAATTAAAGTATAGAATTAAAAGGTTCACTGTGGAGCATCATCGTTGCTTTGCCCACAGTATCGCTTTAAAACATGGCATTAAATCCGTCTTGCATGTATTCCATTACCTGTGATTATGTTGCTCTTGCTGTTGTGTCTTTGGGCATGACACTTAACCCCCCTGACTCCCAGTGTCTGTGTGCACTGGTGTATGAATGTGTGTGTGAATGTGTGAGTGGTTCCTTGATGTAAAGTGCGTTGAGTGACTTGAAGGTGGAAAAGCGCTGTATAAAAATGTCACTATTTACCATTTACTGTGAATGGGGTTGTCTCTTCAAAGATCTGTCGTACAACTTGGCCTGGTGGCATCTCCTGCTTGTCTCCATGAGGAGAGAAGATACGTTTAAGGTCATGCTGTGAAACATTACAGATGAAGAAAATAAAAAGCAAACATAGTGCACCTTTAAAAAACAGTATGTAACTTTCTGGAGCACTACATCACCTGCATGATTACATGGAAAATTAAAACCACACTGTAAATAGATATGTTTTTGCCATAACTCTGAAAAATTAGCCAAGAACAACATTTCCATGGAAACAAGTGGGAGGAGGCCCTCCTCCAGGCCGAATAAGAGTCAGGTTTGTGGAGATACAGCCCCGCTCACGGTCGAATGTTCAAATTCAAGGATGAATGTTTTTCAGTGCAATAAAAACGAAAAATTAATCTAATTAATCCGACATGAAAAAAAAAATATTTTAGTGCATTTTTTGGTTAAAAGTTACATGGTGGTGCTTGAAATATAGTTACACTTATTTATATGTTCGCACTTGTTTGCGCAGGTGTCTGAGCAGCAGAGAGTGGACCCTCTGGGGTCGTGGATGGACTTTGTGAAGAGGCCCGTCGGAAACTTTCCTGGAAAATGCCGCAAAAGGAAAAGGCCTCTGGTGAGTCCTTGTAAAAGACCTGGTTCCAGAGAAGGAGCTCCACTGGTCTATGGAGCTGGCTGCAGGAGGCGGTATGGTCCAAAAGGGTTTCTAAAACAAACCCTAATGATTAAAAAGTGTAATTCAGGTTGGATTTTGACTTTATTTACATCCATGTCCCACTTACAGTATACAGCCAGGGTTAGCCCCACCCGATAAGTGGACTAAACAGTGGCTCAGGATCCCAAAGTCACCAGAGGGACCTAAGAGTGCCTAAAATTCAATTGCAAATGATGAAATATGTTGCATTTCTCTTAAACCAACTGGATAACAGAAAACATGACAAATATTTAAAAAATTCAAACCAGTGCCGGTTCAGTTCTGTGTTCGGGGACCCAGCTCCAGATGTTGTTGCTAGGCTTGGTCAGGACTACCTTAGTTTGAGGATTATACCTGTTGTGCATGTTTGGGGTTTTAAACTGGTATTGTGTTCTCACTTTGTTGTTTGTGTCGATTGTTCAGCCAGGTCCCCCTGGTCCACCCGGTCCCCCAGGACCACAGGGCCCTCCCGGAGTTCCAGGTGCAGAGGTCACTCAGGAGGTGCTACTGCAGGAGTTTAAAGAGATGATTAAAGGTACAAACATCCACAGATCCACTCTGATTGGTGGAGATGGACAGGCCTAAAATATCACTATCTTCTTATTGACAGCTGTTAATGTGCTGATATTTGGTGTGTTTGGAAAAATAATGCATAAAAATGAATTTCTTCTTATCAGCCATGCAAATAGTCAAGTTCAATATTTGTATTTATTTTAAAGGTAAACTATAGACTGTATATATAAATGGACATAGCTAACCTCCCACCATATTCCAAAAGCATGGGCTCACTTCCAGCTCCATCGACTAATTCACTTTTTTTTGAAAAAATGTTGCCCCTCTCTCTGTAACTGCTGTCAAGCTCATCATTTTGGTCTTAAAATGTCCGTATTAACCCGCTCTACAACAACCTAGGATTTTCATTTCACTGTTGTGTCCATAAATCAAGATATGAACATTAATATTAGACAAATCAAACGCCTTCTGATGGGTTAACAACTGTTTTGATTGAGTGCTGCTGGGGCGTTCGTTGCCTTCAACAGCCTCGCTCTAGATTGGCTGTTTGGTTGCTATGATACTAGCAGTCCAAATTGACCCCTATAACTGCTAACCTCAATGAGTTTCGTTTGACTGAAGCTGAACTCTATGGGTGAGGTCACACTCACTTAGTCCACTTCTTTACACAGTCTATGAGGTAAACTATCGAACAAAAACAATACTATTTCCATGAGACAAGCAACAAACCCTCCACTTGAAAAGTCACACAGTGCACCTTTAATTACTAAATAGCATATAATTATTGTCGAAAAATGAGTGTTCTTGTCCCTCAATTGACAAACAAAGCACTTCTCTTGTATCAATGGTATTTTTTATCATGTTGAACCCATCATATGATAATTAAGTCTATTATCCTGTTGAGCATTGGACAGAATCTTACAGCTAATCTTAAGGAGCGTTCGAATAGGACCCAGGAGAGATCGCTAGATTTCTGAAACATGCATGGATGACATATAAAACCACTTCATGCATGTTTTTGATGAAGGAACAACGTTATAACATGGTAGAAAGCTCCAAAGAGTCGATTTAGCAGAATCCACCACTGAATCAGCATTAACCTGTTTTCACACTCCCGCCTCAGTTGAGTGTTGTTGTTTTTACAGAGGCGTCTGAGAGGAGAGCCTTGACCCTGGAAAGAGCTGGTCCCAGTCAGCTGCCTGTTCCTCTGCTCCCCCTAGAGGCCATGACGTCATACCGCCGCATAGAGGAGGCCTTCCACTGCAAACTCAAAGGGCCTGTGCTGGTGGATAAGAAGACACTGGTGGAGCTTCAGAACTTTCAGACAGTAAGTAGAATATGTACTACTTATACTGGCATCGATGACAAACTGGGGTAATTAGTAGGGATGGACCAAATACAAGGATGAGTCTACAAGAACAAGACAAGATACCATTTTGACATGCATTATCAGTCAGTTTTTCATTATGTTTACTACAGTTTACATCAGCTACATAAAGCATCTATGGAATTATGTACAGAAAAGAAAAAACTGTTAACTCAACTAAGTATTTTTTTTTTCCTATTTCATATTCAAATCCTCAAAGTAGGCACTCTTTACTTTATTGCCAGTGCTGCAAACTCTCACAGCTGTGCCTTGCCAGGGTCAAAAAATTGCAAACCAGAGCTCAAAGCAAAGTGTGGCAAAACAAGACTAATTTTGAGTTATTTTAAGTTCATTTTTTGTTTTGTATATTCCATATGTGTCCTTTCGCAGTGATGCCTTTAATGAGATAATCATGGAAATAAAGAAACATAAATGAAAAAGTGTGTCCAAACTTTTCTCTAGTGGTGCATAATAAATAAATTGCGAGGTTCAGTTAACAGTTTTGGCTCCTTTATTTGATATTTTTTTCATTTTCTATTTTTGCAGTCGTTGCGGAACGGCGGTTATTCGAGCTATAGTTTCTCAAAACATTACTCACCGCATGCGAACACAATCTAGTGGCAATTTTCTCTTGCACAGTCTTGTGGTATGAGATCTTGTCCCATCTCTGCAGGGTAGGTTAACTGGTCAGCCAAGACATGGATGTCACAACAGTAGAGCTTTGGTGGTGGCTAGTGTTTTCTCCCCAGCGGTGAGGCAGCAGTGGCTATAGTCCAAACTGTTGGTATATCCTTGGACAAGACACTTCACCCACGTCGTCTAGTGTGAATGTGATGTATGTTCGAGTTGGTGGTGGTGACGGCTCAGATTAGCAGCTTCACTTCCATCAGTCTGTCTCAAGGCAGTTTAACACCACTAAATACAGCATATGAAAAATACACTGTAAAGCGCTTTGGGTGTCAGGAAAAGCATTTTATACCTCCAATATATTATTATCATTATTAGTCCTGGTTTGGTCCATGAATCATTGCTGGAGAACTAGTTGGGTCTTGGGGTTCAAAAAGTCTCCAAAACTTCAACACAAACCTACCTCCATCACCAATCGGTCGTGCCAGTATTAGTGGGTGGCACCGCAGATGTTTAGAATAGCTCTTTTCACAGCAGAGACCTAAAAATACTCTTTGGAGAATCCTCTTGAACTGTTATTCTTTGTTTCCAAACCATTAATCGCGGCCGTGTTTTGCACAGTCATAGTTTAGCTCAGATGTGGTGGACCATCTCCTCTCAGACTGGCACTTTGGTCAGAAAAAGCCACATATTCACTTCTACACAGCACTCTGAGGGCAGCATACAAAAGCCACTCTGTCTGAGCTGGAATATTGTGCGGAGAGGACAGAAATAGACACTGTTTAAAACGCGCTGCAGTGGAACAACTAGGCCATGTTGGGACCAGTTCACTCCCAATAATATAACTGCTGTAATGTTGTAAATGTACCAAGTTTAAACAGAAAATTATTTTGGTGAACGTGATGAAAATGTTGAAGAGAGAAGAAACATGTTTCTCAACTGGCTCTTGGAATATTGCACAAAGTGGTTCTGCTACTGTCAACCAAAGATGTTCTTGAGAAGTTATTTTATTACTTGCAAGAATGTGGCCAAAAAGATGCACGTTTGGGAATGGCAGCCAATACATATACAAAAGCAGGCACTATGTAACTATTCTAGTTGTCTCCATGGAGATCGTACATCTTTCCATGTCATGTTCCGCATTAACGCATCATGTATTTATTCAGTTGTGTATTTATTGCTCAGAAATACCTAGAAAACCATGCATTTTTAGTGTGAGCAGACTCAGAAACTCCACAAATGTGACCTGTAACTTTACTTAGTGTCATCATGTTCTTGTCACCACGGAGTCTAATGCCTTAATGTGGAACCCTCCTCATCCTCTAGAAAAGTTACATAATCCACCCTTAAATAGATCTAATATGATTACAATAATATGGTCTGGGATAAAATGCATCCAAATTTCTATACAACTGCTTTCCTGTGTAAATATTTGAACAATTTCCTTTAATAAAATAACACTGATGCAGACGTTTCAATGATTTCATGATATATTGCAATTTTTGTGTGTTTTAGCCACCAGCCAAAGGAGCCTTCTTGAGAGGATCTGGTATGGACCAAGCTACAGGGAGATTCACAGCCCCCATCACTGGAATCTACCAGTTTTCTGCAAACGTCCACATTGGTGAATACAACTCATATTAATATAAAGAAGTGATATTAGAGAATTAATGTTGCATTGCTATAATTCTTCTTGTAGATCATAATGAAGTGAAGAGGAGCAAGAGTCAGTTGAAGGCCCGGGATAATGTTCGAGTCCTGATCTGCATCGACTCCCTCTGCCACAGATACACGTAAGTATTTTGCGATGTACAACAAACTCTTATGATATTGTTTTAGAATGGTCAAACTTATTAAACTGTGAGAAGACTTTCTGAAAATATAACAAGAATGTCCTGGGTTTGATTGCCAGCCTTGTTTGTTTGTGGTTGTCTTCCCCATCAACCATCTTTAACCCAATATGTCCGAACTATGGCCTTCCAGGTGATTTGGCCCAGATTGACAATACTTTTTTACTGCAATCTTCGAAAACCTCTACCACCATAACCTTAGATTTGATGTGAAACAGATCTTTATTGTGATTCTGACTGTATAAAAGTGTGGTAGCTTGGTCAAACCTCTGATAATTGAACATATTTGAATGATTCACTGCTTTGAACTCCATTCCACCATTGAGGCCACCGTGTATTTGACCACTGACGTAAACTCGATGTAAACAACATTGGTTGAGCGGTCAGATCCAGTGACGCACAGGTTGGCGATGTGATTCCAGCTCCCTCAGATGAATGCTGTCGTTGTGTCCTTGGGCAGGTGGAAAAACCCTATATAAAAATGTGAAACAATATGCCTTTGTTGAAAAAAGTTTGGATATCCGTGCCCTACTCCAACTAATTAACTTTTAAATGTCTGTAATTATACCTATAATTTAAAAGATTAGGTGTTTAATTGCAAAGTTCTTCTCCTGTTGGCTACACTGGACGATATCGCCAATTGCTAATTGCAGGGTCAATTCCCCGTTGACCTTCTCATTGTTTACTAGCTTCTGTGCATATGCTTTTCATTTGCAAACTCTATAAACATACTGGCCTCTTACGCCTATTGCGTAAAAATGATCTCAGGAAGTATACAGCGCAGAGCCGTCTCCCTGGTGTCGTATTAGCGCTAAATGCTAACCTTAACGCTAGCTAAGATTTATGAGGCGTTTAAAATGTTGTCTGTTACAGTTTGTGTGGAACCACTTTGGCATTTCCTGCGTAAACGTCTGTGCGGGTCTTAAAAGGATATGTCCTCTCATTTAGGGCCGTGGTCCCTGTCGCCAAACTAATCTTTATTGCGTGAACTTTGACCCCAGAGGAAGCCTGTTACCGTGGCAGCGCTACCGTCAAATCCCTCCCCACTGTGGAGGTGGGAAACAGCTAATGATTTAGCTTAGCAGAGCCAGAAAAGTGCCTGGATAGAAACCAATATGTTTTAATGAGTATTTTGTATAATATTTTAAGCTATAAATCTTGAATTTTATTAGGAACGTAACAATGTCAGATTTTCTTACTCTGAAAAGAAACATGTGATTTCACTTGTCACTAATTATTTACAGCAAAACAAGGAAAACAACAGGAAAACAAATTCTCACCACAACATGATCTCATAATCCAAAAATGTAGCAAAATAAAAGCCTATAAGCAGTAAAACTAAACCCAGTCTAATAAAAGTTCTACATATGGTTAAGTCAGTGGTGGAAGAAGTACTCCATTTTGTTACTTAAGTAAATGTACAGATACTGGAATCTACCGGATACCCTCCATGCACTGGGCCCTGGATAAACAGTACCCTCCCACCCTTTGTCTTTTTGATCGTGAGTTCATCCATTCACATATTATTTTATATCAAATTTGTGGCCCTGTCAGTAGTGGGACACCTCATTGCTTCTCACTGAACCAATATGGTACTTTCTCCATGGACACAGCCCACAACAAATTGATATTGAAGGAAACTGATTAGTACCTTCTTGTCCTGGTTAGAAGAACAGCTATGCCTACTAAACCTGCTCCTGGGAAAATAGGCTGGAAACAGAGACAGAATCGATAGTGTATAGAATAAAGCCAGTGGAAACAGGTACTATTCAAAGGTTTCAGCTTCCTGTTTATAGACGACATTTTGAGGACTTGTGCTCTGAATTGATCAGTTATTATGAAATGGTGCTAGTTTTTATCGCTCCAAAACCCTTCCACTGCTTCTAAAAGCCTCTAACCCCGGCCAGGTCATACATCTTTGGTTTCACTCAAAAATCTGTTTAAATCACATCATGAGAATTAAAATAAATCGCTCTCTAAAGCCTCCACAAACCACAAAGAAGTTCAGGGAAAGCTACGTATAAATAATATCATAATGAATCCTTAGCTAACCCAGAGCAGCGTTAAGCTCCTGCAGCCGCCTCCCACACCGGAACACGCCGAGAATGTGAAACTCGTCTTGTTGGGATGACATTTGGAGAGAGCGAAACATGATTGATTTGGCGTAAAGAAGCAGCATTTTCCACTTAACACGAGCCAGGGCTGTCTCTGTGTGTGGCTTACAAACGCCATCGCTCAAGGCACTGTTGTCAATTATTATGGTTGTTAAATAGAATAACTTCACTTATTTAACTGCTTTGTGTTTTTTCAGCTCTCTTGAAATGATCGTGGGATTAGAAAGCAACAGCAAGATATTCACCGTGAGTGTCCAAGGGCTGCTGGAGCTACAGGTGAGCGCAAAATTCATGATATCATTTAGCTTTACAGAACATGTGACCATTATCCAAGGAGTAGTACTGTTTAGTTGTGAAACTTGGGTTCTTCTTGAAGACAATAACTTACGAAATATATTTACCTTGTTGACATGTTTCGGATGCTAGCTGGGTGCCATCTTCAGACCGGTCTTAGTGGTGACGTGTCGTATATTAGATGTTGTTACTTCCTGTAGGCATGGTCAGCCTGACGGACATGGCAGGTCGCTCAGACTGACCACGCCTCTTGTCACCAGGTGCTCACTGGAGAACCAGTCCTTCATCGTAGTTGATCATGTCTGTGCCTCAACTTTCTGATTTCAGTCACCTATATTACGCAAAAATACTCTTGTGATCTTTAAGCGATGTTAGAATGTTGTTACCTCCTCAAAAACAGACCTGGAGTTGTGTTTTGTTTAATTTACACATGTTTGAGTAACCCTTAATTTTTAGTCTGTATACATCTCTAAAGCTCAAAATGCTCTGTTCCACCTTGTGATGTCATGAAGCAGTAGTTTTCATGCTAACACTACTTTTTTTTTTTTTTTTACCTTTGTTTAGTAGAGATATTCAAATCCATGGCTGAAATTATCCAAATTAATCTAGTGAACGTGTAGTGAGTTTAAAAACACAGTGGAGCACTTCCTGTATTAGCATATGACATCACAAGATGGTACAGAGTGTTTTCAGTTTGAGAGAAGAACTCAGCCTAAATATGCAGGATTTGTGTGTTAAACATGTGTGAATGAAACAAAACACAACTCCAGGTCTGTTTGTGATGAGAAAACAACATTATAACAGATCAGAAAAACTGCGTAATATGGGCCCTTTAATCCAACATTTGAACTTGTCATGTGACTCACTGTCCAGACTGGTGGCACTTCTGAGTATATACAAGTCAAAAAATGAATTACATCTCCTAATCTATTGTTTTAAGAAGAAAGTTTAAGGATTTAGCCTGAATGTTGGCAGTTCAATCCCCATTGCCAGTGATGCCTACTGTTGTTATGTCCTTGAGCCAGGACACTTCCCCCTGCACCTTGCCTACATTTACACAGCATTATTTCTCCTCAGGCTGGACAGTACACCTCCATATTTGTGGACAACGCGGCTGGCGCCTCCATTACGATACAGAACGGCTCCGACTTCATGGGCATGCTGCTCGGGGTATAGCCAATGCTCCAAACCGTGGGACAATCTGGATTTTAAATAATTTGCCAACGGACTTCTTCTGAGCATCCCCATATCCTCAACAAACAAGGCAGGACATTTGAGTTACATTGAACATTGAGAAGACTTTTTGAATTGTGAAAAAGACATTACTTTTGGACATTTTCTTGGACACTTACATGAGGTACATATGTTTTGGTGTACTATTATAATGCTGTTTTAGGCCTGGGAGTTCTGCACATGTCCATATTTTGAAGTTTTCTGCAAATATCGAGACTGAAAAAACACAGCGTTGGGTGTTGAATGTTTGAAGCTATAGTTGCAGTACACTGGACCATGAAAATGCTCATAAAAGGCCGATCAATGTCTTAAGGAGATGAATGTCCCACACTTAAACATATTCTACAAAACCATGTGTTATTGTCCATTATATGTTCATTTGAATGTATATTTCCAGACATACAGAGAGGTATGTAAGCTGCATCGTAAGTGTTATTCAGTATTTATGTTGAGATGTAAAATATATAATTCCTGTTGATTTACACTCTATGAATGTTTAAACCACAGACAAAATAAAAATATATTTAGTCATTAATTTGGTCTAATTTATAAAAAAAAAAACTTGTACCAGTAGCTCAGAGTGTCAGAGCCTTTAACCACTCCTTTGAAGATACATGTAGTGATATTAACCAGAGAAAAGAAATGGTTTGAGAGGGGAGTTAAAGAAGCAGTTTTTGTTAGGAAAGACAATCCTTCCTTGAACAGAAATGGGGGCCTTAGAGCTGGCCAGTGGGCCCATTTAGGTTGAATGATTATGCTAAGTAGGCACAGTGCACAGTCTCAGGCACAGTGCACATTTAGTGTGACCTAGACCAATAGACCGAGCCTACATACAGAAACTGTAAACAACAGCTAACAAGTAACTACTTTCACAGTAAACTATATGGAGTAAAGGTTTTGCAGTGGTCCAGCCTTTTCTCACTCACCATATGCATCCTAAGCATCCTGATTATTCACTGAGTGTTTAGAAGCACTTTTCACTACTCTCAGAGACCAGAAAAGAGTTTTGCCATCACTTCAAAGCTAAAAACAACTAGCATGGTAACAACAGCTAGCATTCTAATGCACACTTCTTTCCTTCCTATTTGCTAAATGTCAGAATGAGAGAAGGATTTTTTTTTTTTTCAGAACTTTACATACATTAGGATTACTATGCATTAAACAATTTGATAAAACTCAGATGATGATGTCATGTCTTTGGAAGCTTCTGTTTTTTTGACAGCATTTGAGTTAATTAGAGACACACCTGTGGATGTATTTGAAGACATGCCTGAAACACACTGCTTCTTTGTGTAACTTCATGGGAAAGTCAAAAGAAATCCACCAGTATATCAGGGAGAAAATTGTGGACTTGCACAAGTCTGGTTCATCCTTGGATGCAATTTCCAGATGCCTGAAGGTGCTACGTTCATCTGTTCAAACAATAATACGCAAGTATAAATACCATGGGAATATCCAGCCATCAAACTGCTCAGGACAGAGACGGGTTCTGTGTCCCAGAGATGAACGTGCTTTGGTCCAAAATGTGCATATCAGCCCAAGAACGCAAGCAAAAAACCTTGTGAAGATGGTGACTGAAGCTGGTAAGAGCATCTCATTATCCACAGTGAAACGAGGACTGTACCGACATGGGCTGAAAGGCCACTCTGCCAGGAAAAAGCCATTACTCCAAAAGAAACACAAAAAAGCTAGATTACAGTTTGTAAATGCACACAGGGAGAAAGACCTTAAATTTTGGAGACATGTCCTGTGGTCTGACCAAACTAAAATGGAACTGTTTGGCCATAATGAGCATCATTACATTTGAAGGAAAAAGGAGGAAGCTCGCAAGCCTGAGAATACCTTCCCAACTGTGAAATACGGGAGATGCAGAATCATGTTGTGGGGTTGTTTTGCTACAGGAGGGACTGGTGCACTTCACAAAATAGATATCATCATGAGGAAAGAACATTATGTGGAAATACTTAAGCAACATATCTAAAAATCAGGAAGTTATACCTTGGCCGCAAATAGGTCTTACAAATGGACAATGACCTGAAGCATACTGCCAAACTGGTTACAAAGTGGCTTAATGATAACAAAGTCAATGTTTTGGAGTGGCCATCACAAAGGCCCTGATCTCAGTCCTATTGAAAATGTATGGATAGACCTGAAAAGGCATGTGTGAGCATGGCGGCCTAAAACTTGATTCAGTTACACCAGCTCTGTCAGGAAGAATGGGCCATCCTGCCAACTACTTGTGAGGATATCCAAAACTTTTGACCAAAGTCATACAGTTTAAAATGTATGCAACTTTTGATTTTGAAGAAAGTCAGAAGTTGTGTTTAGAAGTGTCTGAAAAATCCTTCTCTCATTCTGGCATTTGGAAAAAAAAAAAAAAAAAAAACTAAAACAGGAAAAATTTAGTCTGATTTCATGTCAGAAATGAAAAAAGCATATGTGTCTTTTTATATAGTGTATGTAAAAGGGTACTTAGCAACACTGTCAATCAAACCTATTGTTAATGCAGGAGCGACCTCAGGGAAAGAAGGTGACAGATTTTTCAGTTATTAATGTTCATATCTTGATTTAAAGACACAATAGCAAAATCAAAATACCAGGATCACGTAGAGCGGGTTAAAACAAACATTTTAAGACCAAAATGATGAGTCTGACAGCAGCAGTTACAGAGAGAGGGGCCACAGTTTGCTTCTATGCTTATATCATGGCTTCTTTTGAAATATAAATGATCCAAAAATGCCACAGATACTTTTCCCATTGGTGCTGCAGCCAAATAAATGGTCTGCATAGCTGCTGTTTACAGAGAAAAATATGGTCAGATTCCTGTGTCTGCAGTTAGACTTGTTTGTACTGCAAACATCAGGTTAGAACCACTTCAGGGCTTAGTTAACCTCATAGGTAGAATAACCAGGTGTATGAATTTTAAAAACACAGCCTTACCTGGAAATGAAGGGGAACACTTCATGACATCAGCAGGTGGTGAGATAGTGATATTTGGGTTGTGAGATAAGACAATAAACTGAAAACACAGGATTAGTCAAACATTAAAGGGCCAATACTGAGCTATTTTCTGATCTATGTTATAATGTTGTTTCCTCATTAAAGACATACCCAGAATTGTGTTTTGTTTCATTCACACATGTTTAACACACAAACCCTGCATAATGAGGCTGAGTTCTTCTCTCAAACTGAAAACACTCTGTTTCACCTTGTGATGTCATGTGGTAATACAGGAAGTGCGCCATTGTGCTTTTAAACTCAGATAATATAGATAATTTCAGCTCTGGACTTGCCAATCTCTTCTGAAGAAAAGGTAAATTATAGCTGTTAACCTGAAAACTACCACTTCATGACATCACAAGGTGGAACAGAACATTTTGAGTTTTTGAGACGTACACAGACTAATTATAAAAGGTTACGCAAACACGTGTGAATGAAACAAAACACAGGTCCGGGCATGTTTTCGATGAGGTAACAACATTCTAACTTGGCTTAAACTTTTGCGTAATACAAGAACTTTAAACACAACTCCAGAGAATATTTTTAAATGAGGAAACATTATACCATGGCCATAAAAGTCATCATGGAGACTATGGGACCTTTATTATAAACTGTGGGTGGTCTTTCAGAAGGATTTAATAGAAAGTAGCTCGGACTTTCTCACATTAAGGTACAAATTCCTGTCTAGTCAGTTAAATTGGCTTGTTAACATCATAGCCCATTACATAAGACAGGCTTCTTCTTGTACTGAGAATCTTCACAGGACAACCGCTGGAACATAGCTGCGCCCACGTAGTATTTTGACCTCACATTTCTTCGGTCTCAAACACAAACAGAGCCTTATTATTTCTGAATAAATTACCATACTCTTCAGGCAGCAGTTATGCGGCTTTCATTTTCCCATGGCAAACCTTTCACATGTCACAGGAGACGTTATTAAAATGAAAAATGAAAACAAAGATGGAGAAAATGTCTTGACTCTAAAAACACATTACTGGGATCAAAATGGTATTGGATATTCACAGGGACTGGTGTTACAAAGTGCTCACTCACTTTTTATTAGGTGGCATCTATCATCGCAGAAGGCCGTGCCAGGACACTACCAGAACTACATTATTTAGCCATGCACTGGTCAACAGCTAAAAGAATGGTACGCTTGTGAACATAGAAGAGTACAGAATTAAGTTACAAGTATCAGATTTTCACTGTCTTAAAATGTGAAAAACAGCATTCATTTTAAACAGTTTGCGTTCCACAACAACAACTAGCATGCTAACTGATCATCGCACATAGACTGTATAAATAAATGGGCAATATAAATGGACATAGCTAGCCAATGCGTTTCAAACAGGAAGTGATCATCAGCACGCTTCTGGCTGAATCAACTACGTCTCCAATTCACTTTACATTGAAAAACTGTCACCCCTCTCTTCGTAACTGCTGCTGTCAAACTTGTCATTTTGGTGTTAAATGTTCGTAAATACCCGCTCTCCGTGATCCTGGAAGTTTTATTTTGCTATAGTGTCCATAAATCAAGATATGAACATTAAAAACAGACAAATCAGGCGCCTTCTTTGCCCGAGGTTGCTCCCGCTAGATTTGATAGACAGTGTTGCTAACTCGTGGTACGGGCGGGAAGGGGCGTTACCTTCAACAGCCTCGCTCCGGATTGGCTTTTGGTTGCTATGATAATCTGTCGGAGTATTGGTCGTAATTCCAAATATAGAACTGTAAAATTCGCCATTATAACTGCTAGCCTCGATTAGCTTCATTTATGATGTCATGTGCTCCACTGTGTTTTTAAACTCTATGCTCCTTCACTGGAATCATTTGGGTGATTTCAGCACAGGTATTTCCAATCTTTTCTAAGGTAAAATGTAGCTGTTAACTTTAAAACTACCACTTCATGACATCACAACATGGAACGGAGCATTTTGAGCTTTGGAGATGGGTTACTCAAACACGTGTGAATGAAACAAAACAAAACTCCAGGTATGTTTTTGATGAGGTAACAACATTATAACATGACTTAACGCTCACAACAGTCCATTCTGTATAATATAGGACCTTTAAACTTGAGTCGAATTTTTGGCTCTCCACCTCTGCTCGTGAGTTCTGATTGTCTCCTCTGTTCCTGAAGTGTTTAATGACAGCTATGCGAACATGTTAAAACCCATTTACCTCAATGAAACAAGGATTCTTCCACTACTGTTGCGCCACACTTTCTGACAGGAATCTCCCATTGCCCCATTATCAGCATCAGACAGACTGAGTGATGGCGATTATATGTGCCCAAATGCTAAAAGCCCCTAGTGCCCCGGCTGAAGTGGTGTCTTTTATGAATGGCTCCATTGTGAACCCCTGCCCACGTCTTGCCTGTAAACCAAACGCACTGTTGTTGTAGCGCTAATGATACCTTAATTATGAGATTCTTTGAGTGTAGGGACAGGCTTATTAGCTGACAGGTTGAAGCAAATTATCTCGGCAAGGAGACACAGAAATAAAAAAAGAAGAAAAAAGGGGTGAGGAGTTATAGTAAAGTGGCAAGAACAAATCATGAGTTTTATGTTTTTAAAGAATTTGTGTTTGCGTTCAAAAGAGACATTGAAAAAGCTGACTTATATGAGCGTGGGTGACAGTAGCTGAGTTGGTAAATCCACTGACCCGTAGGTTTGTGGTGCGATTCCAGCTTCCACAGATGAATGCTGTTGTTGTGTCGTTGTGCAAGACACTTAACCCACCTCACCTCCAGTGTCTGTGTACACTGGTGTATGAATGTGAGTGTGAATTAACCATGTCAGAAGGTTGATTTTTCATGAGAAACCAGGATTAAGTTACTGGTCCGATCTGTGGAGAGGTGAGCCCATAAGAATGCATGTTTCTCGAGGTATACAGATCAAGTTAGAGCGTTCGAACACCATCTTGAAGGTTGCGTGAGATGAATCTGCACAGTCATCGTGTCCTTATGCCCTCCTTACCCACATATGAATGTAGTGTGACGGAATGACCAGGTTAGCATCCTGAGACGCTTTGATAAGCCTTTAAAGCGCAAGGTATTATTTACATGTTTTTAGCTCACTTTTTAAACAATTATCCGGTCTTATAATTACTTCCTTCTTTTACTCTTTAAAGTTGCAATGTGTAACTTTTTAGGCCAAAAATATACTAAAATAAGAGCATGTTTTTGTTTTTAAACTTTGAAAAACATGCATGCTTACTGTCAGTGGGTTTCTTCCATGAAAGCACTGCCAACCTGGGTGGGTGAGTGGATCTGACCGCTCTAGATGTTTTTTTTTAGGTCAAGAGGGGGATTTGAACTGCCAACCTTTAGCTCAGTGGGCAAAAACTCTTCCAATTGAGCTACTGTGGGCCCCAGTGTTGGCACGTAGCTGAATACATGTACAGGGAAACAAACATGAAACTGTTTTAAATCCCATGTCACGTCTTTACACTACAATTTAAACTCAGTGTAAAAGTATTACATTTTACCCCGCAGGTAACTAAATACATTTACAAGATATTCTTCCCATCAGTGCTCCCTGACTGTGCCTTCTCCCTGGGTGTTTGTGAGCACTTCCAAACATGGCCGCCCGAGCCCTCGGAGCAGCAGACCGCGCGGCTCGGTCTCTCGGGATGCAGACTCCTGTGTATTATGTTTGTAGCATGCCTCGGATTTTTCTCAGTCCAAACAGAGCCGAGCAGTCCGGGTCCCGCTGACGGAGGAGGGACTAAACAGGACTGTTGCCATGGCGCCTCCTCCTGAACCCCTCTCCTCACGGGACGTCCCGCCAAGAGGATGAAAGATTAACTGTGCAAGATTAGCCTGGTCAAGTTGATTTAATACCACCATTCTATTCTATTAAGAAGCAGTGTGTAAATACAAGGCAGAAGTATGACAAGCATTCTCTTGTGCAACTATTACCAAATCATGAATCAATGAGACTTATTGTTGAAATAAACGTTTTGTGGGGTTGCCAGAATTGATTTTCCTGTTTTTGGGATCAGACCATAGGGCACCAGTCAACTGTATAATTTTTTTGACAATCCAATTACAGCTGGTTATTTGTAACATGTAATTGTACCAATATTCTTGCAACATTCAGAGCAAAATCTATCTTTTTTTTTTTTTTTTTTTTTCATCAGATACATCAGATTGATTCTGCAGAAATCAGGCCTCTGTGTTATTCTTTCTTTCTTTTTTTCTTTACTCATTAGCTGCTATGTTTGTTTTGACACAAACAGGCCCTGCATTATGGACAGGACAGGATACAGTTCCAGACAATACATTATACTTTGTAAAATAAGCCTGTAATATTGACTGAGCAGACGAAAAGTTAATAGCAACTTATGGGAAGGTAGATATCTGACTGTAAACTCGATCCAGTGAAGGAGCAGCAGCTCTACTCTGAGCTCTTCTCCCAAGTAAATGTTACACAGTGTGCCTTGAACAATGGAGAAATTAAAAAATGAAGCCCTTAAGCAACATGAATGCTACGCTACCCATGTGACTGTAGTCTGAGTGGGTCTGGTGATGGTTTATGGGCCTATGGCATAGAAGAACCTGTGACATAACAATCCAGGCATTATGCAAACAGAGCATTTCTGAGTGCTCAGAGAGGACAATTTAGCATTAACAGATTCATTAAACTACTGTAATTGAGGCAAAATACAACTCCATGTACGTATTTGAGGAGGGACAACAATATAAAGGCACATTTGGCATAATGTGTGTCCTTAAAGTAAATAAAACCTTATATGAATTAAGCATTTGTTTTAAGGTCAAATAGAAAACCATCATCATTTTATCCCAGGAACACTTTCTTAGAAACACATTCCTAAAACAAAGCCATTACTTCACAGCTGTGCTGAGAGCAGCCTGACCTGACACAGTGGAGACAGGAGTGTGTACCTGTAGTAACTTAAGTCTAAGATTGGAGCTGTCGGAGCTGTCAGGATTTCCCAAGTCTCGTTTGGCTCCACTAAATGTTGAAGTCTCCTACTTGTCTACCTGGTGTCTACACGTGTCATTTGAGTTGTAAGTTTACTAAAGCTTTGTAATGGCACTAAATCATTAGACGAGATTAAAGCCATTTTAAATCTCACTGGTTTGACATAAAATATTACCTGCAGCCCAGACCCTAAACCAACTCAAATTACACCCGAGTTTAACCCTTTCTATTCTGTCTGTTTCCTGACAATATGTACCTATGCTACTAGCTGCATTATTGCCAGATTTGAGGTCACAAACACATGAAACTCCATTATGTGAGGCTATAATGGTCTTGAATTAAATATGTATTGGATTAGTGGCATGGCAGTATTGTAGTGAGTGGGTGGGATTTTCCAATAAGAATTTTGATTACATGTCAGAACACTGCTGTATATTTATATTTACTTATTGTCACAGTGCTAAAACTTCCTAACAGATAATAAATACATTATACAACGATTTCAACTGCTGTTCTTGTATCTCTAGTTGGGAAATACTGCTCTAAATTGGGGTATCAGGAACATTAGCTATCTGAGAAAAACAAGATTATTTCAGACTTTAAGGAATGGAAGGACGAAAATATTTATTTCTAAAGATATACAATGTAAATTTTTGATAAGAGATCCACCACTTGCTTGTCTCCATGGAGATGTTATTGCCCTGCCTAGAATTTCACGCTGCATTAACCTCATCTTTCCCTAGTTATGGTATTTTTGAGCAATAAAAAGAACAATAAATAAATGGTAGGTCGATACATTTAGAGCCACACTGTGCAATATTACAGTCAAAGCAATAAATATCTCCATGGAGACAAGCAGGTGACACATGTCCCATCAGAAAAGTTACATATTGCACCTTTAACTTTATACCACAAGGCACCTTTATTATACAGTGAGGTCCCAGGTTGTTTGCAAAGTTATTTAGTTGGTTCTGGCCTGGTTTAGTTGGTTCTGGCCTGGTTTAGTTGGTTCTGGCCTGCTTTAGTTGGTTCTGGCCTGGTTTAGTTGGTTCTGGCCTGCTTTAGTTGGTTCTGGCCTGCTTTAGTTGGTTCTGGCCTGGTTTAGTTGGTTCTAGTCTGGTTTAGTTCGTTCTGATCTGATTTAGTTGGCTCTGGTCTAGTTTAGTTGGTTCTTGTATAGGTTAGTTGGTTCTGTTCTGGTTTAGTTCATTCTGGTCTGGTCTGGTTCAGTTGGTTCTGGTCTGGTCTGGTTTAGTTGGTTCTGGTCTGGTTTATTTGGCTCTTATCTGGTTTAGTTGGTTCTGGTCTGGTCGGTTTTAGTTTGTTCTGTTCTAGTTTAGTTTGCTCTGTTCTAGTTTAGTTTGTTCTGTTCTAGTTTAGTTTGCTCTGTTCTAGTTTAGTTTGTTCTGTTCTAGTTTAGTTTGCTCTGGTCTGGTCTGGTTCAGGTCAGACACATTTGTGAATCCCTCTCTCTAGAGTCTCAGCGTGGCTCTGTCTGACATGTATCTGTCATTGGCTTTGCTTGTGTCACTGCCTCTATCACTGAAGGGGGCAGACTGGAGCCAGGGTTCAGATTGTATCGTGTTAATGGTCCCACAGACTCCCCAAAAACACGGCTCCAAAACCATAAGAGCCTGAGGAATGTGCAGCTATTCAAATCATTGTCATAATTTAGGACCATTGCAAACTACAGCCATTACTGCGGTCATCTGGCTTCTGTCTGGCCTGGCTGAAGTCTCCTATTGGACGCATTTGTCCAGCATTGCAGTTAGATGTTAGACATGATTGGGTTCTTAATGACACTAATAAGGGCGCATTCTCCATCATTATCTGTATCCCAGGACGGGACGGGGCGCGGAGGGTTGTCTCGTGGGAACAGAGAGCGCAGACCTGTTCTCCTGATGAGCTGTGGCCTGGATAGATGCGAGGTAATGGCAATGTGGATAAGATAAGCCGACGGTGCCCCCCGTGCTGACGGATGTGAGGCCCTCTGCAGTCACTATTGTGATCGGACATGACCAAGCGGTGTTTCCACGTAGAACAATGTGCTTGTGTACCTCGCTCACATGGGGGCAGGAGCCAGTTTTCCTCTATCGGTTATAAGGTGATTTTTGCAACAGATATTCAAGAGAAATACACAGCAATTACAATTATTTTAGTACGTACAAAGGCAAAATCACATGCTCATGTACTGTCATGTCTTACTTTTAATTTAGAAAAGTAACTGTACTCTGAATACCACCAAATGAAAGAGAAGACAGTTACTCAAAATTAGTATTCAGTATTTTTGCTACATGTATTTAGTTACTTGCAGTGGTGGGACGTAACAAAGTAAAAGTGGTAACGAACTTAACCATACATTTTAGGTATCTGTACTTACTTTAGTTTTTACTTTTATTTTACTACATTTGAGAGAAGGTAGCTACACGCTCTACTACATTTTTGAACCAGACTGAAAAGGAAAAGTATTTTTTATTACTGTTTGAAACCTGCTGAAAAGGCTGAGAGGTTTTTACAAAAATATACAAATAAAAACAGCTCGAAAAAACAACTGATTCAATAGTTTCTACTGTTTTCTAGATGTTTATGTATATGTTTGGCATGTACAACCAGTCAGTATTCCTCTATCAGTTATAAGGTGATTTTTGTAACAGTTATTCAATAAAAATACACAGCAGTTACAATTATTCTACTTGGCACAAGGTATACTTTTTGTCCAAGTAGGAAAATGTATCTGCTGCATTTGACCCATCCTTTAATTTTGCTAGAAAACATGTCAGGATCAACACAGCGCCCAGGGAATCACCTCCAGATCATCAGCTATGTTAAGGCCAGATTGTTTAAGCCAAAAATACCTGAAGGATTAAGAATTTAAGTGGTTGCCATAGACTGTATGAAGAAGTGGACTAAGGGAGTGTCACCCATGGCGTTTGGCTCCAGTCAAATAAAGCTCATCGAGACTGCAGTTATAGGGATGAATTTGGAGCCGAGTTCCATATTTGGAATTCCATGAAGTATCATAGTAACCAAAGAGTCAATCTGTCCCGCTGGTTTAGCAGGGAGCAGGAGCATAGCAACACTCAATCAAACCTGTTGCTAACACTAGTGGGAGCGATCTCGGCCTGTTAATAATGTTCATATCTTGGTTTTCGGACAAAATGGCCAAATACAAACACGAGGATGATGTAGCACAGATTAATATGAACATTTTAAAACGCCAATGACGAGCGTGACAGCAGCAGTTATGGAGAGAGGGTGACGTTTTTTAGAAGGTTAATTGGAGTCGATGGAGCAGGAAGCGCGCCCATGCTCACTTTCTATTTGAGACGTGCCGGCTAGCAGGTTAGCTATGTTCATTTAGTCTCGTTTCAGTCTATGATGGCTGTGACACTCTTGTCTCAGTGTAAGAAGGTGGAGTTTGCATGTTCTCCCCGTGTCTGCATGTGTTTCCTCTGGTTAGCTAAGGTAGTCCTAAACCAAGCCCAGCTCAACATCTGCATATGGGTCCCCGGACGCTGCACTGTGACCAGGTTGCTCCCATGGGTCAAATGCAGAGACACCAGGCATAAGGAGAACATGCAAATTCTATACACAGTCCCTATCCATTCTGAGACTCAAATTTGGGACCTTCTTGCTGTGAGTTGAGAGTGTTAACCCCTCTGTAGCTAACCAGTTTGCATTGTTTAACACTTTAAATGAACATGTTGGTGCTAAGTGGTAAAAGCCTTTGGTCCAGACAGGCTCCCGTAAATCTTTTAACCTCCTCTGAATATGACCGAGGAACACTTGAAAAACAAACTCCTGTTAAGCACTACTAGGAGCTTGTAAAATAAAATATAAATCTGAGACATTATTATTATTATTATAAGTTTTCCAGTGTTTATGTTACAGACATTTTTACCTGCCCAGGAATGAGGGAGTTTAATCCAGGGTTTAGTGTTTTATTAATGCATGTAGACAGAAATAAGAACAGTGCGACGCCAACTGAAGCCAGAAAAAACCCAAGAATTGACTTGAACAATATATGTGCAAAATGTACTTTTCTGATGGATTTAAGGGTAAGACTAAATCATTTCTCAAAGGCTTGCTGTGCTTGGCATTTGGACACGTTTGAGGTCAGGGCTTATTGACTTCTGTGGTGGGAAATGCAACATTTTGAAAAGTTTTTTGACAATAAAAACACACTTATGTATTTAGTCTTCAAGTAAAGGCTCTGTACCTGATTTTTACTGCCTTAAAAACGTGTAAAACAAAACTAGTTTGCAGACGTTCAAAGTTATTCCTCACTTGCCTTGTGCATTCAGAGCATCCTAATTATTCTTGAATGCTAGTTGTTGCTTCGGTAAAGCAACAACTAGCATGCTAACTTGCACTTCCTGATTATCAGACATTAAAAATCTTTAGAATTTGATGCAGACACACAGCAGAGTTTCATTTTACCTCAAGAGCCATGACGAAAAGACAGACATTGACTCAGTGGTAGAGCTTTTGCCTTCATACCAAAAGTTTGGCGGTTCAATTCTACCACAACTGTGCTGCTGTTGTTGTGTCCTTAGGCAAGACACTTCACACACTTTGCCTATAAATGTAGTGTGTGAGTTTGTAATAGTAGGAGTACATATAGTCAGACAGAAATGTACAGTTTGTAATTCTACGCGAGCCAATCTGGAGCCAGACTGTTGAGGGTAACGCCCCCTTCCCGTTCGCCCCGCTGGTTTAGCAGGGAGCGGGCACTTAGCAACGCTGTCAATCAAACTTGCGAAATAAAAACAGCAGGATCATGTAGAGCGGGTTAATACGAACATTTGAAGACTAAAATGACAAGTCTGACAGCAACAGTTAAAAGAGAGGGGTGATAATTTTGTGTAAAGTGAATTGGAGCCAGAGTCGATGGAGCCGGAAGCGCACGCATGATTACTTCCTATTTGGACCACGGCGGCGAGCAGGTTAGCTATGCCGATGGTTATATTATAGCGTAAAACATGTCATATAATTACAAACAGCCTAATCTTTGTTGTTACACATTCATTTATGTCTAATTAGAGACAAAAAATCACACATGCACATCTCATCACTCACTGTAATAGCTGTGTTTTCACCTTTTCTCACTAACACTGTGCAGTTCAAAGCCAAAATTACACACTCCTGTACTGTCATGTATTACTTTTAATTTAGAAAAGTAAGTGTACTCTGAATACCACTAAATGAAAGAATAACTGTACCTGAAGACACTCACTCAAAGTTCGTATTCAGTATTTTCAGTACATGTATTTAGTTAGTTCTTTTTACTATTTTTACTATTTACTATTACTATAACTACTATTTACTATTACTAATACTATTACTACTCTTTTAGTATTTACTTTTATTATTGTTTGAAAAAGGCTGAGTTTTTTTTTAACACAAATATAAGCTAAAAAAAATGACTAATTCAATTGTTTCCACTGAACAAAATACAGCACACATCTTTATGAAAATCAATATATAAATACTTTTACTTTTCACTCTTTAACTACCTTTTTAAATGGGCACTTTAATACTTTAATACAGTATGTGTACTTTTAGTTAAGTAACAGAATTGAGTACTACTTCCCAGCACGATCTACCCCTGAGCCACACAGCAATATACCACTCAGAGATGTTTATGTGTAAGTTTGATATGTACAACAGATAAGACGTTTTACCATAAACACATCCACCGTAAAACTATGGTATTGTGTTTTTCATGAAGAACGCAGAGATTTTATTGGCAACAAGTCCCACCATGCTCCACTTCATTAGTCCTGGAACAAGGGAACATTCACTGGAACATTTTGAACCTTAGTCACACAAGAAGCTGCTAACATAGAGATTTAAAATTGTATTTAACGACTCCAAAAAGATTGTCCACATGAAATGAAAGGTGGAAATTATTTGCCTAAGATATTATATCATTTCAAGCTCTAAAAACCTCACTAACAGTAAACTCACCATCCTCTCATTCTTAATACTTCAATACTATATGAATAAGTATTTAAAGGGCCCATATTATGCTGTTTTCTGATGTATGTTATAATGTTGTTTCCTCATCACAAACAGACCTGGACTTTTTATTCATTCACACACGTTTAACACACAAACGCTGCATATTTGGGCTGAGTTCTTCTTTCAAACAGAAAACGCTCTATTCCACCTTGTGATGTCATGAGGTAATACAGGAAGTGCGCCTTTGTGTTTTTAAACTCCACACACCTTCACTAGAATCATATGGATGATTTCAACTCTGGAATCCCAACCCAATCGCTACTGAACTAAAGGTAAAACGTAACTGACAACCACTTCATGACATCACAAGGTGGAACAGAGCATTTTGAGCTTTGGAGATGAAAACATACTTATAATAAAGGGTTACGTAAACATCTGTGAATGAAAAAAAACACAACTATAGGACCTTTAAATGTTCACAATGTACATTTTCTGTCTCTCCACTTGTTGCATTTTCCAGAATATGGCATTAAACCTGTATATGTTGTAGTTATTCAAATATAGGGAGTTTTATATCAAAGAAAGTACCTTGAAAAACATGCATTCTTGCTGGGTGCGGGCTCGCCTCTCCACAGACCTGGTGCCATCACATGCTGGTCTCTATAGAGAAAATTTCAGGCAAAGCAATAACATCTCCATGGAGACGAAGCACGCGGCAAACCCTCCAACAGAAAAGGTCCACAGGGTCCCGTTAATACAACTTCAGATTTACTGCAGTTTGTATAATTGCTGTGGATCATATAGAATGATTTGAGTCTGAAGAACAGTAAATACCTTGTACTTTCACACAGCTCCCAGACGACGCAGTGTAATCCCCCAAATCCTTCAGTATCCAGGCGTGTACTCTAAAGGTAAACACACTTATGGTACCTTTACATCGAGCTGACGCAATCTGACAATGAACCAGATTTGAAGGGAGTAAAGCGGGGTCTGGGCTATAACCTGTGATTTATTTTTACAGGCTGAAATTCCTGTCGGATGCTTTTATAGACCTATAGTGGGAAGACTTACCAAAACGTTTACTGAAGTAAGAGTACTATTACTTCAAACTAAACATTACCCGAGAAGGAGTCAAAGAACATCTGAAAACTTCTCTGAGAAGTACCATTGCTTTGAAAAGTTACTCAAATAAATGTAACTGAGTGCAACCGGGCGACAGTAGTTCAGTTGGTGTTTGTCTACTGATCGAAAGGTTGGCGGTTCGAATCCCGCTCTCGACATGATCAAAGAATCCATATACAGTTTACCGACATCTGGATCCATGTTATAATGCATATATACCTTAAGTTGTGTTATTCTGAACAGATAAAAAAAAAATTTAAAATGCATGAGACATCTACTTATGCAAGAATCACATTGCTAATAGCTGCGCTGCTAATTCGACAGCATGCGTCATTCCCCATTGTTGCCAGCAGAGGGCAGCAGACAGCAAATTTAAGCATTCAAAGAGGACGAACACCCAAATAAATCTAAATATTTTTTTAAAAGTTGTGATTTTAAGGGAAATTTTATTAGCCAGAATCATGGGCAGGATCACCTCGCTGATATTAGGCTGATTTTAGCTTGATGCGGGAAAACAAAGCACCCAGAAGCACCCACCCGACCACAACCCACCATCAGGTCACCCAGAGTTAAAGTGATAGTTTTCAGTGACAGAGCAGTGCCTCCGGTTAGTTCCCTGGATCTGGAATACACACTTCTGCAATACTTTACAAAGATCTGAATCAGTTTGGTCACCCCGAGTTCAGATGGGCGTGAATGACATGGGGATTAGCCAATCAGAGACATGCATAGTCCGTTCGGATCAAAACAAATATGGCTGCTTATGAAGAAAACACAGAGAAAAAAAGGGCAGACAGTGCAAATATCACAGAGGACTGAAAAACACTACGGAATCCTGCAGAATCAATGAGCAAAACATTAAACTATTTATCTGAGGTGAGAGAAATGTCATTTTATTCGAAATGATCTGCGACCAATGAGCTCGTTTGTTTCACATGCGTCACTAAAAAAAAAAAAGTTTAGATCTAGCTCCGTTTAAAGACATTTTCCAGGGAATCTTGTACGCTCCATCTGGAATGTTGATGGAGTTACATTAAAGCTATCAATAAGGACCTTCTTGTTGTGAGTGGAGAGAAGGAGCCACTCGACCAACTTCAGACGTGTGGAGCCGGTTTATCTGTACCATTAATCCTGTTTTCATAAATACGAAAATCCAGGTTGCACCACGCTCCTTGTTTACCCTTCAGCTGTGGCTCCACTGATCTCGTCTCCCTCGGCTCTGTTTTGGCAGACTGATAAAAAACTGTCATATTTGTGCGTGTAACTTCTGCCTCTTCGACAGGTTTACAGTCTCTGGGAGAGCGGGAGTGAACAGAGCTCCTCTCCTGAGCACAGAGCCGACTGGGCCTTATCCATCAGACTGGATAACCTCTGGCCCTGAGTCATGTAGCCAGACAGTCTCTCCCTCCCTCTCTCTGTGTCACTCTCTCTCTCTCCCTCCAGACCCCCCAGCCCCTCTCTCCAAATCCGCTCACTTGTCCACCTCCCTTATTCTCTCCTCTTCTCTCTCTTTCTCTTTCCCCTTGTCTTTCACTCTGCTTTCAACTCTCCCTCTCTCTTTCTACTCCAAACCCACTCTCTCTCCTGCCTCACCTCTCTCTCCTTGTCTCTCTTCCTCTACACTCTCCATCTCTCTCCCCAATGTCTTTCTCTCCTCCAAACCCACTCTCTCCCCTCACCTCTCTCTCCTTGTTTCTCTTCCTCTCCACTCTCCACCTCTCTCTCCTCCAAATCCACTCTCTTTCTCCCCCCCTTCTCTCTTTCTCCCGTTGTCTCTCTTCCTCTCCACTTTCCATCTTTCTCTTCCTGTGTCTCTCCTTCCTTCCTCCAAACCCACTCTCTTTCTCCCCTGCTCCCCCCCTCTCTCTCTCTCATCTCGCTTCCTCTCCACTTTTCATCTCTCTCCCTATGTCTCTTTCTCCCCCAAAGCCACTCTCTTTCTCCCTCATCTCCCTCTCTTTCTCCCTTCGTTTTGCTCCCCTCCAGTCTCCATCTCTCTCTCTTCTCCAAATCCACTCTCTTTCTCCCCTCATCTCTCTCTCTTCCTCTCCACTCTCCATCTCTCTCCTCGTGTCTCTCTTTCCTCCAAACCCACTCTCTTTCCCCTCTCATCTCTCTCTCGCTCTCCTCTGATCTCTCTTCCTCTCTACCCTCCATCTCTCTTTCTTCCAAACCCACTCTCTTTCTCCCCTCATCTCTCTCTTCCTCTCCATCTCTCTCCCCGTGTCTCTCTTTCCTCCAAACCCACTCTCTTTCCCCTCTCATCTGTCTCTCGCTCTCTCTGATCTCTCTTCCTCTCTACCCTCCATCTCTCTTTCTTCCAAACCCACTCTCTTTCTCCCCTCATCTCTCTCTCTCCTTGTTTCTTCCTCTCCACTTTCCATCTCTCTCCCTGTGTCTCTTTTTCCTCCAAACCCACTCTCTTCCTCCCCTCCTCTCTTCTCTCTCTCTCTCCATCACTGTGCAATAGTAACATATGTAACTGATATTTTGTGAAGTGAAGGATCACGACAACTTGCCATTAAAACGTATCTATCTCCATGGAAACAGTTAGGTAATGCCAGGCCAGTTGTATACAGGCCAGATCTACGGAAAGGTAAACGCCCTGACAATAAAAGTAGATGTTTATTTAAGTATTTTTTCAGCAATAAAAACACAAAAGAATCAGTTTTTATTGCCTGGCTAATGCATTTAAACGCTGTTATCTGCCTGAAACATGTCGGCTATTTCCCACGCAGCATTCCTTCTATGACGTACATTCCCGATCTCTTTACTAACCCACAGGGAGTCAGGTGATCCAGTGACACAGAAGCCTGATACACGGCCTTGTAACAGTGTAATTACAGAGGCTCGAGCGCATTCTTACTTTCACTCATCCAAACATGCTGTTACCGAATAAAACAGGTATGCCCCATTAACACGCACAGGGTCAAGAGGACAACCGCAGCTCAACAATGACTGAATTTTTGAGTTTCAAGAATCAAATCAAGTTTTATATAACACATTTTTACTGTGTAACTGTTATAACTGCTTTTTCTATAGAGATATTATTGCTTAAACTGCAATATTTTTCTACACTATGGCATTTAACATATTTAACTCCATAGAGACGAGCAGGTTGGCCTATAGCGGTGGGATGTGAAACAGATGACAGCAGCACAGGTGTGGTCCACAATTTTTAAAATTTCTTCCTCCATCAATTACCAAAGTGTGAGTGTATTGTGCCATCAAGGTTTGAGGAGCAGTGTCTCCTCCTCCTGTGTTGTATCAGACCACCTTTTATCCTGTCCCACTAACTGGATAAAACTAGTGTTATTTAAAAGGGGTGTTTAAAAATAACATTAGCTCTTTAAAGTTCTTAAACTGCCATAAAACCAAATAAACCCATAAACCAAATTAACTTTATAAATATATATCCACATAAACCCTAAAAACGAGCACCAAATATATAAAAAAAATCCATAAACCCTTTAAAATGCCCAACATCCCTCCCCTACACATTTCCTGCCTTGGTCCTGTCCTGGAACCTTTTTAAGGGAACTCGTTTCCGGGGACCTCTTTGACACCTGGACACAAGGACACAGGACGTAAGTTAAACATTCTTAAAACACTATTCACTAAAAACACTACAAATTACACAACACACAAACACTTTAAAACATTCTTAAACAAGCATTGCACTAATATTGCACATATCCAATTTAATATTTAATTAATTATTAGCAGTTAACTTTAAATTTGTCTTCCAAGTGCCACTGTGTCTCCAGATCTAAAACTGGGCAAAAAAACAGACAAGCCAAATAAACACTTAAATATCCTTTGTGCGCAATTGTTTTTTTTAAGGGTGTGAATAATGTTCAAAGTGCTGTGTGCTATTAAAGTGTATGTGCAATTTAAAGTACATATAGTGAAAGGTGCAGTTAAAGGCCAAACAACGTTGCTCATAAGAATACATATTTTTTTAGGTGTTTCCACAATAGTTAAAAAAATGCTATTTACATACATTTAATGCCACGCAATAGAACATTTCCAGCAAAGCTTACAACATGGCACCACATCTCTAAGCCTATTATTATTCTCACTGTTTAAAGTCGGTAAATGGTAAACAGTCACATTTTTATAGCGCTTTTCCACTTTCAAGTTTCTCAAAGCGCTTTACATCAAGGAACCACTCACCCATTCACACACACATTCATACACCAGTGTACGCAGACACTGGGTACAAGGTGGGTTAAGTGTCTTGCCCAAGGACACAATGACATCTGTTGGAGCTGTAATTGCACCGCCAACCTGTGGGTCAGTGGATCTGGTCGCTCAACCAATGATGTTTACATAGTGAGCGGGATTCGAATCGCCAGCCTTCAGATTAGTGGGCAAACACTGAGCTACTGAATTCAAACTGCCAACATTCAAAACATAACATAAATCAGATGTTACTGGTTTGTCTGAGAATGTGTACTACTTTTACTGAACACCTCTGCACATGAATCAACATTGAAGTTTATTGCATTGGGCATAATTAAGATGAGTAATTTAACCACTGTAGTTACGTCAGTCTGCTGCTCTCAGTGTTTACAGTAAATCAAATGTGAGTCTTGTACAGTGAGTTTGGCAGCATGAGCGCAGTTTGTTTTGAGGGATAGAAGTGGCTTGTAGTGTCTATAGAACCACTCCTCTCTAAAAGCCTATAGGAAAAATACTGCACGACCACATCACATCACATTTAAAACTGTTTTGGTGTTGCATTAAGATTAACTTAAACTTTTCTGCTTTTTTCCATGACCTGATGATGCTATTGCTTTGCCTGGAATGATCACCGTATTAAATATATCTATCTCCATGGAAACAAGCAAGTAACGCCATGCACAAGGCCAAGTTACTGGTTAGGTCTGTGGATAGGTGAACCCACTCACAGTAAGAATGCATGTTTTTCAGGATATTTTCAGCTAAGAAAATACCAGTAATTGAAGAAATCGAAGATAAAATATTGTAATGATCTGATATTTTGTGTTTGTGTTTAGGTCAGAGTTGACACTTTTTTATTGTTTTTGTAACTGTTGTTGCATGTGTTGTTGTTTTCATAGACTGTGTAAAGAAGTGGGCTAAGTGAGTGTGACGTCACCCATAGCGTTCATTTCCAGCCAAATGAATCTCATTGAGGCTGGATCAGTTATAGGAGTGACCACGAGTATCATAACAACCAAAGAGCCAATCTGGAGCGAAGCTGTTGAAGGTAACGCCCCTTCCTGTCTGCAACAGTGCAACTTTTGCTATCAACAATTACATCAAAATACACTGCCTGTTCAAAAAAAAAAAAAGTCGCCACCTGGATTTAACTAAACAAATAGTTTGTGGTTGCTGCAGTTGGTCAGGTCTAGGTTCAGCAACAGTCTGTGCTCAAAGAATTAAATCAGCTGACACCTGAATATACTGAATGACCAGGTTATTCCATCAATGGATTTGTTCTTCCCTGATGGCACGAGCATATTCCAAGATGACAATGCCAGGATTCATCGGGCTCAAATGGTTCAGGGAGCATAAGACGTCATTTTCACACATGGATTGTCCACCACAGAGTCCAGACCTTAACCCCATTGAGAATCTTTGGGATGTGCTGGAGAAGACTTTGTGCAGCGTCAGACTCGACCATCATCAATGCAAGATCTGGGTGAAAAATTAATGCAACACTGGATGGAAATAAATCTTGTGACATTGCAGAAGCGAAATCGAAACAATACCACAGCAAATGTGTGCAGTAATCAAAGCTAAAGGCGGAACAATGAAATATTAGAGTGTGTGACCTTTTTTTTTTTGGTGGTGCCCTTTTTTTTTGGCCAGGCAGTGCATTAAATCTCTTGAAAAGTCAAAAGTCCTCAAAATGGGGCACATATGAAGAAAAAATCATGTGACTCAAACCCATGAACCTAAAAGGTAAAGGAGGACAGAAGGACACTATATATAAATAATACAATAATACAAAATGCAAAAACATAATTGAAACTTCTCAAAATGTACTGCTCATCTCTGTAAACTACTTCAGACTACTACAAGATGAATGTTCCAAAATTCAAGTCATTTAGCACAATTATAACCTTATTACGTTTGGCGTTGGAGCAGACATTTTACACCAGTGAGTCATGCGAGTGCAGAGGAGCAGAAATGTGCCAGTACGTTGGGAGCGTGAGGTGACATGTTGTGTTGGTGGAGGATATAGGAGATATTCCAGTAATGATTGCTTTGTGTGGTAATGGTATGCAGCCCAGAACCCGCCTCTCCATGTTTCCTCGGGATCCAGAACGATCCGGAACATGTCACAAAACAAAGGTAAGAGCGGGGTGAGGGCGCAGGAATAAGGAATGCATTAAACCTGCAACTTTTCTGGTTGGGGGTTTGCCACCTGCTTGAGAGAGAAAGAGAGAACTATTGCTTTGTGGGAAATGTTAAATGTGTCTATCTTGCTTTTTTCCCTGCAAAAAACGCCTTGAAAAACATACAATTTTAATTTAAGTGAACTCACCTCTCTACAGATCTGACCTGTAACTTGGCCTGGTAGCACTTGTCTCCTCATGGTGGATCCTGCACCAGAAAAGTTACACAGTGCACCTTTTAAAGTCGAATTTTCAGGAGATGTACATTCTGACACTTCTAAGCAGGGGTCTGTTGTCCCGGGCTACTGGGTTTTAGGGGCCCAGAATTTGACCGTCATCCTGTTAATTTGTATTAGAGCGGGGCCCATGTGAGGATTCTTGCGTTGGGCCTCGAATTTTCTGTTGACGGGCCTGCTTCTAGGGTTTGTAGCGGCAACGCCAGAATTCCAAGAGGTTAGCTTCAATGCATTTTCAATGGGAGACTCAACTTTAGTCGCAAACATATTACAAACTGTTCTGACGAATGACAACCACTTGACTAACCAGAGACTTGTTAGAAAACATTAGCACCTGTGGGACTATTTTATATAGATAATTAACTTAAACAATTAATGGCAAAATGCTAACAACCATGTCATAAACATTTCTTAAGTCTAATGTAGTGTTATTTCACCAAAAACCACAAATCATGATGGGAGTTGTAACAAACGTATAAACAAGACTCGTTTGTCTGCACAGCCTAAAAAAGTCCAAATGAAAGTTGTTATTTTCGTGTCCTATTAAAATGAAGGAGACAGAATGTTAATATCAGTACCAGGCTGAAAGGATATATCCATGAGCTTATGAATGATGAAAAATTAAGACTGTTGCCATAGCGATGAACTTTTAAAAACTAAATATTGTAGCGTTCTGGTGTAAAAACTGAATTTCTTCTGGTTGTTTACTTTCTGAACACAAGTGCTACTGTAAGCCATAACCCACGTCAAAATAAGAGCAAAACAACTAGAGTCTCCAGTCTCCACAAACAGACCAGTAACTGACCAATAGAACCTTTGCATCCTTGTCTCCATAGCAACCAAGTGTCACATACAAAAAAGGATAGATTAACATACACAGATACAAGAACAACACAAAAGGTGTCAACTCTGAACTAAACATGAAATATCAAGTCGTTACAATATAATATATTTAGAATTGGAAAAAGTTCTCAAAACATCTCACACAACAGGAAGCTGAAACACTAGACTGTATATAAAAATGGCGTCCAAAATAGGAAGTGATCATGGACTCACTTCTGGCTTCATTGACTCTGATGCTGTCAGACTTGTCATTTTGGTCTTAAAATGTTCGTATTAACCTGCTCTACATAATCCTTTTTAGTTTACTATTGTGTACATAACTCTTGATATGAACATTAATAAGAGACAAGTCAGCTCCCTTCTTTCACTAATCGCTAGCGTTAGCAACAGGTTTGATTGACAGTGTTGCTAAGTGTCCGCCCTTTGCCAAATCAGCGGTGCAGGTATTACCTTTAACAGTCTTGCTTCAGATTGGCTCTTTGGTTGCTCTGACACTCGTGGTCGGAATTCTAAATATGGTAGCTCCAAATTCACCGGTATAACTGCTAGCCTCGGTGACGTTCATTTGACCGGAGCGGAACACTACGGGTGACGTCACATGCCATTAGTCCACTTCTTTATACAGTGTATAGTTGAAACTTAGGAATAGCCAAAGAAGAAAACATTAAGCAAAAAATCATCTTTAGCATCATTTCCAGGATATTCTCTCACAAACTGTGTCTTTATTTCCAGTGGTCGAGCGGCCATCTTGGATCCCACTCCTCGCCCACCACCACCGCCGACATAAACGCCGCTTTGTCCAAATTTTTCCCGCTCTGACCAGCTGTCCACAAACACACAGAGAGCAGTGAGCAATGCCCCGGATGAAGGACGCAACTCATTAATCCACATCATATTTGAGATTTTATAGAGAGAGTGAAATATGTTTAGGATGAATGAGAGTCCAGATCTCCCATAAGCCACCTGTGTGCAACATGCTCTGCTGTTTACTTAACGCATTCCTCATTCAGATATGGCACTGATTCACTTTTATATTTCCAACATTTTTCAATTCCTGGTAGACGCTGGAATCTCCAATATTGTCTCACCAAACTGTCAAATTTCCATGTTTATGTGTGCCAAATTGTGTCTCTTGTTTTCAATTTTTTTCTAGAGAAGTGGCACAGTTGGGTCTTGGTTTCACTCATGTATATTTTTATGTGTGAACCTAAACTTTTTTGCCAGATTCTTGGTTCAACTCTTTAAAACAATGCTGTCCAAACTATGGCCCGAGGACCAAATGCGGCCCTTAGTCCAGTTCTTCTTGGCCCTTTAACAGCAAATTAAACTATTTCTACCACATTGCATTGTGATACAGACCTAAAATGAATGTGTTTCAAGCCTTATTAATATACAGCGGCCCTGTTAAAGCTGTGTATAAAACACCCCACTGCATTGATCACCTGTTTGTGGCCCCCCCGCTTCAAATATGTTTTGAGATGTGACCCTCGATTAAAAAAGTTTGGGCACCTCTTGTTTAAAGTCACTGTACCTGATTTTTGCTGTCTTAAAAATGTGAAAAACTGAACTGTTTGCAGTGGTCCAAAGTTATTCCTCACTCACTCACCATGATGAGTTTATAAGTGCTTTTCAGTACTCCCAGAGCTTTGCCGTGATGGTGATGCTAACAATAACTAGAATGCTAAAGGACACTTCCTGGTTAAAACGTTTTACAATTAGACAGACAACATGCAGTGGACTCATGTTGCTTTGGCTCAAATATATGGGAAACTGGCACACATGTTTGGGTAACCCTTTATTATTATTCTGTAACATCTCCAAAGCTCAAAATGCTCTGTTCCACCTTGTGATGTCATGAAGCGCAAGTTTTCAAGTTTACCTCTACCTTTTACCTTTAGTTCAGCAGAGATTGGCGATTCCAGGGCTGAAATTATCCAAATGATTCTAGTTAAGGCGTATGGAGTTTAACAAAAAAAAAACAAAAAAAAAAAAAACACAGTGGAGCACTTCCTGTATCACCACATGACATCACAAAGTGGACCAGAGTGTTTTCTGTTTGAGAGAAAATCAGCCTAAATGTGCAGGGTTTGTGTGTGAATGAAACAAAACACAACTCAGGTCTGTTTGTGATGAGGAAACAACATTATAACAGAGATTAGAAAATAGCGTAATAGTGGCGCTTTAATTGTATATTTTTTATCCCCGTAGAAAATTCAAAGATTATTACAGGAGACGTTTTCCTTGAATACCTTGACTTCTAGTTGATTTGTATTTCACACAACAACAACCTCGTGCAGCACCTCCTCCCTTGGCTAAAAACCTGATATCCCAGTGAAAGTTGTGTCCTTAATAAGGCCCTGACTATTACCTGGAGTGACAGTCGGCTCCACTCTGCCCACTGAGCCATAACGCCTCCAAAACAGCAGGGCTATCGCAGGTCAAAGGAGCTGGCGCCTCGGGTGAATTCAAGCCATTTACAAGAGGCTTAAGGATTTACGCCGCCCGCTCGCCCCGTTTCGCCCTGCACCTTTATACGAGCTGGCACCAGACTGTTAGCATGTCGGGACCCTCTCAATCAGCACCAAAGGGTCGTAAAGGGAGAGTTAGTGTTACGCGTTTGGGTGCCCGGGACAGTTTTATGGGTGGCTCCTGATGCCTGGGGTGCTGTAGAGCTCATGGAGAGAGGGGGAAATTGCATCAAAAGTAATAAGAAGACATAAGACAGACACAAAAAAAAGCTAAAGGTAGAGCTAACATGGTGTAGTGTGAGGAAATGAAAGGGTTAAATGGGCTATATTATGTGGTTAGATTTATCGTTAAGATTGAGAGAGCGTATATTTGAAATCTGTATTGCATTTTAAGAAGACGTAAGGCAGACACGCAGCGGAGACGACAGGACTAAAGCAGAGAGTTGGCTCAGTGCACAACAGCGGAGGGCGAGCTCACTGTTAGCGTCACTACTTCCTGTCCAGTATTACTTTATGTTTTTATTTTACTAGATTTGTTTATCTTATGTTTTCAGATTTTTATAAAAGTGACTGTTAGCTGCTGTGAATGTGTGAGTTTAAAGCATAATGTTGACTGATAAAGGAAGGGTAGTTCGAAAGGAAGAGTAGTTCGATTTATTGTTAAAGATTGAAACAGTAGGGGGCAGTATTGCAAACTGAAAATGCATCAATCACAACATCAAACTTCGAAGCGCTAGTAGAAAGTTTAGCATTATGAGTTCATTACATAACTTTTGCGATGGAGAGTCTGACACCTGCTTCTTGTTACCATGGCGTACCATTCACCAGAAAAGTTACACAGTACATTTTTAAGTTTTTGCCATGACGATTTATCATTTAGCCGATATTCAAAATTCACTCATTGGAACCTGTCCTCCAAGTGCTTGTCTCCATGGAGATATTGTTGCTTTGCCTGGAATGTTCCACAGTATGGCATTAAACTCATGTATTGCCATGGAGACGAGCAGGTAACGCCCCAAAGAGGCGACCCCGCTCACTGTAAGAATACATGTTTTTCAAGATGTTTTGAGCAATAAGTATGAATAAAACTGACATAAGTTTAATTCCATACAGTGAAACATTCTAGTCTAAGCAATGACATCTCCATGGAGACAAGCACTATGTAATCCCTTACCAGAAAATTGTCAGATAAAGTCATTTTTCTATGCAGTCTTTTTATATTCAGAATGACTTTTGACTCCTAGAAGTGTCAGAGGTTGGCAAAACAAGGGAAAAAGAAGAATTAAAATCAAAATATAAAATATAATATAAAAATATAATGAAAAATAATACATCTGAAATTGTATCAAATATGTGTATATCTTGCACTATCTCTGTATAAAATGCTTTAAAAACAATTATTATTTCAGCTCGGACTGTAAAAAATATCCAATTTCAAACATCACAATTTAGAGAGAAAAAACAGACACCAAACCAGAAGAATCTTTTTACCCCAGACTAATGCTGCCATCTTGTGGACAACCTGAAGAATAAACACAGATGACATTTCAACAGGTGTTTGTTCAAAGTGCACCAAGCAAAATACAGCCCTAAAATATATTATAGAAACAGTATTTTAATGTATTTAAATGTTGAATATAGAAATGTGCTTTTTCATGATTATTCCAATATTTAACGAAGATTTGTATTTAAAAACTACTTCCATTGTGCATTTTCTTTTATACTTTTCAAACTATTTTAAAACAATATTGCCAGTGTTTGCTAATGTGTACATTGTGTCACCATGATAACTGTAGAACATTCCACCATAGAGATACTTGTAGAAAACCCCCAGAGTTATCACAGCAAAGTACCAGTAGTCCTGTTCTTCCAGTCCTGGTTTAGTCCTGGTTTAGTCCTGGTTTAGTCCTGTTTTTCTCCTGATTTAGTACAATTCGTTAAATAAAAATGCCCTATTAAATGCCTGTGTTTTATGATAATTGAATTAGCAGAACAGGCTAAGCACATGCACCTTCTCTGTGTCCACTTTTCCCTCTGAAACACTGGCTTTGTGCTTTACCGACACAAAAGGCCTGTTGTTGGTTATTGTTCCACAGACAAAGCAGAGCCGATCAGATCAAACTCCAGGTAGCACATTTCCATTGTAAACGTGGTGGCTGTATGGCACTTAGTTACCATGACGACCCTGGCCTCTGTGTGTGCGCCGTGAGGAGGGTAAAAATAGCCCGGGTCTGGCCCTGGTTCAGATCAGGTCTCATCTGTTGACAATCCAAGCACCTCTGATTACTGGACAAGTGTTTGGTTTAAACGAGCTTTCAATCAAGACGACATTTATGTTTTAGGAGTGATAATTCAACAGACACAACGCAGAGAATGGTTTAAATGATAAGGTTTAAAGATGTGAGGGGGAGAGTACACCACTTGATTGTCGTCTCCGTGTAGATGGTATTGAAGTTTTGCCTGGAATGTCCCACGATATGGCATTAAACATATCTATCTATCGACATAACTTATCTATGTGTGGAAAGGTGACCCCACTCAGTAAGAATGCAAGTTTTCAAAGTATTTTCTTAGCATTAAAAACACCTGCAAATGACTCAAAGCAAGATAGAATGGAATGTTTCACAATTTAGCTTAATGCCATATGGTGGAACATTCCAATTAATGACGAATAAAGTAGCTGGCAAATTACTTTTTAAAAACGTTTCAATTTCAGGGCTCGCTTTGCAGCTAACAACTTCAAGAATAGCAGCAATTTAAGAACCAACAGCTTCACTTTGCAGTTTACCAGCGTAGAGTCATAGTGCCCTCTGCTGGCAGGTTATATAAACTTACTCTCTTTCATATTTACATTATTTTAACCTACATAATGAAAAAAAATAAACAAACAAACAAAGCTAGAAAATAATTGAAGAGTAGGTATAGTTATGTAAAGGTTATGTTATTGCTTTGCTGTCTGGAATGTTCCACAGTATGGCATTAAACTTATCTTGTATATAGTCAATTATGCTTGTTTTCATTGCAAAAAACCCCCAAAAAACAAAAAGAATACTCTGATAAACATTTATTCTCACTTTCAGCCACGCTACGTCTCCACAGATCTGACCTTTAACTTGGCCGAGGTAATTCTAATGCCATGCTGTAGAACATTCCTGAGCATTTGCATCTCCCTGGAGACAAAAAAAGGCAGTAGACCACCAGAAAAAGTTACACAGTACACTTTTAATTTGTATTTCAACCTGCACAATAGTAAACATATGTCCTGTAATCTATTTTATTATCTATTTTATTACAAACACCTGCATAATTCAGTTCCTCGACAAATTAATCTAGCTTCGCCCCTCCCGAGCGCAGATCTGACCCTCCTCTCTAAATGATTTGTTTGTTTCCATAGCGCTGCGATGGTTCAGACAGCGGTTCAGAGGTCGCTGTTGTTTGTGGTCAGTGGAGTTGTGTGTGTAATGAGAACCGCACAGCCGCTGACCCGAGGAGCTGTGAAGAATCAGACTACACTGACCAATCACGACGCAGGGCAAAGACACAGCAACAACTGGGACGTTATTGATTAAAGGGCACAGTGGAACATTTCTAGTGGTAGGTCTGTAGCTAGGTAAGCTCTGTGGACTGGCGAGTAGGATTTTGATTAGCAATAAAGACACCTGTAATACATGGAATAAATGCATGAAATAGGTTTAATGCTGTACAGTGAAACAGTGGTACTTCAGTCCTGATTCAGTTCTGGTTTAGCCCTATGTTCAGCCCTGGTTTAGACTTGGTTCAGTCCTGTTTCAGCCCTGGTTTCCTCCTGGTTTAATCCCAGTTCAATCCTGTTTTAGTCCTGTTTCAGTAGTCCTAGTTCAGTCCTAGTTCAGTCCTAGTTTAGTCCTAGGTGAGTCCTTGTTCAGTTCTGATATCCTCTTGGTTCAGACGTAGTTTATTCCTAGTTTGAGCTTACACCTGGTTTTGTTCTTGATTTAGCTATGGTTTAGTCTTGTTTACTTCTTGCTTCAGTTCTGTCTCATTCTTAGTCCTGCTTTAGTGCAAGTCCTTGTGTAGTTCTGGTTCAGTCCTGGTTAAACCCTGGTTTAGTCCTGGTTTTATCCTGGTTTAGTCCTGGTTTTATCCTGGTTTAGTCCTTGTTTAGTCTTTCTTTAGTCCTGCTTTAGTCCTGGATTAGTCCTTGTTTAGTCCCGGTTTAGTCCTTCTTTAGTGGTTCAGTCCTGGTTAAACCCTGATTTAGTCCTTGTTTAACCCTGGTTTAATGTTCAGTCCTTGCTTAGTCCTGGTTTAGTCCTGGTTTAATCCTGGTTCAATTTTGGTTTAGTCCTGGTTCAGTCCTGGTTCAGTTCTGGCTCAGTCCTGGTTTAGTCCTTGTTTAACCCTGGTTTAGTCCTGGTTAAAACCTGGTTTAGTCCTTGTTTTACCGAAGTTCAGTTCTGGTTTGGTCCTGGTTTAGTCCTGGATCAGTCCTGCTTTAGTCCTGGTTCAGTCCTGCTTTAGTCCTGGTTCAGTCCTGCTTTAGTCCTGGTTCAGTCCTGCTTTAGTTCTGGTTCAGTCCTGCTTTAGTTCTGGTTCAGTCCTGCTTTAGTCCTGGTTCAGTCCTGCTTTAGTCCTGGTTCAGTCCTGCTTTAGTCCTGGTTCAGTCCTGCTTTAGTTCTGGTTCAGTCCTGCTTTAGTCCTGGTTCAGTCCTGCTTTAGTCCTGGTTCAGTCCTGCTCCAGGCCTTCCATTCTCAGTAAACTTATGCATTGTTATTGATTGAGTTCATGTGTCTGTGCACAGAAGGACCTCCATGGCCTGAGCGTTATGCCCCATCACCGTAGAGCAGAGCAGCTGTGAAAGTCCGGCTCATGTTTACTGAAGTGAAAACAAAGCAGTCGCCATCAGCTCCACTTTTAAATTGGTTTGTGCCATTTTACAAGAGCACTTTACAACACCGCCGCAGTGTTTTTGGGCTTGTTAACCCCGCGAGGGCAATCACTACCCTGTTCTATTTCACTTGTTTTCAATAAACAAGTTCTTACAAAAAGGAACTCCATGAAAGATGATCAATATATTCTTTAATAGTCAGTGGGGCTCCTCAGGGTTCAGTACTAAGACCTGCTGACATTTAGTGATGATGTTTTTTAACTGAACAAGAGAAAACTTTTTTTAATTTTGAAAGTTAGTTTTCCACAGCATATATATATTTCTGCTTATTATTGGATATTCAGTCTCATTATCATGGCAAAAAAGCAAAACACAACAACTAAATAAAAATAAGAGTAGTACTGTAATTTGCATACCCAGGTCTCGTATGATCTCTTTGACCATGTACTTGAGCATGCCGCGGCTGTGTTCCGGGTGCAGAAAGGACAGAAACTCCTCCTCGTTCAGGAGCTGATCGGCCGGAGGGTTATCAGCCTGATACCAGCGATCCTTCAAACTCTCCAGCACCTCCTGAGCTGAGAGCACAGACACAGAGCGAGGTCAGTCTGAGACGAGAGACTGGATTTTAATCACATGATTTCTGATAACTGACTATTCAACTTCATAATTTAGACAGAAATACATTGTGTTTGTAAAGGTCCTATATTATGAAAAACTGGCTTGTGACCTTTAAGCCTTGTAGAATGTTATTACCTCCTCATACACCTGGAGTTGTGTTTTGTTTCTTTGTTTGTGTAACCTGGGGTTATTAGTCTCCAAAGCTCAAAATGCTCCGTTCCACCTTGTGATGTTATGTAGTGGTAGTTTTCAAGTTAACAGCTACATTTTACCTTTTGTTCAGTAGGGATTGGCAATTACACGGCCAGTAGAGTGCATATTTCAGTTAAATCGATTGAAAAAACAGTTTTACTTGTGTCGATGTTTATATTTTACTTCATAATTGAGTAGTTATTCACTTTTACATCACTCTTATTGCAGTACATACGATAGTTTTTACAATAATGAAATCGGCCTGTGACATTTGAACAGTTTAAACGTGACTTACATAATGTTTAAATTGTTGTATATGTCACAGGCCCATTTCATTTTTGTAAAACCTATCGTAAAATACACATACAGTACACACACAAATTATTGTCCACATAAGTAAACTTGTTCTCTGCATTTGTTCCATTCTTCAGTGCAACCCGTCTGGAGCAGTGGAACCCATCTCCTGGAGCTAATTTTGGTCAGGACAGTCTCAGTGGGAGAATTTTATTTATGTTGCAAGTTTTGGGTTGTTGGGGGGACCATGGGCGCAGACAGAAACATGCAAACCTTCTTGCTGTGAGTTGTGCGTCCATAGACTGTATATATAAATGGACATAGTTACCGTGCTAGCCGCCACGTTCTGAATAAGAAGTTCTTTCTCCGTTAGCAACAGGTTTAATTGACAGTGTTGCTAAGCACCCGCTCCCTGCTAAACCAGAGGTGCAAGCGGTACCTTCAACAGCTTTCCTCCGGATTGGCTCTTTGGTTGCTATGATACTTGCGGTCAGAATTCCAAATATGTAACTTGGCTTCAAATTAGCCCCTATAACTGCTAACCTCGATGAGCTTCAATTGACTGGAGCCTTAATCCACTTCTTTTTACAGGTTATGAGTGGGACACATCTCCAGATCTTAGTTGGAACTACCTTAGCTGGAAGATTTGACCTATTTTCTTGGGGTGTTGGAGGTAAAAACCAGGAATGCCCAGAGGAAACCCACCAGAAACAAACAGAAACATGCAAACCTCACTGTGAGTTGTGATCTGATTCTTTCTTTTATTTCAATCACCCACTTCCTTCATGTTCACACTTGACTTCACCGTTAACATCCACTCCAATCACCCCCTGACCCCGTGTTGCTCTCGCTCTTACAGGACAGCGGCCACTCCCCTCCTCGAACGTTTATCCAAAAACATTCCAGCAAAAGTGAGCCCATTGAAAGCCTCCTCTCCGTCCATCTCACCTCTTCCCTCCTGCAGCCTGTGCCATGGTCTGTGCACTCCGGATACAATGCCCCCGGTTGTTTGAGACTTGCAGATGAGGATAGCAGCTGCACACGGGGAAAAGGGAGCGAGGGAAAGACTTTTGCAAACTTCCAGAAACAGATGCAGAACTTTTGCCGTGGATCACAATGAAGCAGGTTTTTGTGTTGTTGCTGTCTGCAGCCTGGACTCTCACTGCGGCGCAAAACTACTACCAGGGACTCATGGACTACCTGGACAACAGACTGTTAGCGATCGAGGTAAGACGCAGTTTTTCAGCGGTGAAGTTTGCAAAGTTTACTTAAAGGGACACTGTGGAACTTTTCTGGAGATGGGTCCTACACTGCCTCCATGATGATGCTATGATATTTGTGAGTGATTATAGACTGAATTGTTTGGACAAACTTTAAAGTAGTGATGGGCAATACCAGTGATTTTGACTTTACTGCAGCAATAACGATCCGATACCGATACCGATACTAATGAGTTTTGTAATAAAATGGCATTTATTTGACATGTCAGTGCATTAAAATAAATAAAAACGAGTTCTTGAGGAATTCATACATATTTTTAGGAAACATTTTTGATACATTTGTTATAGCTTTGTCTGAAATGTTCCACAGTACAGCTTTAAACTTACATATATTGAATTACAGATGTTTTTATTGCTCAAAAATACCTCAAAAAACAGTCACCTCTCTGCAGACCTTGCCTGTAACTTTTCTTGGTGGTGTCACTTCCTTGTCTCCATTGAGAATAAGTAAATATGGAGTTTAGTGTAATGCCATACTGTGGAATATTCCAGGAAGTGGTGTATATTACAGTGTTTTGTTTGTTGCTTTGGTAAAAATCAATGTATATGTGTAGGCCTAGAGTTTATGCACAACTATGTAAGAGTGTAATTAAAACTTTGTGACCTCCAATGATTAAAACAGTGAGTGTAACATCCCCATTAATACAATGTGTGGTCGACTCATCAACTCTGCTGCTCCCTCTGGGACTGAGAGAGAGGAGGAGGAGGAGGAGTAAAAGGGGAAAGGGGGAGTAAAAGAGAGGGAGGGAAGGAGGAAGAGAGAGAGAGAAGACATGGGGGATGAGAGAGACTGAGAGAAGGGGAGAAGAGAGAAGGAAAGAGGAAGAGGAGAGGAACAGTAAATGGTCATTAGTCACATTTTTATATAGCACTTTTCCACCTCTAAGCCACTTGAAGAGCTTTACATCACAGGTCAGCACTGCACCTATTCTCTGTGAAGCCTTAAAACGTCTCTGTGGTCTGTTTAGAACTTATTGCTGGGTTTCAGATGAAATCAATAGGCCAATATTCATTAATGCAGATAGAGACAGCTAAAATTAATGTTGTTAAAATGCAAAATTATGTTGCAACATAGTGAGGTCTTGGGTCTAGTCAACCATTGAAAATAACAGGTTCGACATTTGTGCATTTACTCTTTGGTTATTTTATGGCAAAGTACAATGTTTTCAATAGGTAATGGTAAATAGTCACATTTTTATATAGCGCTTTTCCACCTTTAAGTAACTCAAAGCGCTTTACATCAAGGAATCACTCAACTATTCACACACACAACACACATTCATACACCAGTGTACACAGACACTCGGGGCGGGGTGGGTTAAGTGTCTTGCCGAAGGACACAACGACAGCGTTCATCTGTGGGACCTAGAATCGCACCGCCAACCTGTGAATCAATGGATCTGACGCTCACTCAGTCAATGATGTTTATGTAGAGAGCGGGATTCGAACCGCCAACCTTCAGATCAGTGGACAAACAGTAAGTTTCTCAGTAAGAGAAAGGTAGAAATAGAGGGAAGAAAGGAGGGCAAGAGAAAAAGAGAGGACACATAAGAAAGACAGAATACTGTATAGCCCTTATAGAAGGAGAAAGAGCGGGAGATAGTGAGAACAAGAGACAGAGGACAAAATTAAGGGAGAGAGTGAGAAGAGAGAGAGAAGGGGGGGAAAGAGAGACATGTGGGATGAGAGAAGAAGAGAAGATAGAAAGAGATAATGAAATAAAGAATGATGAGGGAGGAGAGACAAGGGACAATAAGAGAAAGGGAATAAATGAAAGCAGAAATAGAAAGGGAAGAAAGGATGGCAAGAGAAAAAGAGAGGACAAAAAGGAGAAACAGAAGTAGGGAGAGAGAGTTGGAGATAGTGAGAATAGGAAGGAGAGAGGACAAAACAAAGGGATTGAGAAGCGAGAGACAAGGGAAATAGAAGATGAGATTCAGACTGGGAGAATGGGAGGACGGAGAGAGAAAGAGAGTACGAGAGAGGGAAGTGTGAGAGAGAGATGGAAGGCGGAAGAGAGGCAGACATACATGGGATGAAAAGGAAAGAATGAAAGAAAGAGGACAATGAGAAAGGGAGAATAAAAGAAAGGTAGAAAGAGAGGGAAGAGGAAAAGAGAGGACGCAGAAGACAGAGAGAAGTAGGGAAAGAAAGTGGGAGACAGTGAGAATAGGAAGGAAAGTGGTTGAAACGAGAGGGTTGAGAAGAAAGAGGTGAACCATAGAAGATGAGATTCAGACTGGGAGAAGGGGAGGAGATAGAGAGAGGAAGAGGAGGAGAGAGAGTTATCTATGATCTCCTCCTCATTGTTCGGCTTGTGTCCGACCACATTATAATCTCTCCAGTGTTTAAGAAAATGACACAGCAGTAATGGAACAAGCTCCTCCTCTGATTGTGAGGCATAAAGACCCAACTGCAGCAGCCTCTAATGACCCGACTGCACTGACTTAATCACAAAGAGCTCAGGGCGAGAAACAAAACTATTACAAGATTTAAAGACCATTTAAACGTACACATTTTTGCATGGTTTAAATATCCACCGTGTAACTGTTCAGGTTCATTTCCATGGAGAGGTTTATACAGAAACTTTTGTGGTATTATGGCATTGACATATCTATTATTATGGGCGCATTACACATTTACATACACAGCTTAAACGTCCACTGTGTAACTTTTTTGATGACTGGTACGTTTCCATGGAGATGTTTATACAGAGATTTTAACAATGGGTTTTGATATGTCTATTTATTCTATTATTATGGGTGTTTTATGATCTTAAACATGTCTTGAAAAGCTTTAACAGTCTGACATATGTTACAGCTTAAAGGTCCACTGTGGAACTTTTCTGGTTTGTTTCCATGGAGATGTTTATACAGAGAACAATGGGTTTTGAGATCTGTTTATTCTCTTATTATTGGTGTATTATGCGTTATACATTTACATAACACATTAGTTTCAGCTTAAACATCCATTGTGTAACTTTTCTGGCTGGTTTCCATGGAGATGTTTATACAGAGCCTTTGACAGTATTATGACTTTTATATTATTTATTCTATTATTACGGATGTTTTTTGGTCTTGGAAATATCTGAAAAGCATGCATTAAATATTTACATTCACATTTACATCTTTTACAGCTTAAACACCCACTGTGTAACTTTTCTGGTGATACGTTTCCATGGAGATGTTTATCAGTAATGCTAAAATGTCGGGAAAAACGTGCATTCTTACTTTGAGCTGGGTCACATGCTTATGTTCATCATGGAGTTTAATGCCATACTGTGGGACATTCCAGGCAAAGCAATAACATCTACGTTTCCATGGAGATGTTTAGTTTAGCTGGAATGTCCCATAGTATGTCATTAAGCATATCCATCCTTGTTTTACGGTGTTGAAAAACATGCATTCTTACTTCGAGCTGGGCCACCTGTTTGTGTTCAGCGTGGAGTTTAATGCCATACTGTGGGACATTCCGGGGAAAGCAATAACATCTGCGTTTCCATGGAGATGTTTACTATAGCCGGAATGTCCCATAGTATGGCATTAAACATACCCATCCTTGTTTTATGGTCCTGAAAAACATGCGTTCTTTTTTCAAACCGAATCAACTGCTTGCGTTCAGCGTGGAGTTTAATGCCATACTGTGGGACATTCCAGGCAAAGCAATTACATCTACGTTTCCATGGACATGTTTTACTTTGCCCGGAACAGTCCACCTTTGAAAATATCTTAAAAAACCTGTGTTCTTACTTTGACCTGGCAGCACCACCTCCTCGTTTCATTGAGCTGGAGATCGATACGTTTAATGTCAAACGGTGAAACATTGCATTTTCTCTAAGGTGTAATTTTCCTGAAAACGATTTTAAATATTTCATTCCGAGTTATATTTTTGTTAAGGGTCGTCGTGGTAACATGGACATCCTAAAACTATCACTCCGGTGCTTTTGTTGCCCCCTGTGATCCGCCTCCAAACAGGCTCCATTCAATATGACACTAACTCTGCATCTAACGTTTCTGTTTGACCCCATGGTGAGAGAGGGAGAGAGAAAGAGAAAACGAGGGAGGTGTAGAGGAAGAGAGGGGAAGAAAGAGGGGAAGAGAGAGCAGACAGAGAGAAAAACAGAGGGAGAGAGAAGAAAACGAGAGAGAGGCGGAAAGGAAAGGGAGGCAAAGTAACAGCCAGAGAAATAAATAAAGATGATGAAAGAGGAAGGGAGGGAAATGGGAGACACAAAGATGGATAGAAAGAGGGGGGCAGAAAGGAAGGGAGGGGTAGAAACAGAAAGAGGGAAAGACAAAAGACAGAGAGAGTGAAAGAGGGTGAGAGAGAGAGAGAAGAAAACAAGAGAGGCGGAAAGTAAGAGCAAGAAATAGAGAAAGATGAAGAAAGAGGGAGGGAAGGGGGAGAGAGAAAGACAGATAGAGAGGGAGAGGTAGAGACAGAAAGAGAGGGGGCAGAAAGAGAGAGAGATAGAGAACTGAACGAGAGAAAGGAATAAAGGAAGGAGGGCAAAGGAAAAGTGAGAGGTGTAGAGAAAGATAGAGAAAAAAGGAATTGAGAGAAAGAGGGTATGGAAGAGGAGATGGAGGGATATGTATTCATATATAAGAAAGTGAGAGGCAGAGAGGGGGGAAAGGGAGAGAGAGAAAGATGGAAAGAGAAAGAGAGGTAGAGACAGAAGGGAGGGCAGAACGATAGAGAGGATAAAGGAAGAGGGGCAAAGTAAAAGAGAGAGGTGCAGAGAAAGATAGAGAAAAAGGGATAGAGAAAAAGGGATAGAGAGAAAGAGAGGGTGGGAGAGACAGAGCATGGAAGAGGAGATGGAGGGATATGTGTTTATATATAAGAAAGTGAGAGGCAGGGGGGGAAGGGAGAGGGAAAGAGAGAGAAAGACAGGTGGATAGAGATGAAAAGAAAATGAGAGAGGATGAGAGAGAGGGGGAAAGGAAGGGGGCAACGTAAAAGAAAGGGGTACGGAGAAAGACAGAACGAGGGAGTGAGAAGGAAAAGAGAGGGGAAATGAGAATGAGAGAGAGGTGAATAGAGAGGAAGAGCGCAGGAGAGAAAACGAGAGCGAGGTGGGGAGACGGCAGAGGGAGGGAGTGAACGAGAGAGAAAGACGTCGGGTGAAATGATGGAACGATGGCCGTCTGTAATTCACCTGTCGTGCCGGATCTGTCAGTCAAAGTGTGGAGCTGCTTTCAAGACTTATTAGATTTATGTAAGTGAGTGAGGTTTAAGAGGTTCCACAGGGTTCAATCTGAGGCCCACTTTACTTTATGCCGTCACAACCAATATCCACGGACGTTAGGATCTCATTTGTCAGCTCCTCAGGCAATAAGGCTGTACGTTTGATTAGTGCAGTGAAGTCCCAGTTTTCAAATTGTATTCTCTCTAAATTTCAGAACAAATCCAATTAAAGGGGCTGTTCCTGTTTTTAAAGTTAAATTTGTCTCGCTCCGGCTCAGATATATTGTAAAAAAAAAAAACAGCTGTCAGGGTCCAAGTGAGACTCCTTTGTGCTGTCTGCATCTAATTATAAAGTGTTTTTATCAACTGTGGTGTAGAAAGTGATGCTAGTGCACAGTTAGCATGCGTGTTGTTGTTAGCATTAACGTGACGGCATCGCTGTGAAGAATTAGGATGTTAGGAATACTTTAGGACGGTTTGGACCACTGTAAGCCTTTTAAAATGAACTAGTTGTGTTTTTCAGCTAAGGCTTCATGACATCACAAAGTGGAACAGAGCACTTTTGAGGTTTGAAGATGTAGACAGACTGATAAACTAGTATTACTCAAACATGTGTGAATGAATGTCCTATATTGTACAAAATTGACTCCTGTGAGCTTTTGTGTTTTGTTTTGTTCACACATGTTTGAGTAATCATGTATAATGAGGCATCTGCATCTCCAAAGTGCAAAATGGTCTGTTCTACCTTGTGATGTCATTAAGTGGTAGCCTATTTGTAGTCTAAGTTGAACTGCAAAACACTAGAATAACCATAAATTACTGCAACATTTCTTTCTTTGTTCAGTTGATATAGCAGTTTAAGACTAGACCGAAAACCCACCTTTTCTCCCTGGCATTTAATAATAGCTAGACAGCAAATCTTGATGTTTTATTGTTCTTTTCCTATGCATCGTATTATCTGTATATTTGTTTTTTGCTAGACTTTTATGTGAAGCACTCTGGGCAGCTGAAGTTGTTCTAAATGTGCTATACAGTATTAATAAAACTGAACTGAACTGGACAGAAAGTCTACAATATCTCCTGGTGCGCCAAGAAGCAAAGACGTTTCAACAAGGCTCAAAGAATCGCTGTAGCTTCAAAGTTAGGCATACCCCGAACTGAATTATTCAAATGATTCTAATGAAGGTGTATGGAGTTTAAAAACACAGTGAAGTGCTTCCTCTATTGCCACTTGATGACATCACAAGGTGGAACAGAGTGTTTTCTGTTTGATAGAAGAACTCAGCTGAAATATGCAGGATTTGTGTGAATGTTTTTGATGAGGAGACAACATTGCAACACAGATAAAAACATGAACTTAATATAGGCCCTTTCAATTATTATCTACTTTGATCTATATGCGAATTATGTAACTTATAACGTATTTCTCGTCTTTCTCTGTAGGACCGAATGCAGTTGTGGCACGACCAAAATCGCCAGTATCACTCGGAGCAACAAGATTTTAAGAAGCTGACACACGAGCTGATGGAGGGTTTGGGGAGAGACTACATCGCGCTGTACAAGGATCTCAGTGGAACAGAGGTTCGGGTGGATCGGGCGGAGAAGGAGATGGAGTATGTGGAGACGTGGACCTCACCCAGAGCCTGTGTGCACCCAGAGGAGAAGGTGCTGGAGCGGGGGGAGTGGAGCCTGAAGGAGAGCAGAGTGCCAGAGGGAGAGGAACACGGCTGGGAGGAGGTGAAGGCGGAAGTGTCTGGTGAGAACCGATACCTTTCACGCGTCATCAACATTCCCTAGGGTGGTAATGATAGCTGGAGGCACTGCTCTGTCTGGTGCCCTGTTATTCAAGTTAGACTTTAATCTGAGCTTGACCATACAGAACTGACTTGGATCTACAACAGGTGAGATGATTTTGTACTGAGCTAATTTGCACTCATAAGCCACCATCAGACAGCTGTTTATTTTCAGTTAGTCACACACTCACTCAGTTTTAATTTTACAAAATCTTCTCAGAGACATTTCTATCAGACATTACGTGCAGCTTTGAGTATCACTTGGGCATAAACAGGACTAAAGAACCAGGTCTAGCAGAAGGGCTATACAGTATAAATTAGACTGTATTAGTGTCTCTCCAAACTCTTTCTGGAGGCTCTTTCCCAACTGTGCGTGTAGATGGACGTGGGTGGGGAGAATCTGATGACATGGGCCTTAATTTGAGTATATGCTGCATTAAAGAGAAAAAAAACATAATGACCTGACCTTCAGAGATCACAGCTCCAGATTATATTAGACTTCATGTGCATGGTGGTATTGGTGGTGGCAAAAGAAGAAAACATTGTCCTTGTTCTGAGTGTTTGTGGTATTTGTCATTTGTCAGTGATAATACAAGGGTAATACATTTATTCATTTTTTTTACCCGCACAAAGAGGAGGGCCCACATCAGACCTATTCTAAAAGGTTCCCTGTTTTGTGCCCTGTCCACTTTAAAATCCTTTGGTTTGACCTTACACGGACAGGCGCCCTAACCTTGCACAGCAAGATTGATATTTGTGAGTTCACAAACTCACGAGAATTGATCTTGGCGTAGCCCTGCTGCTGCGATAGGCCCGACAGGTGGTAGGTGACCAATCACAGAGAAGCACTGAGGTTTGTGCAGACGCCAAAGGCGAAGTGCCCAAGTGAACCAAAACAAACATGGCAATGCCACAGACATATTCAGCCTGTTTTAGCGAAAATACAGACTATTTTATTTGTGAAAAACGTGCAGAAGTTGAATGCTATGTGCATTTGTGACAGGGAAGATGTCTATGTTTTTCTCTCACTTGGATGGAACAAAAGTGTGACTTTTCATCTTGTTCTGCTGTTGTGATGCTTCGACAAATCAGATTAAAATAATTGTCATGGTGTTCCATGGTTTTCACTCTCTCTGAGCCATGAGGTCAGTACGAGCGTTTTAGTGTGTGCGTTGAACCGATGAACGATTGTGTGGTGGGTGATGTCACAATATCTAATTGGGTGACTGTGCGGTCCTTACAGTCCTTAGTCGCTCTTGTGTTTTTGCCTCTCAGCCAAAAATGTTCCAGGGTTGACTTACTGTTCATTTCACATCTGTAACTCTTATAACTTTTTAACTAATAACACAAATAAAAATAATTACAGCACTGAACATTTCACCATTAACCCCCGTGTAATAGCTCCCTTTAGGACACCTTATTCTGCTGTTTACAAATAAATAGGCAGATGATGACTCTTATTTACACTTATTTCCCTATTCACATTATTCCAGAAGTTGCCGTGGGCGCCGCTGTTGTCTTTGGGATTGACGTCATGCTCCCAGATGGAGGGGGACAGTGGCTCAGTTGGTAGAGTTTGTCCACTGATCCGAAAGTTGGTGGTTCGAATCCCGCTCTCGACATAAACTTCATTGATAGAGCGGTCAGATCAGTTTTTTTTCTCTTTCAGCGAGAGCCACCCCAGATTGATAATGTGTAGAAGTTAATTCAGAGTGACACATCAGTCTGGTGTGAGGCAGGTTACAGGCTCCCGTGAATATATAGTGGACCTGATCAAACCTTAGAGCTCGGCCCAGAGCCTCAGGTTTTCAGGACAGAACCTGCTTATGGTCCCTCAAACAGGTTTTAAAACAGGACCTTTATCTCTGGAACAAACTGCCCCCCCTTCATTATTTGGACTCTGATGATGCCTTTGAAAAGCATTTATTTGCTCTTTTGATTGGACCATGCAACGTAATACCTTTTAATGCACTACTGAAACTAAGTACATTTTCAAAGTACTCTTCTCAACACTGTATATTACCATCCCAAAGTGAAAGCAGTTCTTGTCTCACTGATCTACAACTCTACAACTTCTCCTCCTTTTCCTTTTGCACAGTCCCACTTGTTACATCCATTGTCTCCAGGGACTCTGGTAATCTCATCTTCTTTGGCACACACAGCCTCCAAACCACTATCGTTTATATAGGAGCAATGTGCCGTGGAGTTGGAGCACTTCCCTTCTGTAAAATAGGAACCAAACATGAGGTCAGTACGAGCGTTTTAGTGTGTGCGTTGATGAACGATTGTGTGGCGGGTGATGTCACAATATCTAATTGGGTGACTGTGCGGTCCTTACAGTCCTTACTCGCTCTTGTGTTTTTGCCTCTCAGCCAAAAATGTTCAAGGGCTGACTTACTGTTCATTTCACATCTGTAGCTCTTATAACTTTTTAACTAATAACACAAATAAAAATAATTACAGAACTGAACATTTCAGTGTAATAGCTCCATCTAGGACACCTTATTTTGCTATGCACAAATTGACCTGTTGGTGCGTGTGAACATTGGACGTTTTACACAAATCAACCTACTTTATTTCCTATTTTAATGACAAAACTGTTCCCAAATTTGCCATGGAGCAGAGAAACCAAGTCAAAAACAACAGTCCAGGACACATGACTCTGACACCTACAGTCCCTTGCAGTGCCTTGACTGGCATTTTAAAAAGGTCACTCAGAACTGTTTCTACTTTTACACTTATTCATGATAAATAACGTCATGACCAAACAACAGTGAAATCCTGAGCTGTCCGTCCAATGGATCACTGTTTCTTTACGTGACCAGCTTTATGAAACCAAACTCTATTAACGATAACGTCAAGTTAAAGCTGCGCTGTGTAAATTTTCTTGTGGCGGCTACGTGACTTGGTTGTTTCCATGATGTCACTGCTTTTCCTGAAATTTTTGACATTATAACATTAAACACCCATCTTGCATTTATCCACATTTGTTTATATACCAAATTAAAAATTTTAATTAAAAAAAACCTTGAAAAACATGTATTCTTATTAGGAATGGGCTCGTCTCTCCATTGATCTGACCTGTAACTTGGCCTGGTCTTCATGGAGGTAGATATGTTTTTTTTCCAGATTGTGGCACATACACATTACAGGCAAAGCAATAATATCTCCATGGAGATAAGAAAGCACCAGAAAAGTTACCCAGTGCACCTTTAACATGACATAAACAGCTAAATAAAAAGAACATTGCAGCTTTATTTTTTATGAATTGAAACAACTTATATTTGCTTCTACAACTGACACAATTATATATATATTTTTTTTTACTTTTTACCAAGATTATCGCATATTCTTATCATCTCTAGTTGTGTGTTTGCTCCTCCACGCAGCCCGTTAGGTTTTGTAGTGAGCTATTCTCTTGTTTGTTATGTGGAGTTCAACATTTGTCTTTATAATCTCCTGATCCCTGGACACATGCTGCAGAGACTCTGTCAATAAAACCACTTCCACAGTACAATACAAAGTGATCTGCCCCTAATACCCCTTTAAAGATGATAAATACTGACTTGTCAAGGGGAGTAATACACGTGACACAAAGTCTGACTCGTCCTCATGCGAGCTGACAGTATAACATAAATAATATTGGGGAATACTACAGTGAATATATCTAGGGTTGGGCTGTCCACTGCTCCCATATTACACAAAATTGCCATGTTAGCATCTTGTTACCTCGTCAAATACGTACTCGGAGTTGTGTTTTGTTTCATTCACACATGTTTGAGTAACACTTTATTATTAGTCTACATCTATGTTTTGATGAGGAAATAACATTATAACATAGATTTAATACGGACCCTTTAAATAAAATGGCATTAAGGGCTGGGTCAATTACACAGGTCCCGTTCCCACATATGTAGAGATGGCTGTTTGCATATGGCCCGTTTTGTTGCGTCATAGACAAAGCTCCCGACTTCTATAAAGTTTTCAAGCCCATACAACATCACCAAAAACATTCTGTGATCAAATTGTTCACAGCTAATGCATGGCTGTATTAGGCTCTATTAGCATCACATTTGCAGTGGATTTGTTTACTTTTATTACCAAGGGAGGGCTAATGCCTAAAGTTTATAACACATAAAGTTTTCTGAATTTACACAATTACTTTAACTTAGAAAATGTGACATACTTATACCAAGGTGACCGAAAGTGCTTTTCAAAGGGATTTAAAGCCACAAGATTGCATAATAAATTCTCAGTAAACATTAGGATTATATTATTATTGTAAATGTTTAAAAAAAATGACATTATCTGGATAACCACCAGTGGGAGACTATAGAAAATATATAAAGCTACATTGTGACATGGGTTAATAAAATCAGTTTATAATTATTTAACACTTTATAATTATTAAATATAACCCATTACACATCACTTTTTGGGGGATTTTTTTCATGAATGCTAAAGTTGAGGTAGAGGACCAGTCAATAAGTAAAGTCGGTAAAATGGATGAAAAACAGTCCAGTGTTTTTCAAATCCAGGTTAGGGGTTAGGAGTTAGAACTTAGGAAGTAGGAGTTAGCAGGTTGTGTCTATCGTTTGGTGAAGATCTGATGGTTCTGCTTCTCCTGCTCCTCCTGCTCCTTAGACCTTGGCTCGTTGTCCTTGGTCTCAATGAGGATTCTTTCTACAGAAGCTGGTTTGGTTCAAGCACAGTTCTGGTATTTGTTTTACACATCTGCTTCTCCATAGAGTTGTTTGGCTCTTCCTCCTTCACCTCACAGATAAGCTCCTCTATAGCCTTCTTCAACTTAAGGTGTTCTTCAGTATCAGTGACGTCTTTTTCCAGATTTAGGTTGCTAATTGCCCCATCTTTTTCATTCAAAGTCACCTGTAGTTGTTGGTTCCTCTGTATCTCCTCCTTGTTCTTCTCTGCTTGCGTCTTGAACACTCTTGAATTGACTTTTTGCAAGCCTCCTTCAGACCTCATTTTCTCAGCTTTGGACAAACTTCTCTCCAGTCTACTCTTCTTATAGGTCCAGCTCGTGTTGAAGCTGTTTCCTCTGCTCCTCCTGTATTACCACATGACATCATGAGGTGGGATGAGCATTTTCTGTTTGAGAGAAGTACTCAGCCTAAATGTGCAGGGTTTGTGTGTTAAACATGTGACTGTAACAAGCTCCTAGACAGGCTGAAACTCTCCTCTGACCCGAGGGACTTCTCTTATAATGTGAGAAAAGTCCTTAGAGAGTCAGCATTGTTAACACTGATTTGTATTTGCATGCAGTAGCTTATATGGTCATTTTTAACATAATATTTGAGTAATTTTAAAAGTGAAATGTGGACTGTGATGTTTTATGAAAGAATGGGAGAATGCATTGGTTTGATTGTAAATGGATGGATACTTAGATGTATTTTAATAGTTTGTAACCTGCCCAGGGACTGCAGATGGAAACTAGCTAAATCTGGTAAAGCATGTCTTCTTTTATGAAATTAATTTGTTTGCACTTGGTCCCTGTTAAAATACACCATTAAACTAAAAAAACTAACTAAACAAAACACAACTCCAGGTATGTTTTTGATGAGGAAAAAAACATTATAACATAGATCAGAAAATAGCATAATACTGGCCTTTTAGCATGGTCAAGAGGCAACATTTTAAACATGCTTTGACATTTGAGAAAACCCCCCAAAATGAACGGCTAAACAAATGTAAGAATCCTATGCAGTACATTCCATCTCTGTAGAGGTCTGAACTACTGTTGGCAAATTTATAATAAGACAGGACCATGGACCAGTTACAATTTTGGTTTAGTGATCCTACAACTTTGGTGACTTTATCATACTGAGTTTATCTAGAGCCTGATATTTATACAGACAAATTTCGTTGTAGCCAGGCCTGATCGTGTACACCATCACACAGTTTGCATGTGTGCTGTCGTGCGATTGAAATTCCTCACAGCCTGCTCACTGGCCTCTCCAAACGAGCGTTAAGACAGCTGCAGTACATCCATAACACTGCTGCTGGTACCCCCTGAAGTCCTGTGCTCAGGTCTCTGCACTGGCTCCTGTGGCTCAGAGAATAGACTTTAAAGCAGCTCTGTGTGAACAAGTCTCTCCATGGCCTAGCACCAAAGTACATCTCCCACATGTTAGTGCCACATGAACCATCTCGTACTCTGAGGACTCCTGCTGGTGCCCAGGACTAAACATGAGGAGTCAGTGTTTCAGTTTTAATTTGTTGTATTATGATTTTAATGCCTTTCTTATTCTGTAAATCACTTTGAATCACTTATTATTGTACAAATTGGGCTATACAAATAAACTTACCTTGCCACATTGTGTAGTGTGACATCCATTAGCAACATTTATAAAGGCCCCACAAGCATAAATGTTAGCATCCAGTCTTGACCCCAACCATCAAAATTCATATTGCTCATGTTTTGTGGTTTTGCCCATAGTAAAATAGCCCGGTGCTGCGTCAGCCGTTACATAAAATGAATGAATCGTGGAGCCCTCCCTGCCCTCTCCTTTATCCCGTGTGTGTGCGTGCCCCCTGGGTCAAGCCTGTCTTCCCCTGCTCCTGTTTGCTCCGGTCCCTCTCCACACACTAATATAATGTGAACATCTGTGGAGCGACCCCAAGCCAACCTCACTGCTGCATAAAAGACCTATTATAGATCTGTGCAGAGGGGCATGAGGCTCGCTTCACTCCTGGACATGGATCTTCTTACTGAAAGCATCTTGTTATAATGCTGTGTCCTATTTCCATGGAAACTTTTATTTACAAAAAAGACAAATGATCTCGAGTGGCTTGAATTTACAATAATAATTTAGGTTTTAATATAGACATACAGCCCATGTGATGATTTGTTCCATTGTATTTCTGAATAGTTTCAATAAATGTATTCTTATGGAAAGAGATATAAGATCTAGAAAAAAGTGACTATGTTTTCAGAGAATTTAGCAATATATACTATAAAAAATACTACATGTAATACTTCATTATCCTAATATAGAGAAATACTCAAGTCGAAATTGCAATCTTGGTTTTGAATAGATCATACAGCCTAGATTTACTTAAAAGTCCACTATGTAGGCAACAGTAGCTCAGTTGGTATTTGGTTGGTGTTTGTCCTGTCCACTGATCTGAAGGTTGGCGGTTCAAATCCTGATCTTGACATAGACATTTGTTGGGCCGTCAGATCCACTTAGCCCGCCTCGCCCCCAGTGTCTGTGTACGCTGATGTGTGAATGTGTGTGTGAATGGGTGAGTAGTTCCTTGATGTAAAGCATTTTGAGTGTCTTGATGGTGGAAAAGCGCTGGGATCTGCCACGTACTTGTGTACACGACGTTGTTGTTGCTTTGCCTGGATTGTACCACAGTATGGCATTAAACTAAATCCACAGACACAAGCAGGCGTGTTTCTCAAGGTATTCTGAGCAAAAAACAAAACAAAAACACTGGTAATGAAATAAATGCTTGATGAATCACTAGCATAGCAAATGTATCTATCTCCATGGAGACATGCAGGTAACAAGACATTTATAGCAATAAAACACCACAAATTGAATTAATTAAAGTGAATATATTTAATATTCTACTGTAGAACATTTCATTTGTGTTTTTTTTTTGTTTAGAACTGTGTGAAGAGTCTTTGAGTGTTATGAAAAGAGCTATACAAGTGTTATGTATGTATGTATGTATGTATGTATTATTATTATTATTATTATTATTATTATTATCATCTGCAATGTTCTACTGTGAAACATTCCAGACAAAGCAATGATATATCCATGAAAAGATGCAGGTGATCCTTCAGAAAAGTTACACTCTCAACTTTAAATTTTAAATGTCCCTTACATATGTGCTGCAATTTAACCCCTAGACCATCTTGTAGTGCCATGGACTGTTTTTTCTTAAAGGTCCCATATTGCGCTGTTTTCTGATCCATGTTATAATGTTGTTTCCTCATCACAAACAGACCTGGAGTTGTGTTTAGTTTCATTCACATGTTTAACACACAAATCCTGCATATTTAGGCTGAGGATTTCTCCCAAACAAAAGACTCTGTTCCACCTTGTGATGTCATACAGGAAGTCCTCCACTGTGTTTTTAAACTCCACACACCTTCACTAGAATCATTTGGATGATTTTAGCCCTGGAATTGTCGATCTCTACTGAAGAAAAGATAAAAGGTAGCTGTTAACATGAAAATTACCGCTTCTTGACATCACAAGGTGGAACAGAGCATTTTGACCTTTGGAGACAGACTAATAATAAAGTGTTATTCAAGCATGTGTGAATGAAACACACAACTCCGGGTCTGTTTTTGAGGAGGAAACAGCATTATAACATGACTTAAAGCTCACAAGAGTCAATTTTGCGTAATATAGGACCTTTAAAATATATATATTGAAATGTGTAAATTTTGTTAAAACTAGTAAAAAAAAATCTAGACTAAAATAAAAATAAAGTGAAAAATAAATAAGCCCTAACTAATCAGAATTAACATTATGTATTCACTGTAACTCCATTTCCTTTCTGCTCCTTTTTTTTTTTTTTTTTTTTTTTTTTTACAGTGCACAGATATAACTCCTGTTTTGTTTTCTAAAAGCCTCCTCCTGTAGTCCAGATGTCTACTCAGATTACATCCTGTCCGAATTCGCCGCATACTTTTGGAGTTCACCATTATGTAGAGATGGAGATAGGGCCCTCTTGCCCCGAGCTGCCGTGTGACATTTCTGTAAACATGATTCACATTTGAATAGCCAGAGTCCGTGTGTTTACTGGAGAAGCAGCCTCTTTTATATTCTGCATTATTCAGCCTAATGTATTGCTGGAGCATGAAGACTTAATGCGTTTTGCTGATTATGTCTGACATTTCTCCGGCAGATTGTGAGGACGTGATCGCTAGTATCAGGTCGGTGAAGATTCTGAAGAGAGCGGGTGGGCCAAAGGGCGTGTGGACTCCTGACCCCAAATCTTCCAAGGTCTGTGTTATTATGCATTATGCTTCAGTAAGAGAGGAGGAGTAAAACATGATTGAGTTTAATGGGGATGACCTGTGAGGAGATAGGCCATGTAAACTTAGAAGAGTACAAAGTGTCACAGCTGTCTCCATGGCTGTCCATCTGTCTGTATAAAGAAGAGGACTAAGAAAGTGCAGCAATCAGTTGTGTAAATGAAACAAAACACAACTCCAGGTCTGTTTGGGATGAGGAAACAACATTATAACATACAATGGGGCAAAAAAGTATTTAGTCCGCCACCGATTGCGCAAGTTCTCCCACTTAAAAAGATGAGAGAAGACTGTAATTTTCATCATAGGTTCATTTCAACTATGAGAGAAAGAATGAGGGGAAAGAATCCAGGAAATCACACTGTAGGATCTTTAATAAATTAATCAGTAAAATAAGTATTTGGTCACCTACAAACAAACTAAACTTCTGTAACTTCTTCTTTAAGAGGCTCCTCTGTCCTCCACTTATTACCTGTATTAATGGCATCTGTTTGAACTCGTTATCAGTATAAAAGACACCTGTCCACAACCTCAAACAGTCTCCAAACTCCATTATGGCCAAGACCAAAGAGTTGTCAAAGGACACTGGAAACAAAATTGTAGACCTGCACCAGACCCCGAAGACTGAATCTGTAATGGGTAAGCAGCTTGGTGTCATTTTGACCTGTCATTGCCAATAAAGGGTATATAACAAAGTATTGAGATTAACTTTTATTATTGACCAAATACTTATTTTTCACCATAGTTTGCAAATACATTCTTTAAAAATCAGACAGTGTGATTTTTCTTTTTCTCATTTTGTCTCTCATAGTTGAAGTGTACCTGTGATGAAAATTACAAGCCTCTCTCATCTTTTTAAGTGGGAGAACTTGCAGAATTGGTGGCTGAATAAATACTTGTTTGCCCCACTGTATATCAGAGAATAGAGTACTGTAGTATGGGCTCTTTAATATAACCTGACATGTTTCGGAATTAAGTCAAAGTCATGTAATTCGAGCTTTTCTTGTTAGAAAAAATCTCAAGTTGATAAGATATTTTTAGTATTATAATTATCATTGCTTAACTTGAAGGTGTATCTCTTCAACGGAACATCCGGAGAGAGTCTGTTCCAGTTTAAATCCGTCCGAGACTTCTTCAACTCCTCTGGGCTCCACAGCAGCTCCTCAGTCAAACTCGGGGTGGAATGGACTGGATATGGGAGCGCAGTTTACAGCGACCATCTGTACTATGTGACTCACGCGGAGGAGGTGCAGGTGGGGGTGTACACTATGCCATGGTGCAAAACTACTATAGGAGAAAAAAGAAAGGAAAAATGCTGTCAGAAATATCTTAAATGATTTTGTAAAGCTAAATGAGTCAAGACTAATACTTAAACCTGATTAAACCTGAAGTGATGGAATACATTTTAAATCAGATACTGTATTGACATGTGCAGTCACTTTACAACACTTCAGATTATAGTCTAATTTCAAGTTATTTTAAGAAATACGTTTTTTGCATTGAAGGTGATTGACATATTAAAAGAAAGAAAAAAAAAACACAAATCTGTCAACTGCACAAAAAGTTGTAGGAGTAAAGACGTTTCACTGCTCATCCAAGCACTTCAGTATTATATATTTCCATCCTCAAATCCAAAGCAAACAAAGGAAACAAAGAACAATAGAGCGAGCCAGTCGGGCCGTTAAAGGTTAAATGAAGGCGAAGGCTGAATCTGGTCAGATTAGTGGTGGATTAAGGCAGTGTCCACCTGTAATCTGACCGGGAATGAAGAAGCATCTTGATGAGCAGTGAAACCTCTTCACTCTTACACCTTTTTTTTCACAAGTTGACAGATTTGAATTTTTCTTTTAATATAGTGCATACCTGGACGACTGAGGGATTACACAGACGTGACCTTCATATATATTTTATGAATCTGGAACGATTAGGTCTGTCATGATAATTACTATATCGACTCATCATTCAATATGATAACTGGGACAGTATATTATGGCGCTCAATAGTTATTGTGTGTGCAATTTCCTTGCAATAAGGAGGAGGTTTCTTCTGTTTTTTATGCAATACGGTAAGATTTGAGCTGTAGAAAGTTGAAAAAGTAACTTCCAGGACTAAATATTGGTTCATTCTGCTATTTATTTGTTGCTTTTGAATGATACTGTATTTAAAAGAAAAAGTTTTACTGGGATTATCCTGCTATATTGGTAATTGGTGAGTAATCATCATTTATCGTGATATTTATCTGTAGCAATATCGTGCTTCAAAATGTGGTATATTGACAGCCCTAGATATGATGGCTTCTAAAATGACTATCCTTCTTTGAAATGACAATGGCAGAAGGAATTATAAAGCACTTTCTGTTACATTTGTTGTAAGAGAAGTGCTTTATAAATACAGTTTGATTGATAGGTTGAAAAATTGCCTTAGTGCTTATTCTATTCTATTTTTATTCCCTCTGGTTTACACTTGCCTTTGATTTAATCATAGTCCATATTGTTCATTAACATAAGCACAGCCAAGTCTTTCACACACTTTGGTCATCTGAAGGTGTTTTAAATGTGCTATATAAATAAACTTCAAAATAAACTCGAATTGAACTGAACTGACAAAACTCTGATTCTACATATACACACTTAATGAAACACACATGACATATTCACTATATCTACACTAATTAATTTGCTATCTTCAAATAATTAATAAAGATATATACTTACTATCCCTTACACCCCTTTTGCAGGTGGTAAAATTCGACCTGACGAGTGGATTCATCACTGATATTGCCATGTTCCCTCTGGCCAGCGTCTCTCCCGTCTACTCCCTCAACCCTGAAACCATCGCCGATATCTCCGTGGACGATCAGGGCTTATGGTTGCTCTATGCCTCCAATGAGAAAGAACCGAACATTAACCTGGCCAAACTGGACCGTCAAAGTCTGGACATCGAGCAGATCTGGGACACAGGATGCCCTCGGGAGAACGCAGAGGCCGCCTTTGTGGCTTGTGGGACGGTCTATGTGGTTTATAATACGCGTTTGCCCAGTAGATCTAGGATACAGTGTGTTTTTGACGTGAATGGGATGGTAGTGAACGAAGAGGCTCCGCTGATGTATTTTCCACGGAGGTTCGGGGCCCACTCCAGTCTGAAGTACAACCCAGAGGAAAAGCAGTTGTACGGGTGGGACGACGGGTATCAGATCATCTACAGACTCACGATGAAGAGGAAAATGATGGCAACACAGTAGAGCTAACGAGAGACTAAAGAGACTGTAAGATTTACATTTTAAATTCCAATAAACTGTGTCCCCAGATATGAGGTAAATATGTTCAAATCAAATATAGCTTTTACTGGTAACAATTGTAATGCTGATCTAATTGCAAAAACTTTGGACAGGATGACCAAGTTTGTGTAATCCCCCAGGTCCAGGTATGATGATCCATGCTAAAAGAAAAATTAAATTCCAGCAACTGGACAAAATGTTTTTAGAGTGAAGTCGTTCTGCTGTTCAGTTCTGGTCAGAATGTTGATGGACACTGCCTTATATCTAAAGCACATGTGTCAAACTCAAGGCCCATGGGCCAAATGTGGCCCCCCACATCATTTTATGTGACCCTCAACAGGGCAAATGAAAAGATATGATGGTCTTAAAATGTCGTTTTATCAGGAGATACGCAGTTACACAGCCATAATTTTACATCTTTGCAAATGCATATGCAATATTTGTAACTTGAATAACTAATAAATACAGAAACAGTTAATTAACAAGTTTAAAAAGTAGTGACATTTATTTTTCTTCTGGCCCTTTGACAGCAGCCATTTTGCTGATGTGGCCCAACCCTGACACCCCTGATCTAAAGGGATCTGAAACTAACACACCTTTTGCACATTTCTTTGTCTGATTGTCTGATTCATAATAAAAGTCAAAGTTAAATCTGTCAACTGGACAAAAACTTGTACGATTGAAGACGTTTCGCTGCTCATCCAAGTGTTCTTCAGTATAATTAAGTAAACCCAAAGCGAAACAAAGAACAACAGAGCGAGCCAGTAGGGCCATTAAAGGTTGAAGGCCATTAAGGCTGAAACTGAAAACAGTAGCTGTTTACAGTTTCAGTGTAATTAGCTCCTCCCTTCAGATATAAGGCAGTGTCCAATAGCAATCTGACCAGAACTGAAGAAGCGGCCTGGATGAGCATAAAAACACAATTTTGCTTCTCAACATGATTATCCAATCAGAAAGCAGAATGAGCCTCACATGAGTCCCCCATTTGGGTCGCCAGTTTCAATGCTGTTTCTTTCTGATCTGAATCCTCTCTACCTAAACTCCAGCACCTGCAGCCAATCATTAATCCACGCCTCTGCTCCTTGTGTATGCTGTCCATATACTGAGAATGAGAGAAAGAAGGTAATGACAGTCCTACCCAGGTGCAGTTGTGATTTTTGTCCCTTTTTAAAAACGCGGGCTGCATACATTAACCCCTCGTTTAGGGAAGCAGACAGGAGGAAAAAACAAAATATGCTCAAATAAGCTCGTCTAAGTTCCCTGTGACACTGATTTGACCACTTAAGTCTAATGCACACAGAGGCACTTTGAGGCGCGACAAAAAATCACCTCCATTATTTTGTCTGAGCGTGCACACCGAGCACAGACGCCTCCTCAAGACACATGCTTTTGGCACTTCTGGAGTGATAGACAGTTCTCTCTCTGTGACCAATTATGAATTTGCAGTGACATCACGCTGGAGGTCTATGGAGACATGTTCAGCATTTACCATGGTAACACAATACCCACAAAACAGCAAACACAGCCTGATATGCTTTTTAGATTGTCTGAAAACCATAAACTGTATAAAGAAATGGACTAAATAAGTGTGACGTACCCATAGCGTTCAGCTTCAAATTCAAAGCTCATCGAGGCTAGCAGTTTTGGAGCCGAGTTCCATATTTTGGAATTCCGATCACGAGTATCAAACCTGTCGCTAGTGGGAACAACAGACACAATAGCAAAATAAAAATACCAAGATCATGTAGAGCGGGTTAATACAAACATTTTAAGACCAAAATGATGAGCCTGACAGCAGCAGTTATGGACAGAGGGGCGACAGTTCTTCAATGTAGAGTGAACTGGAGTCAAAGTCAATGAAACCGAACGTGCACCCATGCTCACTTCCTGTTTGGAACGAGGTGGCTAGCAGGTTAGCCATGCCCATTTATATATACAGTCTAAGCTGAAAACCCAAGAAAAATACTAAATGGATTTAAACAACACATTTTTAGGAACCTGTGATCAATACGACCATTCATTGTACTGTTAAGGTGTTTGATTTTCAACCAAAAAGGTGAGGGTGACTAACTTTTGACTAGCAAACTTGTAACTGTAGTGTTATTTGCAAGTTTATATCTCTAAACTCGATGTTCCTATCACCATGCTCCGGTGTGCCTTGGCCTTTGAGCTCTAATTGCTTGTGAAGGCTGAGCCCACTGCCAGACTGTAGTGTCGTCCAATTTGTACTAATTTTACTTTTCAGCGCTGTCTGGACACTGCCCAACAAGGGTAATCACAATGTGAACAAAAGCCCTATTCAACAGGACGTGCAGTGTGGCTTCACAGAGACTCCTGTCACTAAAGATCCACATGCCAATTTATAATATGCTACAAATACTGTGCCATTTTAAGATCAGGTATGCTAAAGCTACGGGACCTGTATAGACTATGTGCACTCGTGTCTTATTTGAAGTCTCTGTGATGCCCAGTTTTGGAAATAGACATGCTCCTCAACACAATTAAATGTACTTACCTGTAACTTGTACGTGATGAGACGTGCATCTCGCTCATCAGGTTTGTGAAGTTGTAGTGTATTGTTTTGTATCATAATTTTGTGTGTCGGAACATGGGCGACGTAAGCTTGTGGATTCAGTCTTGCTCGTACTGCTGACCACAAGGAGGATTCAAGTAGGACCCGGGAGAGGTTGTGAGATTAAACATGCATGGATGACATAAAAACCTCTTCAGGCATGTTTTTGGTGAGGGAACAATGTCATAACATGGTAGAAAGCAAACAACAAAGTTAAATCTGTCAACTGGACAAATCTTGTAGGAGTGAAGACGTTTCGTTGCTCATCCAAGCCGCTTCTTCAGTTCTGGAAACGTCTTCACTCCTACAAGATTTGTCCAGTTGACAGATTTAACTTTGTTGTTTGCTATGGATCAGACCTGGACGACTGAGGGTCTACACAGACAACATGGTAGAAAGCTCCAAAAAGTTGATTTTGCATAGTACCTCCTCTTTAATAGCAGTGCTGAAGCATGAGAGACATAGTACAGGAGGAAACCACCACAGACATTATTATTATTATTATTATTATTATTATTATTATTATTATTAAGTCTCTCCATGTTAATTACTATGAGCAAATCAAAACACAAAAATGGAGATATGCCTGGAAACACATTGTGCTCGCTAATTAACACGCTAATGAAATGTGAGAAAAAAACGGTTTTTGACACTTGAAGTTTCCCAGGCAACAGCGCGCTTCCCACAGTTCAGCTGCACTTTGTGATTCCTTTAATTAAATCTGTGAGGAGAGACCAGGTGAAACCTATAGATTTATCTCTAGGCAATTTCAGAGCTAACTGTTTTGTGAGTTTTAACCAGGATCCAAAAATCTTTAAAATATAAGTAGACAATTTCAGGAGCTGGCCTATATAATAATGTAAGCAAGCGAAGTTGTTAGGCCCAGCTAAAAAAAACCCAAAACAACTGTAGCTGATTTATTTCCATGTATTTGAGAATAAATTGTCTTGCCCCAGTACAGATATATTGTATAAGCAGCCACAGATAAAAATAAGTCTTCCGTGTACTGTCTACATTTAATTATAAAGTGTTTTCTTGTCCGGGAATCAGTAAGTGTGTGATTAGCATGCTTCTGTACTGTTGTTGTTAGCATTACCGCGACAGCAAAACTTACTCTGATCTCTGAAAGTTGTGAAGAGCACTAGGATGCTCCGTATGCATAAGGTAAGTGAGGAATAACTTTGGATCCGCCACCCGCTGATCTCCATGGACATGTTCTTGCTTTGCTTTCAATGTCACACAGTATGGCATTAAACATAACTTGGATTCATTACATTACCAGTGCTTTTATTGCTCAAATATCCCTTGAAAATGAAAGATGCATAGTCACTGAGCGGTGTCACCTTCTGGTAAAGCATAACGTCACTACAGTTATAAGCATAGACTGTTTATATAAATGGACACAGTTAACTCGCGAGCTACGACGTTACAAATAAGAAGTGATCATGGGTGCGCTTTCGGCTCGATCGATTCTGGCTCCAATTCACTTTCTATTGAAAAACTGTCACCCCTCTCTCCCTAACTGCTGCTGTCAGACTCGTTAATCCGTGCTACATGATCCTGGTGTTTTTAATTTCATTTTTTTGTCCATAAATCAAAATATGAACATTAATAACAGACAAATTAAGTGCCTTCTTTCCTAGCGTTAGCAACAGGTTTGATTGACAGCGTTGTAAACCAGCAGTGCCAGAGGGAAAGGCAGACTTCAGATTGGCTCTTTGGTTGCTATGATACTCGTGGTCACACTCCCTTAGTCCACGTCTTTATACAGTTACACAGTCCAACTTAAATTGACAATGGAAAACTTTGAAACTTTGGAATTGCAATGAAGCCACGATAGTTGCCCACATTAAATACGCATCAAAAGTTCTGTCTGCAATTGCCAAGTAAACTAATTTTCTTCTTTCTTTTCCTGCTGAAGTCATTTAGGGTAGAAAAAAGAAAAAGCAGAGCCACTTTTGCATAAATCGTTTAATCCAAAAACAAAATGATGTCACAAAACACATCACATCCCATGGAAGGAAACACAACCTAAAAGATCTAGTCCGTATGCTTGTTTTTCTTCACTTAGTTCTATGCTACTTAAATCATAATGAGCTCGTTAAATTGCATTATAATCTAGATGAAAACTGTCAGTCACCAGACCATTTTCTCAATTCTACAGACTACAAATACAAAATGTCCCATAGAAAATAGTAAAGTCAGTGCTATATCATTACAGCTGGAAGGGAAACGGGACAGTACAATATCGGGCAAAGTTACGAGGTGATTGATCCAACAGGTGTTTTGTACATAGAAAACAACACAAATTCAAGCACATATTGAAAAGTAATCAGCAAACAAAAGCTACAACAATATTTTTCAGAATGTCTTAAATTGAGCAGATGTCATAGTTCACGTTACACAGAACGCTTGGATTAAGCCAGTGTCGTCAGGGAAACAGTGGGAAGTGGACACAACATTGAATAAGGGTTAGCGCTGCTGTTAGCGACATTATCCTGACAAATCGACCGGTTAATTTGAGCAATGTAACTATTTTGGTCTTGTTTTAGCTTTGTCTAAAATGTTCCACAGTAGGGCATAAAGTGTACGTATCTCCATGGAGGCGTGAAGGTGACAGCACCAAGTCGCTCAAGGTATTTTTGAGCAGTAAAAACACCCGTAATGAAATGAATGGGAGTTTAATGGCGTATTGTGCAAGAACGTTTCCATGGAGACAAGCGGGTGATGGATCCTCCGAAAAGTTACGTGATGCAAAACACATCTCAATGACCAAAACCTTCTCACCACATAGCTCCATGTTCTTTTGTGGACTCTGTAGCACCTTAATCACAGCTCACTACTTCCAGGTCAGTGAGTGAACAAAAGTCTAAAGTTTCTGATAAAACTTGATCTCTGTCATAAATAATGATTCAAATTTGACCGGAACTAATAATAACCTTACGTGTTTTTGTCAAGCTGGATCTAATTTCATGTAAACGGACGGAACTCAGCTTTTTGTCTGAGATGTGGAAATTATCGGTCTTTTAACAGCTTGAGCTAAGGTCTGCAGCTAATGCTAACAACTTTACACAGAAGCAGTTTATTTAAAAGTGTTTTAATCATTATCAAGAATTAAGTGGATTAAAACAACACTTCTCTCTGCTTTTATGTCCATTTAAAGACTTGCCTCTGTCCAATGTTGTTTGTCTGACTCCTGCAATGCATTGTGGTCACTGTGGATACATTTTGAGTGCACTATTTTCTCACTGACTGGACATTTGGACACCACTAGCCAGACACTTAGTACCTAAGAAGTAGCTTATCACCACGTTTCAATGCATTCATGTGGGAAGTGAATAAATAAAACTGTAAAACAACTTGTAAATGTTCAATATAAAATGAATGCATTTTGATTTACTGTGTTATACTGAGCATTTAAACCTGTGTGAGTAATGGTTTTATTCTGGAGGAAGCGTCAGTGTAAATGAGCCTATTTTTACACGTTCGATCCGATGCTTTGATGGATTACGTCAAACCCACAGTATAATGCACTGACTCATTCGCACGGAAACAAAGTGCCAATTAGACAAATGCCACTGCTGTGCGGAGATTGACCTGGCGCTCCGCATTCAACGCACACCTCCCCTCCCCAAAACAACCACCGCACACACACACAACACACGGGTATGTAAAGCCTCATACTTCATTCAGAGCAAGTTCTTCTTTAGGCCGAACCAATCACAGACATTTTATGAAGAAATCCACGTACATTTCAAATTATAGCAGCTTGTAGTAGTTTGGTAGTGATTAACCGTCGTTACCATGGTGACTGACTCAGAGTTTCGGTTAACGCCGCTGTCATCTGCATTAGAAAACTGCGGTTCCCGATGGTAGCCGACGTCACCGTAAATGTCATCACAGCAAAGAGCCGTGGAGCCGTCAGTTGCTCCTATGGATGGCTGCAGATCAACATGACGATGCCAAATCCTACATGTATCATCGATTAAGAAAACAAAATTGGAGAATGAAGTACCGGTGGCGGGAAGAACGGGGATTGATCGGCAATATGGCGTTTTGAAAATAAGTGATTAAACATCGCTGAAACATGCATGAATCACTCCAAATACAACTTTGAGATGGTGAATGAGAAGGGGAAACAAGTATAACATGGATAAAAGCTCTGGAAATTAGATTTTGCAGAATAGGTCTGCTTTAAACTCATGGTTATTATTTTTCTGCTGTGTGTTTCCTTGCTCTCTTGTTGCTTGCTCTAGCTGTTAATCTCCTATCTACTAAATTAAAACGTGCTTCTACTACTAAAATGTATTTGTACAGCAGAAAAAAAGGCTTGTGGTTAGTCAGATACGTCATCTCCCCCCACATGTACAAGCATTCACTGGTGCAATCGTACCAAAACAAATGTCTGAAACAGATGCTAGCTAGCGTGTCTGCTCCATGCATCCCACAGGCTTCAATGACATTTTCACAGATGATGAAATACAACACATTTAAGACCCTTTAGTATTTGTCCAGATGCTCGTCCTGTTCTGTTGGAGGAGGTTTGAAATGTCCAGACCGGTGCCAAAACGTGTCTAATAAATCATGTTTAAAGGACTACAGTTGGCTGCTTTTATGGACAAAATCTGATTATTCAATAAACAGCACTCGAAGCAGTTACACGTGTAATAACTATGTCTTACCTGGCATTAATAAAGCATGAAGAAAGACTTAAGTCAGAATGAACAAGAGGGAACAAGGAATTTTACTGTTTTAGAAAACTGAGAAAAGCAGAACTAGTTAATTTAAAAAGTTTGCAGTAGTCCAAAGTTATTCCTCACTTACTTTACGCATTAAGAGCATCCTAATTACTCACCGCAATGAATTTATAAGCACTTTTCACAGTAACACTAACAACAACTAGCATGCTAACGTGCACTTACAAATTAAATGCAGAGAACACAACTTTGACATATTTTGATCTCAAGTGCTGCTTATGCTATATATCTGTACTGAGGCAAGGCATATTTTGTTCAAATGCATGGGAAAAATTGGACACCGTGCCTTTAATTAAGTTGTTTCTGAGCCTGAATCCTTTGTTCATAGTGAATTAAGTCTTTATTCATGCTTTATTGTGATAATTATATATAGTTATTTCAAAGTGTAAACTCACAAAGCAGGTATAATCTGTGAATGCCCTGATCTGATCATAAATTTGTGGCTTAAATTTTCCTTGCCTGAATGTTGGAACAAGTTGTGCTTTTAAATTTTAGAATGGCTTTTAACCAAACTACCCAAAAGTGTCCTCTAGACCACATATTATGATATAGCCTGATAATTAGCCTAACTAGTCATCCTAATGCTTTTTAATAATGAATTGTGTGTAAATTAATGTGATGTCAACGTTAGCATATTAGCTATTCCAACATGGGAATTGCGCATGGTCACATTTTTATGCATCGCTTTTCCGACTTCAACGGACTCAAAGCGCTTTACATCAAGAAACCACTCACCCATTCACACACACATTCATACACCAGTGTACACAGACACTGGGGACGAGGTCGGTTAAGTGTCTTGCCCAAGGACACAACGGCAGCTCTACCAACTGAGCTACTGTAAAAACATATTTCTCCATATGACAGAAATAAATACGTTTTTAGACAAAGTTTGTATCCGCAAATGTCAAATGTGTTATGCCCATTCGCTAACAGCAGGTAATGTTTTTCTATTTGTATTTTCATAGAGTGATAACTTGTAATTTGTGTTGTTGACAGCAAACTAAACAGACAGGTGCAGCGTATGGTGAAACTGGATGCGATTAACCAGCCAATTAAAATCAATAGCAGATACATACCTCTGTGTAAACTGGAGATAATCAAAATTAATAGCCCGCAGCACTTTGGGGAATTAATTAAGATGTTATGGCTTCTAGACAAGAGACGAGGGATGGAAATCAAAACTAATCAGATAATGTTTACATTTCAACATTGAATAAAAGTCTTTTGTTTAAGTTGGGGATTGTGTAGTTGATTAAAACATACGGTTATAGTCTTAAATTAATATATTACTTTTACTTATCTTGTGCCTATACCACAAAGTATATAGATTCAAAATGGCCACCCATACACAAATTATACACAAACACTAGACTGAAGGAGGGAGGGGCATATGGAGTGTGCGCACTGTACGAAAAGTCAATCAACTATTATAAAATCTGATCTTTGAGACAATGGGTTAAACATTACATTTTCACATCGATCACTGCAAAAACAATAGCTCAAAGAATTAGTTAAAATGACTTGAATTCACTCATTCAGTCACGGGGTTCATCTTCCGCCATTTTGAAAAATTGTTGCTATGGTAACTGTCTCATTCTGAAACCCATGGATAGAATTTACAACTAATAGATTTATTTAATGTTTAATATGAGATTTTTTAAATTTTTTAGGGTTAATATAGACAATACATTTCTCATTTCAAGCTATTTTCTTTGTCTGCTGGAATTAAATGTTGCCTTAAAATTGTAAATAAATAAATAAATGGAAATCACCAAGAAATCCAATAGTCTTCGCTAATGAGTTACTCAATTAAAATTAGCATTCTCAAGTCATTTTAGCTAATTACCAAACACATTTTTTGCAATGTAATAACAACAGTTTCCTTTTCACGTACATATCTTCACATGTTATGATGGATCAGAGAAAAATGCTACAAGATCATCACAAATAAAAAACAAAGCAGCTCATTTGCTCCTTGAATAACAACAATGTCCTTCGTGTGCTTTTCATCTCGGCTGCTGGAAAAAACAAAAACAAAATTGAATATTTTAAAATGTTCCTACAAATATGCAAGACGGTACATAACAGCTTGAGTGACTCTACAAGCAGAGCTGCAAAAAACGTAACACCGACACAAACGCATGACTTTTTACATCTAATAAAAATGCTACAATTAAAGCTGCAATGCGTAACTTTTTTGGAGGAGGGGGATTTTCTTCCGTTCATGGAGATGTTAAAACTGAAATATTCCACAGTATGTTTGCGTAATCCCTCAATTGTCCAAGTAGTGTCTATAGCAAACGAAAATTGAATTATGTCAATTTTGTTGCAGGGAATAGTATTAAATCTGTCTATCTCCATGGCAACAAACAGGTACTGCAACCTGACCGAGTTATAGGTCAGATCTGTGGAGAGGCGACCCTGCTCACAGTAAGAATCCATATTTTTCAAGGTAAATTTTAGCAATATAAACATTTGTAATTGAATGTACGCAAGGTAGATACAGTGTGGAGGGAAAAACATCTCCTTGGGGACAGACCTCTACTGGAAAAGTTACACAATGCACCTTTAACTAATTTTTTTTGTCAATACAGCACTGTTAGATTGAATGAGAGCTTTTCAGTTTGCTCTATATTCAAATTAGAACATTTTTTCTATAACATCGATGTGTCCTTGTTTCCCCTAACAAGGCTTCACCTGCTGCGGCATCCAGCTGAGTTCTTCAATTTAAAGTCTGCTCAGCTCAAAAGAGTTCAACATTTTGAAGTTTTCCCTCGTGGATACAAATTTTGCACCTTCCCAGCTCTATGTAGCATGTCTCGAGACTCCAAATATCCAGCCATTCAGTTTTCTGGAATGCCATACACCTTTAAATGTTTTCTTAAAAGCTCCCAAACTTTTTCAGAAACTTCCAAGTTGTTGCCATCTGAAAGCGGCAATGCTCTGTTGTCACAAACCTTTTTTTTTTTTCAATTTCGCTTCCTAACTTCCAGGATCAAAATGACTTAAACAACACATTCTAGGAGCGCTACGTAACGCCACACAGACTTCCATGGACAGACAGGTGGACTGGCGTGGTCCTAGCGATTCATTTGGAAGTGCTGCGGAGGGAGGAAGAGGAGGAGGAAGAGACACATTAGGGTTTGTGCGTCTCTTTAATCACACAGAGAGGAAGAGGATCTGCAGGAGGTAGAGCGCCCCCCCACTGGTCTGATGGGTCACAGGTGGCTCTGCTCAAGGGCTGGCAGGGGGTCGGGGCGAGGGGCATGATCCCTGGCTGTCGAAACTGGCCGTACGCGCCTTCCACTGTAAAAAATAACAAAGCAGAAAAACAAATCAAAACATATGTATCGTCATTTTGAGGAATGGGGTACAGAAATGTCAGTATTGTTTGATTTATTGGGCATTTCATTTATTTCAAATATTAAATATGGTACAGAAGATAGAATCCTGGTCCCTCTTCAATAAATGAAACATGAATTAATTACTATATGGAACTATATAACTCTGAATGTGTAGCCTCAGTTTAATTCTCTAATGAGTTTTCCTCAATTTGACAAAGCCATGAAAAATAAAATTGGAAATCCAAACTCTGCACATGAAGTAAATCAGACATTGCAGTAAATGGAAAATGGAAAGTTGCCGGGTCTGACGACTTTACAAGTTTACAAAGCCTATTCTATCTTGCTGACCCCAGTGTTAGTCAAAATGTATAATGAGTCCTTAAAAACGGCAAATTACCCCCAAACCAAACATCATTACTACAATAATCACATGAGACCAAACAGGGTTTGTTTCTGGGCGACTTTCATTTTTTAACACAAGACTTATTCTTAATATCATTTCCAGTCCATCCCGAACATCCCTGAAGTTATTATTACGCTTGAGGCTGAAAAAGCATTTGACGGGGCAGAATGGAAATGGCTGTATCTCATATTAGGAAAAAAATTGTTTGTTTGGGTTACACTTTTATATGCCTCTCCCACTGTTTCTGCCTCCAAAAACAACATCCATTCCCTACAATTTTCTCTTCAATGCTGGGCACAACAAGGGCGCCCTCACTCACCACTTTTGTTCAGTTTAGTAATTGAAATGAGCAATCTGGCTCCAAAGCCAAGAGGATGTGGCATCAGCGTTATGGTCAGATCCACAAACTTTGACTGTACAGATGACCTCCTTCATATGTCTACAAACCTAAGGCTCCATTCCCTCTACCTTATCAATGTTCAACCAGTTCGGTAAAATACCAACAACATGGCCAAAAATCTTTCTAAAAATCCGCTCCCCTTTAAAACAGCTGAGGGAGGTTTTAAATATTCAGTTTTTATTATGAACAGCATATTATTTGCAAAAAACTTTGAAACTCTAATGGATAGATGTAAAGCAGACCTTGCCAGATGGAATACACCGCCGCTTTCAATTGCAGGACGTGACAACTTAATCAAAGTGACACTCCTCCCAAAGTTTCTATAATTGTTCCAATATGTACCAATTTATGCTACAAAATCTTTCTTTGAAACATATACACAGATTTATATGGGTCCATAAACCACCTCGTGCCAGAAGAGCAGTACTGAAGTTTCCAAAATCAATGAAGTTCTGGTACTTCCTAATTTTTGTCATTATTACGGGAATCAAATGTCAGCACTGGACAAGCTTTACATTTGCTGACCCCAGCTTACTCTGGCTTCAAGCTGACACAGCATCATCCTCCTGTTCTCTGCATCCTGTGGTCTGAGCCCAGGTATCATCAATCAAACTGTGTAACACTTCAAACAATCCAGTAGTCACACATACAATTAAAACTTGGAAACAGTTCAGAAATGATTTTGACTAAAGCAAAGCCTCTCTTCAGACCTATTTTAAATAACCATGTATTTCAACCTGGCTCTGTCCCAGCATTGTGAAGTGGTCAGAAGACGACCTCTGCACATTAAAAGATCTATATGAAGGAAACGCTTTGTCCTCCTTCGAATTGTTGTGTACTAAATACAGTGAAATGGAAAATTTACAATTGCCCCAACCACCTCAGCTGTGCCAACTGAGCCAACCATCTCAACCAATCCAACTGCCTCAACCGTGTCAACCGCGTCAACCTCCCCAACCACCTCAATCGCCCCAAAGCCTCAACTGCCCCAACCGTGTCAACCGACCCAAACGCTCCAACTGCCCCAACTGCTCAACCACCTCAACTGCCTCAATCGCCCCTACCACCGACAACTGCCCAACCGCTTCAACCACCCCAACGCCTCAACTGCTCAAACCGCCACAACCACCGCCGACCGCCACAACCGTCTCAACCGCCAACCTGAAGCAGTACATTGGCGATGCTGTACGACCGCTATTATTGATTTATCTATTTAATTTGGGGCGGGGTGAGGGTTTTGTGACCTTTGTTGTTTTATGCTTCAGATATTTGTGCCTTGTTTTCATGTTTATTATTATTATCGTATTGTTTCCTGTTTTATTTTATTGGCCATAATAAAAAAAAAAAAAATCCTTTAGCTCAGATCCAACCATTAATCCGACCGTTACAGAACATGATTTTACAAGTATAATCTCTGACAGGGGATCATATACACATGTATTGGACATGTCCGACGCTTAATGGTCTAACATCTTTACAACTCTATCTAAGGTCCTCCAACTCCCTGTAAATACTAGCCCCTGACAGCTGCATTCGGCCTGTCCATAGCCTCATACGTGTCTGCAATGTCTAAACGTGTCATTGTCTTTACCACACGGCTAGACAGAAGCCTAATTCTACATAAATGGAAACTTAAAACACCTCCAATGCACGATAGTTGGCCACAAGAAATAGCAAAGTCTCTCCATTTAGAGAAAGTACATTCTGTAATTAAGGTTCCGCGGGACCTCTTTCTACACTATATTGGTGCAATTCAGTAAGAACTAATGGGAAAGAGTGAATGGGGAGAGAGAAACCGCAATCTTATCTTCATTTCAGTCATTTCCTCTGTTTAGTTTTTTCTTCTTTTTATCTCTCCACCCTTTTTCCTTCCTTTCCTCCTTTCCCATTTTTTATTTTATCATTATTACTTTTATTATTATTCCCCAGAACTGAAGAATGAGCAGCGAAACATCATTACTCCAGCAACTTATTGTCCAGTCCAGACAGATTTACATTTTTCTTTTATTATTTCTATTATTCTACGACTAAGCTAATATTTTCGTCGAGTAGAAGTACTGATATTTGCCAATTAATAAACTCAACATAAATAAGAATGAAAGGATTGAGAGGAGACTAAATCTGAGTTACACTTTTCAATCCTAAAGCCTCAAACCAGACTATAAACAAACTCAACTTCCAAGGTACGTACAGGTCCTAGGAAATAATACATCTTAAAACTACTGAATGAAAAAGTAATGGTATTGGCTCACAAACAAGCACCTTACATGTACTTTTACTTTAGAGTATAGATTGAACTGAAATGACTTATTTTTGCCTATAACGATTCTCACAATTACATTTATTTTTATTCTTTAGTTAGTTTTTTTTATTTTTTTATTACAGTATGTTGTGACCTAAATAGCCCATGAGCAATCAAGACTCCACCTTGGGAGTACAAAGGGACTGAGGATCCTACACACTCCGCTAGATCGTCCGTGTATCCTCCATGGTACAGTTCCGCTTGGCTCAGTCTAATTTTCGTGATTATGGTCACAGTACTCAGTTGTTTTTTTCTAATTTTTTCACCAGATCCCGCTCCTTGGAACTACCCTGCACCTCCGCCTCCGACCCAGCTTTCCACAACCGGTACGAACACCTCCCCCTCCAACCCAGCATCCTACAACCGGTTGAAGACGTCAGACGACCCAGTTCTCTACTATCTCCTCCGTCAACCAACATTCAAATTTCCTTGTTTGCAATAAACTCTGTCAAACTTTTACCCCGAGTCTGTATCTTTGAACCTCCGGAAGTTACGACACTGTACTTTCCTTAAGTAGATTTTGAAGTGGATACTTTTTACTTCACTACATTTGAGTGCAGGTATCCGTTTTGAACAGAACTGAAAACTAAAAGCATTTTTTATTATTGTTCAAGACCTGCTGAAAAGTCTGAGGGGTTTAGTTTTAACACATTTGTAATTGTGAAGGAAGTGAATGCAGACCAAGAAATTTTATCTGATCAGATGAGTGAAGGTACAGACAGCAAACACATGCGTTAAATCAAAAAGAAGCCTTTCCAGTACCGATACCCTGAGAAAGGTACTACAGAAGGCTGATCCTATAAGACGTTAAACTAACTTTACACACTGTGCGTACAAGGTCATAAATGGGTAGACCGTTAATTACCAGAGGGTAGAATATGCCACTGAAAAGAATGCTCGCAGTCACTGAAAAGATGGATTGCAAAGGCCTCTTGTTACAGGAGATGAATACCAGTATCATGTAACGGCAGTAACAGGCCAGTGGAGATATCTTAAAATAAGCATGAGTAGCATTCTTACTGAGAAACAAATTCATCTCAATGTTTAAGACATGCGGTATTCAACACAAGGTTTATGAGTAAAATAATAAAACATCAATAATTGCTTTCAACATTCAGCCAGATTCAATTATTTCTGTTAAACAAAATTCAGCACAAATCTTTATCAAATTCACTACATTTGAAGCTTTACTGGATCTCAAAACCTGCACGAAATACTTTTACTTTTTGTCTTTACGCACATTTTTAAAGGCGTACTCTTACTTAAGTAGATTTTTTCACGTGATACTTTTACTTAAATAACAATATTGAGTACTCCTCCCACCACCACAGGTATGTTATTATTTTTTCCTCGTATCAAACATCTAACTCTCTGTGTAGTTTTTTGCATTTTTAATTTGCCTGCAATGAGCCCCGGTGATTCATGGGGATTATCTACTGCTATTTTATATTCTGAACAATACCATTTCAAATTGTCTGCCTGGAAATTGCATATTGTTAACTCAATCTAAGAAAGCATTACCAGCTAATCCTGAATCTAAACCATGCCTGGAATAACATGACCTCACCTCCTTCTCCGACTTCTTGGACTCCAGCAGGGGGTGCCAGTGAGCGATGGGCTTGCGCGGGTACGCTAGCATCTCGTTCCAATGGTCGCGTCCCAGTCCTTCCGCGTGGCAGCCGACCCTCATCACGCCAATGATCTCGTTATGACCTACCCTAGAGGACAGAGGGGGCATTACACATCACTCAGACTGGACTAAGATCACATGACAGGCCAAATCAGGAGTGGAGCTGTAATCCAAAGAGACAAGTGCATGAAGATGGTCTGTCCAGAGAAACATCAATCTAACATGTTTCAATCACAACACATTGATTTTGACCAGCGGCTAAACCTGTTATTAATATATTGATTTCAAGGCAACTCTGAATTAGAGAAACACACTGGTAATTAATCATACGTTTTGAAAAATAACTGAATGACAGTGTGTGACATTTTAAAGGGTTATATTAAGTCAAATAGTCTTGATCCATCCAAGTCTTATTGCTTTGCTGGGAATGTGTGCCCCACAATATGGCATTATATACATCCATGGAGACAAGCTGGTCGGCAGGGTAAGTTACAAGCCATATCTGTGGAGAGGTGGGGTCTTACTGAGAGTAAGAATGAATGTTTTTAAGGGATTTCTGAGCTGTAAAAAGCAAGATAGGTACGTTTAAAGGTACTATATTATATACAATTGAGCTTTAAGTCATGTTATAATGTTGTTACCTCCTCAAAAACAGTCTGTCTACATCTCCAAAGCTCAAAATGATCTGTTCTACACTGTGATGTCATGAAGTGGTAGTTTTCAAGTAATAGCTACCTTATGCTGTTTGTTTTTTGTTTAGTAGAGATTGGCAATTCCAGTGTTTTCTGTTTGAGAGAAGAACTTAGCCAACGTGTGAATGAAACAAAACACAACTCCAGGTCTGTTTGTGATGAGGAAACAACATTATAACATAGATCAGAAAATAGCGTGATGTGGACCTTTTAATGTCATACTATGAAACATTCCAGGTGAAGCAATAACATCTCCTAGGCTTATAGAAAACTTACGTGTGCACCTGAGTAGTATTGTTGCCAATTATAGATGATGAGATTTTCAATTTGGTTTTAATATAATCCTAAAATGTCAAACTAAATGTGTAGGTTTTTAATCAACTGGCAAATCAATCGTTCAAAAATAATACAAAAATGTCTAAATTATTCCTAATTATCTATCAATTTTTCAACCGCAAATTCTGAATTCAAACCATTTTCACTCGACTTGATTTTTTCAGTGCATTCTGGGACATAACCACAAAATAAGATGCTGCAAACGAACCCTTAGACTGGACACGCTCAGAACATTATTGAAGTATATTGACGTTATGACAATGACATAGATTTTGGCCTGAGGCGTCTGTGTTATAAATATAATGGTGTAAAAAACAACCTTGGATCAGCTCAGCAGCAGTGATCACTACAGTAGAGGTTCTCAAACTGTGGTACATGGGCTCCTTTTGGCTGCACGAAGGAGGTTGTGAGTTTTGTTTCATTCCAGATTGATTCTAAATGAAGAATTAGCCATTTTATGTTTAGAAATGGCAACGTAAGTAAATAAATACAATAGGGATTTTGTATATCTTACTGAAAATTGGCGCAAAAATACATGAACATTAAAGGGCCTGTACACATATTAATTTAAGCTACATGGGGAAAAAAATTGTTTGTCTTGCCCCCAATGCCTTATGTATTTTTTTCACCTTGCAGTATTTCTATCAGTGTTGTCACGATGCAAAATATTTAAACTCTTTGTACTCAATACGATTATGATACCACAATGTATTAAAAAACACTTTCTTTAGACAATAGAATGTGATTTTCAGCATTAAATGAATTAATTAAATGATTGGAGTGAAACAAAACAGAACTCCAGGTATGTTTTTGATAACTTAGATCAGAAAATAGTGTATTAGGAGCAATTTAAATCACACAGCTTTTTTGTATATTACCATGTGGCGTTATATCTGTGTAATCTTCTGCCATCCAGTAGGTTCCATAGTGGTCCATGGGTGTATACTAGTCTATGTGTCTTATACTTGTTCAGAAACAGCTCGTTCTAAACAGGATTATTCTAAGACTATTCGGGTTCATTTCTGTTCCGGGAATGAGACTTTGTTAGTATCAATACCTGCTCAAATGAGTATGAAGTTTCGTTTTATCAATTAGTATGTTATTTTTGATACTTTTGACAGCTTGAGTTTTTCTGCATGTTTGTGTATTACTCACAGGTCGTAGTCCATGACAGAGATATGGAGGCTCACGTGGTCCATACTGTCCGGGGGGATGTCAAAGATTATGGCCTCGTTGTATGTCGGGTTCAGCGTGTTCTTCTTGATACTCGTCTTCTTCTTTTTCAAACGCCGTCCGTCACAAATGAGCGATACCTTCACATATGGATCTGAACAGTGGACAAAGAAACACATCGATCAAAAAAAAAACATAACAATGTAGCAATTTATGTATAGATAAGTTCAAATAAGGTGAATTATGAATACTTGACTTGAGCATGTAATTTTCTTTTGTTAGGTGCAGTAAAAGTTGTTCTAACAGGAGGTTTTACTTGAAGATATCATTTAGTCAAGTTATTTTAACATATCTAGAACTCACTTTTTGTAGTGAAAAGAATGGCATAATTTTAAATCAGTGGTGGAAGAAGTACTCAGTTTTGGTACCTGAGTAAAAGTATCACATAAAAATATCTAGTAAAGGTTATAAAGTACCCATTTAAAAATGTACTGAAAGAGTACAAAGTAAAAGTATTTTGCTCAGATTCTGAGATCTAATAAAGCTTCAAATGTAGTGTTTTTTTAATAAAGATTTGTGCTGAATGTTGTTCAACAGAAACAACTGAATCGTAGTTTTTATTCAGACTGTTCTTTGTTTATTAGGCCTAAGCGCCAGAAGCTGGCAAAGGGCCTATTAGTATAGCAAAGTGATGATAATATTAGCCAGTACGTGGATTGATGGGAAGTGAAGTGCTCGCACAGACGTTCACCAAGACGTAGGAATTTGCAAGTGCTTTCTGATAATGTATAGTTTTGTTTTTTTGTTTTGTTTTTTTATCTAAAAACTAAAAAGACATTATTAAAATAATTTGTAAACACTTTATGGTCTTTGGCAGCATCACCACACACCGTCTCGTAGTGTAGGCGAAGCCCGGGTCATAACACGGACCCCCACTATCCACCACATCACCCCCGCCCTACAACAACTCCACTGGCTCCCCATAAAACAGAGAATTAACTTCAAAATACTAATTACCACCTTCAAAGCAATACATGACAATACAACAATGAAAACTGTCCGGCTTTCGAAATGTTGGACATGAGCCTACACGACATGATGACCCAACGGCAGGTTACCTTAAATCTGAGTGAGATAAGACCAATCGCTCAGCAACTTCTGGTGGCTTTTGAAGGTCTCAAAGAGTTGGGGGTAGTGCACACAGACCTCAAACTTGACAACGTGATGCTTGTCAATCAAAAACATTACCCATTTAAAGTCTAACTGATTGACTTTGGTGTAGCCTACCTAAAATCAGAGCTGAAACAGGGAATGCAGGTGCAGCCCAGTGCCTACCAGGCTCCAGAGGTTAGCCTTGGTCTACCTCTGTCTGAAGCCATAGACATGTGGTCTCTGGGCTGTGTTCTAGTCCATCTGTACCTGGGTGTCCACCCCTTCTTTGGCACACCTTATGAAAACCAGATGACCATTATTGATGCACTGGGTTTTCCTCCAAATGACATTTTGAACCAGGGCATATTTACAAAGAAATTCTATACCCAGGAGGAGGATGGCCAGTGGCAACTGAAGACCCCAGAAGAGATCCAAAAAGAAACAGGTTTGGAGCCACTCGACAGCCTAGGTCCACTGCAAGGTTTTGATTTAGAACAAGCAATCCGATCCTACCCACCAATAATCGAGAACCCAGAATTCAAAGACAGGCTCACCTTTGTTTTAGAGATTCTGGATCCATTTACAAAGGCTCACAAACAATAATACTGTCGGTTTAACATAACCCAAGCCAACAACTAGGACCTCCAAGGGGTCCTAAGGTGGTGGTCCCAGCTCCCACCTGAGCACGCTTTTGTTGTGCTTTTAGGCAAGATACAACACCCACCTTGCCTATGTATATAAACCCCTAGCAAAGTAGTCTAATAGATAGTTGTGGTTAGATAGCAAAATGGAATTATTCCACCGGTATTTTTTCAAAGCATTATGATTTAATGTTTAATTCTAGGGAAATCAAAAACACAATTGTAATTATTTCACTGGGGTAGTCAAAAACATACCTCTCTCACACACACACCTCCCACACACACTTCATAAAAATAAATAAATAAATAAAAATAAGCAAATCTTTGTCTCTTATTTCAGTATTCACAGACTACACTTAATTTAATTTGCATTCTAGTATGTCAGTGTCCCTTTGGATCAGGTCTATGACATTTTTGGAAGTAACCATACACTATAAATTGTTGTTGGCAACATAATGTCTTGTAGTCACTTGGAATTTTGCAGCCTGTGATTATATTTTGTTTGCTTTACTTTTCAGTCCAATAAAAAAAATAAATAAAATTTTATATATATATATATATATATATATATATATATATATATATATATATATATATAATTTTATTTAATTTATAACTATTTATTAGTTTATAATTGTTACCCTTCTCAGAATTACTGAATTTCACTTTTTATTGATAAGAAACAAAATGAGAGAAAATTCTATGGTCGTCATGGCAACGTCGTCAGGCAACGTCGTCATGGCAACGTCGTCATGACAACGTCTTTATGACAGTCAAAGCGTGAATGTTGCTTTGAGTTATTTTTCTGTAAGGGTGGAACAGCAGCAGGTTTTGATCATTCAATAGCTGACACACTTGTGGACAGACGTAAACAGAGAAGCAGAAGTCTCCAACTGTTAATACTTTTAGGTGAACACTACCGATACTTAAAACTTAGTATCAACATTATTGATAATAACAAACTTAACACAATGGGAAGAAGAAACAACCAGAAAAGATCTAGAGTTATGGTGATCAGTGAGAACCATACGTCTAAACAGCTCGTTGAGGCTGCTTTAGGCCATTGTCCTGAAACAACGGGTGAAGGCCTACAGACAAGTCTAGATTCTGTGCAGGTTCTTCAACCTGAAATAAACAATCATCAGGAGAGCACGACCCAGTCTTCACAAGCTGTGGACATGGGTCCAAATGTGGGCAGTTGTGCCGAAGATGAGGGATGGGAGACTGTCCAAAAAAAGAGACGCAACAAGAAAAGGCTGGAGAACACTGAACCAGCCCAGGCATCTCCAGCTCCCAGGGGACCTTCATCTAACCAAAGACCCAGGAATGCGCGTCATCCTTTCACCAGCAAAAGGGGCAGGCCTGGGCAGAATCCTAAAAGCCAGAACCAGGAAAGCATTGTGAGGACACAGTCATATTCCCGGCCTAACATGAGAGACGAGGCTGGTGTCAACAACCCCAATGCTGAACGGAGGTATGCCAAGAAACCCTGTTATAAGAACAATGGAGCAGACACATCTCCAGCTCCTAAAAACTGGATCCCAAGAGAAGAAAGAAGGCCTTTCAACACTGGACAGGGAACAGAAAGAACAACCAGTGACAACGCCGGCAGACCTAGTCATAAAACCAACAGACAGACATCCCAACCTCCGAAAAAATTGAGAAAAAATAATAAGAGAGGTGATCAAACCAGATCAGATAGGGAGGAACCAAAACCCAACAAGGCACAGAACAAAACAGCACAAGATTCACAGGAGAAAGAAAAGCCTGAGTTTGTGCCGGCTCCTCCACCCAAAGAAAATGCCTGGTTTAGGAGGGTTGAAAAAACATGGGAGGAAAATGCGCCGAGGAGGGCTCCAGAGGAGGTTATAAATGTTCAGAAAAACTGGTGGAAACCCCCTCAGCCAATTGAGGTGTATCCTTCGGAACCACCTAAAGAACAGAGACCACCAAGACGTCTTCCAAGAACGGCAGCAAAGCCCGAGGTTATTGAGGTGTATCCTTCTGACCCACCAAAAGAACAGAGGCCACCCAGGCGTCTTCCGAGGAGGGAAGGGTACCACAAGACCTCCATAGAAGACGATCATCAGTCGCCCAGTGTTCAGACACCTCAAGCAACCCAGGTCCCAACTCCAAAGAATGAGCCTGAGCTTCCTTCCAGCTGCCTGATTGAGAATGAACAAGGTGCTTACAACACAGCCAAAGATGGAGGTTGGACAAATGTCACTGCAGAGACACAAACTCCTAAAAAGAAAAAACGTAACAGGAGAATGAAAGAAACTTTGCGGTTACAAGCTTGCCTAATTCGTCACCAGGCCCTCAACACAAGCTCCAGTTTGGTCACAGAGGAGGAACCAGTAAAACCTTCAACATCTGAGCCAGAAGACACTAAACCAAGCGTTCGGTTCTACGCTGTAATACCAGACGAACCAGAGGTGGCCACCATGAGACCCGCAAGAGGTCAGCAAAATGGAACCAAGCTGACAGAAAAAAAGAAAAGTATAAGCAAGGCCACAGACCGCTTTTGGTTTGATATGCCAGATGATGAATCTGATGACGATGTACTCGACTTCGGGCATCTCATCTAGATTCACCCCAGGCTCAAACGCCCCCCTCCTCTCCCCTCCCCCTCCCCTCCCATCTCCTCTCTCTCCCCACTAACCCTCTCCCCAAACAATAAATCCCCCACCCCCACCCCCCAAAAAAATAAAAAAAATAAATAAAATAAATAAATAAAAATTTTGTGGAGTTTTTTTTTTTTTTATGTACTACTATGTATTACTCTTCCTGTTCCAACTCAAAGTCTATCCTTATGTAACTTTGTAATTAAATGCTGTTGTGGGCAGTTGTAGGCCTGCAAGAATACTGTAGTTTATAACTCTCCATCAGGTGTGACTGCAGAATACTTTTTTTCAGAGTATAAAGGTGTGTATAATTAATCCAAAGTCACATTTTAGTGACCAAATTCTGTCCTTTATGTTAGTCTATGTTATTTTATTTGTTTGTTTATCAGGGACAAAGCACATAAAACAATACAAGGTAACCAAGGATAAAGCAATTACACTTTGTTTAGGTTTTCATTTAAATAAATCAATGTTTTATTATAACTATATTTATTAGGAAAAAGAAAACAAATCCACCAAGTTTACAATTGTTACCCTTCTCAGAATTACTGCATTTCACTTTTTATTGATAATAAACTAAACAAGAGAAAACTCCATGGTTGCCATGGCAACATCATCATGACAGAAGTGGAATGTTGCTTTGATGAACTCGAAGACGATGAAATCTACTTTGGGCAGCTCATCTAGATACACCCCAGGACCCCATCACCAGCTAATTAAAGCTAAATTAAACTCTACTGTTGACTCAGTTGAACAATATAAACATCAATGCAGCAATGAAATATAGTTCAGTTGTGTGTTCAGTTGGGTTTTCTTACACTGGTCTTTCACAAACCTGTCTAAACTCATTTCCCATTAGAGTTGGCCTATACCAGCAAAAAATAAAAATAAAAAATTCCCCCACAAAAATGAATCTTTTTGTGTTTTATAAAAGAGTTGTCACTTCCAAGAGTTGTCTACATTCACCACCAAGAAGAGGAGCACCCCTGAGACACCGATCATGGGGAGAGAAATGACAGGACTGAGGCCAGGATCTCTAAAACAAACAATAATACTGTCGGTTTAACATAACCCAAGCCAACAACTAGGACCTCTTGGAGGTCCTAGTCACTGGATTGGGTTTAACATAATCCAGGCCAACAACTAGGACCTCCAAGGGGTCCTAAGGTGGTGGTCCCAGCTCCCACCTGAGCACGCTTTTGTTGTGCTTTTAGGCAAAACACAACACCCACCTTGCCTATGTATATAAACCCCTAGCCACATAGTCTAACAGATAGTTGTGGTTAGATAGCAAAATGTAATTATTCCACCGGTGTTTTTTCAAAGCATTAGGATTTAATGTTTAATTCTAGGGAAATCAAAAACACAATTGTAATTATTTCACTGGTATTTTTTTCTCTGCTTTAGAATTTAATGCTAGAATTCTAGGGTAGTCAAAAACATACCTCTCACACACACACACACCTCCCACACACACTTCATAAAAAAAATTAATAAATAAAAATAAGCAAATCTTTGTCTCTTATTTCAGTATTCACAGACTACACTTAATTTAATTTGCATTCTAGTATGTCAGTGTCCCTTTAGATCAGGTCTATGACATTTTTGGAAGTAACCATACACTATAAATTGTTGTTGGCAACGTAATGTCTTTTGCAGTCACTTGGAATTTTGCAGCCTGTGATTATATTTTGTTTGCTTTACTTTTCAGTCCAGTAAAAAAATTAAATAAAATTATGTATGTATGTATATATGTATGTATATAAATAATTTTATTTAATTTATAACTATTTATTAGTTTATAATTGTTACCCTTCTCAGAATTACTGATTTTCACTTTTTATTGATAAGAAACAAAATGAGAGAAAATTCTATGGTCGTCATGGCAACGTCGTCATGGCAACGTCGTCATGGCAACGTCTTTATGACAGTCAACGTGTGAATGTTGCTTTGAGTTATTTTTCTGTAAGGGTGGAACAGCAGCAGGTTTTGATCATTCAATAGCTGACACACTTGTGGACAGACGCAAACAGAGAAGCAGAAGTCTCCAACTGTTAATACTTTTAGGTGAACACTACCGATACTTAAAACTTAGTATCAACATTATTGATAATAACAAACTTAACACAATGGGAAGAAGAAACAACCAGAAAAGATCTAGAGTTATGGTGATCAGTGAGAACCATACGTCTAAACAGCTCGTTGAGGCTGCTTTAGGCCATTGTCCTGAAACAACGGGTGAAGGCCTACAGACAAGTCTAGATTCTGTGCAGGTTCTTCAACCTGAAATAAACAATCATCAGGAGAGCACGACCCAGTCTTCACAAGCTGTGGACATGGGTCCAAATGTGGGCAGTTGTGCCGAAGATGAGGGATGGGAGACTGTCCAAAAAAAGAGACGCAACAAGAAAAGGCTGGAGAACACTGAACCAGCCCAGGCATCTCCAGCTCCCAGGGGACCTTCATCTAACCAAAGACCCAGGAATGCGCGTCATCCTTTCACCAGCAAAAGGGGCAGGCCTGGGCAGAATCCTAAAAGCCAGAACCAGGAAAGCATTGTGAGGACACAGTCATATTCCCGGCCTAACATGAGAGACGAGGCTGGTGTCAACAACCCCAATGCTGAACGGAGGTATGCCAAGAAACCCTGTTATAAGAACAATGGAGCAGACACATCTCCAGCTCCTAAAAACTGGATCCCAAGAGAAGAAAGAAGGCCTTTCAACACTGGACAGGGAACAGAAAGAACAACCAGTGACAACGCCGGCAGACCTAGTCATAAAACCAACAGACAGACATCCCAACCTCCGAAAAAATTGAGAAAAAATAATAAGAGAGGTGATCAAACCAGATCAGATAGGGAGGAACCAAAACCCAACAAGGCACAGAACAAAACAGCACAAGATTCACAGGAGAAAGAAAAGCCTGAGTTTGTGCCGGCTCCTCCACCCAAAGAAAATGCCTGGTTTAGGAGGGTTGAAAAAACATGGGAGGAAAATGCGCCGAGGAGGGCTCCAGAGGAGGTTATAAATGTTCAGAAAAACTGGTGGAAACCCCCTCAGCCAATTGAGGTGTATCCTTCGGAACCACCTAAAGAACAGAGACCACCAAGACGTCTTCCAAGAACGGCAGCAAAGCCCGAGGTTATTGAGGTGTATCCTTCTGACCCACCAAAAGAACAGAGGCCACCCAGGCGTCTTCCGAGGAGGGAAGGGTACCACAAGACCTCCATAGAAGACGATCATCAGTCGCCCAGTGTTCAGACACCTCAAGCAACCCAGGTCCCAACTCCAAAGAATGAGCCTGAGCTTCCTTCCAGCTGCCTGATTGAGAATGAACAAGGTGCTTACAACACAGCCAAAGATGGAGGTTGGACAAATGTCACTGCAGAGACACAAACTCCTAAAAAGAAAAAACGTAACAGGAGAATGAAAGAAACTTTGCGGTTACAAGCTTGCCTAATTCGTCACCAGGCCCTCAACACAAGCTCCAGTTTGGTCACAGAGGAGGAACCAGTAAAACCTTCAACATCTGAGCCAGAAGACACTAAACCAAGCGTTCGGTTCTACGCTGTAATACCAGACGAACCAGAGGTGGCCACCATGAGACCCGCAAGAGGTCAGCAAAATGGAACCAAGCTGACAGAAAAAAAGAAAAGTATAAGCAAGGCCACAGACCGCTTTTGGTTTGATATGCCAGATGATGAATCTGATGACGATGTACTCGACTTCGGGCATCTCATCTAGATTCACCCCAGGCTCAAACGCCCCCCTCCTCTCCCCTCCCCCTCCCCTCCCATCTCCTCTCTCTCCCCACTAACCCTCTCCCCAAACAATAAATCCCACACACACACACTCCCCCACCCCCACCCCCCAAAAAAATAAAAAAATAAATAAAATAAATAAATAAAAATTTTGTGGAGTTTTTTTTTTTTATGTACTACTATGTATTACTCTTCCTGTTCCAACTCAAAGTCTATCCTTATGTAACTTTGTAATTAAATGCTGTTGTGGGCAGTTGTAGGCCTGCAAGAATACTGTAGTTTATAACTCTCCATCAGGTGTGACTGCAGAATACTTTTTTTCAGAGTATAAAGGTGTGTATAATTAATCCAAAGTCACATTTTAGTGACCAAATTCTGTCCTATATGTTAGTCTATGTTATTTTATTTGTTTGTTTATCAGGGACAAAGCACATAAAACAATACAAGGTAACCAAGGATAAAGCAATTACACTTTGTTTAGGTTTTCATTTAAATAAATCAATGTTTTATTATAACTATATTTATTAGGAAAAAGAAAACAAATCCACCAAGTTTACAATTGTTACCCTTCTCAGAATTACTGCATTTCACTTTTTATTGATAATAAACTAAACAAGAGAAAACTCCATGGTTGTCATGGCAACATCATCATGACAGAAGTGGAATGTTGCTTTGATGAACTCGAAGACGATGAAATCTACTTTGGGCAGCTCATCTAGATACACCCCAGGACCCCATCACCAGCTAATTAAAGCTAAATTAAACTCTACTGTTGACTCAGTTGAACAATATAAACATCAATGCAGCAATGAAATATAGTTCAGTTGTGTGTTCAGTTGGGTTTTCTTACACTGGTCTTTCACAAACCTGTCTAAACTCATTTCCCATTAGAGTTGGCCTATACCAGCAAAAAATAAAAATAAAAAATTCCCCCACAAAAATGAATCTTTTTGTGTTTTATAAAAGAGTTGTCACTTCCAAGAGTTGTCTACATTCACCACCAAGAAGAGGAGCACCCCTGAGACACCGATCATGGGGAGAGAAATGACAGGACTGAGGCCAGGATCTCTAAAACAAACAATAATACTGTCGGTTTAACATAACCCAAGCCAACAACTAGGACCTCTTGGAGGTCCTAGTCACTGGATTGGGTTTAACATAATCCAGGCCAACAACTAGGACCTCCAAGGGGTCCTAAGGTGGTGGTCCCAGCTCCCACCTGAGCACGCTTTTGTTGTGCTTTTAGGCAAAACACAACACCCACCTTGCCTATGTATATAAACCCCTAGCCACATAGTCTAACAGATAGTTGTGGTTAGATAGCAAAATGTAATTATTCCACCGGTGTTTTTTCAAAGCATTAGGATTTAATGTTTAATTCTAGGGAAATCAAAAACACAATTGTAATTATTTCACTGGTATTTTTTTCTCTGCTTTAGAATTTAATGCTAGAATTCTAGGGTAGTCAAAAACATACCTCTCACACACACACACACCTCCCACACACACTTCATAAAAAAAATTAATAAATAAAAATAAGCAAATCTTTGTCTCTTATTTCAGTATTCACAGACTACACTTAATTTAATTTGCATTCTAGTATGTCAGTGTCCCTTTAGATCAGGTCTATGACATTTTTGGAAGTAACCATACACTATAAATTGTTGTTGGCAACGTAATGTCTTTTGCAGTCACTTGGAATTTTGCAGCCTGTGATTATATTTTGTTTGCTTTACTTTTCAGTCCAGTAAAAAAATTAAATAAAATTATGTATGTATGTATGTATGTATGTATGTATGTATGTATGTATGTATGTATGTATGTATGTATGTATGTATGTATGTATGTATGTATGTATGTATGTATGTATGTATGTATGTATGTATGTATGTATGTATGTATATAAATAATTTTATTTAATTTATAACTATTTATTAGTTTATAATTGTTACCCTTCTCAGAATTACTGATTTTCACTTTTTATTGATAAGAAACAAAATGAGAGAAAATTCTATGGTCGTCATGGCAACGTCGTCATGGCAACGTCGTCATGGCAACGTCGTCATGGCAACGTCTTTATGACAGTCAACGTGTGAATGTTGCTTTGAGTTATTTTTCTGTAAGGGTGGAACAGCAGCAGGTTTTGATCATTCAATAGCTGACACACTTGTGGACAGACGCAAACAGAGAAGCAGAAGTCTCCAACTGTTAATACTTTTAGGTGAACACTACCGATACTTAAAACTTAGTATCAACATTATTGATAATAACAAACTTAACACAATGGGAAGAAGAAACAACCAGAAAAGATCTAGAGTTATGGTGATCAGTGAGAACCATACGTCTAAACAGCTCGTTGAGGCTGCTTTAGGCCATTGTCCTGAAACAACGGGTGAAGGCCTACAGACAAGTCTAGATTCTGTGCAGGTTCTTCAACCTGAAATAAACAATCATCAGGAGAGCACGACCCAGTCTTCACAAGCTGTGGACATGGGTCCAAATGTGGGCAGTTGTGCCGAAGATGAGGGATGGGAGACTGTCCAAAAAAAGAGACGCAACAAGAAAAGGCTGGAGAACACTGAACCAGCCCAGGCATCTCCAGCTCCCAGGGGACCTTCATCTAACCAAAGACCCAGGAATGCGCGTCATCCTTTCACCAGCAAAAGGGGCAGGCCTGGGCAGAATCCTAAAAGCCAGAACCAGGAAAGCATTGTGAGGACACAGTCATATTCCCGGCCTAACATGAGAGACGAGGCTGGTGTCAACAACCCCAATGCTGAACGGAGGTATGCCAAGAAACCCTGTTATAAGAACAATGGAGCAGACACATCTCCAGCTCCTAAAAACTGGATCCCAAGAGAAGAAAGGCGGCCTTTCAACACTGGACAGGGAACAGAAAGAACAACCAGTGACAACGCCGGCAGACCTAGTCATAAAACCAACAGACAGACATCCCAACCTCCGAAAAAATTGAGAAAAAATAATAAGAGAGGTGATCAAACCAGATCAGATAGGGAGGAACCAAAACCCAACAAGGCACAGAACAAAACAGCACAAGATTCACAGGAGAAAGAAAAGCCTGAGTTTGTGCCGGCTCCTCCACCCAAAGAAAATGCCTGGTTTAGGAGGGTTGAAAAAACATGGGAGGAAAATGCGCCGAGGAGGGCTCCAGAGGAGGTTATAAATGTTCAGAAAAACTGGTGGAAACCCCCTCAGCCAATTGAGGTGTATCCTTCGGAACCACCTAAAGAACAGAGACCACCAAGACGTCTTCCAAGAACGGCAGCAAAGCCCGAGGTTATTGAGGTGTATCCTTCTGACCCACCAAAAGAACAGAGGCCACCCAGGCGTCTTCCGAGGAGGGAAGGGTACCACAAGACCTCCATAGAAGACGATCATCAGTCGCCCAGTGTTCAGACACCTCAAGCAACCCAGGTCCCAACTCCAAAGAATGAGCCTGAGCTTCCTTCCAGCTGCCTGATTGAGAATGAACAAGGTGCTTACAACACAGCCAAAGATGGAGGTTGGACAAATGTCACTGCAGAGACACAAACTCCTAAAAAGAAAAAACGTAACAGGAGAATGAAAGAAACTTTGCGGTTACAAGCTTGCCTAATTCGTCACCAGGCCCTCAACACAAGCTCCAGTTTGGTCACAGAGGAGGAACCAGTAAAACCTTCAACATCTGAGCCAGAAGACACTAAACCAAGCGTTCGGTTCTACGCTGTAATACCAGACGAACCAGAGGTGGCCACCATGAGACCCGCAAGAGGTCAGCAAAATGGAACCAAGCTGACAGAAAAAAAGAAAAGTATAAGCAAGGCCACAGACCGCTTTTGGTTTGATATGCCAGATGAAGAATCTGATGACGATGTACTCGACTTCGGGCATCTCATCTAGATTCACCCCAGGCTCAAACGCCCCCCTCCTCTCCCCTCCCCCTCCCCTCCCATCTCCTCTCTCTCCCCACTAACCCTCTCCCCAAACAATAAATCCCACACACACACACTCCCCCCCCCCCCCCCCCCAAAAAAATAAAAAAATAAATAAAATAAATAAATAAAAATTTTGTGGAGTTTTTTTTTTTTATGTACTACTATGTATTACTCTTCCTGTTCCAACTCAAAGTCTATCCTTATGTAACTTTGTAATTAAATGCTGTTGTGGGCAGTTGTAGGCCTGCAAGAATACTGTAGTTTATAACTCTCCATCAGGTGTGACTGCAGAATACTTTTTTTCAGAGTATAAAGGTGTGTATAATTAATCCAAAGTCACATTTTAGTGACCAAATTCTGTCCTTTATGTTAGTCTATGTTATTTTATTTGTTTGTTTATCAGGGACAAAGCACATAAAACAATACAAGGTAACCAAGGATAAAGCAATTACACTTTGTTTAGGTTTTCATTTAAATAAATCAATGTTTTATTATAACTATATTTATTAGGAAAAAGAAAACAAATCCACCAAGTTTACAATTGTTACCCTTCTCAGAATTACTGCATTTCACTTTTTATTGATAATAAACTAAACAAGAGAAAACTCCATGGTTGTCATGGCAACATCATCATGACAGAAGTGGAATGTTGCTGCTTATATATAAAATTGAGTAGATGGTACAGATACCTGCTCTCAAATGTACTGCAGTAAAGGTATCCAATTTACATAAGTACAGATATCTAAAATGTATACTTCACTGATTTTTTTAATGCCTGGATGAAACTGAATGAGGATTTCACTTTTTTCTATACTTTGGTATGAATTTTAAAGGTTCAGCTTTAAAAGTTTATTTGTATAGCACAATTCGTACACAAAGTAATTAAAGTGTTTTACAGAATAAGAGATAGCTAGATAGATATATACGTATATTATTACTTTATTCAGGATGTTCCACAGTATTAAGCATTAAATGTAAATTTTTATTTATTCAATTACCTGAAAAGTTATTGCTAAAATACACTGAAAATCATATTCTGACTGTGACCGAGCTGGCATTGCCTATTTGTTTTCATGGAAATAATGCTATACTGTGGAACATTTCAGGCGAAGCAATAACATCTCCATGGATACAAGCAAGCATGCAAAAGTTACATACTGCACCTTAAAATGGCAATGTGTCTCTTTACAAAACTTGCAGAAAATGTGATATTGTGACATCCTTAGTAACATCTGGATAAAAACAATAATTTGCGTGCCCATTTGAAATCTGTCCTCAAATAGCACAGCCAAAGTTATTCTCAAACGGAACAAGCTGTTTTATGCCAGTATTAGTGCAACCCTAGAGGCCGTAATGTGCACTAAAGTAGATTGGAGTAAACAAACTTGATGGGGGGCACAGATAGGCAGAATAACAACACAAGAAGAGCTATTTCAATATGGATTGGGCTGTGTAGTTTCAGACAGACACATAAGCCTCTGCCCTTCTTCTATAAACAAACAACAGCTCAGACTACGCTGGCTAATCAGACAGAGGGTCCATTTGGGTGAGGAAAGATTCAAATTATGTAATCAGAATAGTGAGGCGTCAGTGGCAAAACTGTTGTTAGGCAAGACATTTCACCCACATTGTCTGGAATGAATATGGTGTTTGTGTGTGCGAGTGTGTGTGTTTGTGTATGTTAATCAGAGGGGCCAATGGTGCACACTGACTGCCTCTCTTCCATCAGTTTGCTCCAGGGCAGCTGTGGCTACAATAATGTCTGAGCACCACAAGTCTGGAGTAAATAAACAAAGCACGGAATTTTAAAGCGACTTTGAGTGTCTGGGAAAGTTTCTATTTTTGCCACTGAAAACACTTAATTAATAGTTTTAATAATTGAAAAGATGACTTATGTAATTGAAAAAATACATGAGAAATTAGGAATTAAGGTAGTGGCGTTAATGAAGGAGTTACTAAGCCTGAATTATTCTTAATAAACTACTTTGTTTATTATGTCATTAAATTCATATTACCTGGAATGTTTCACAATATGGAATAAACCAATTTATTACTTATTCAGTTACAAGTGGCTTACTGTCAGAAATAGAGACTTTTCCACTTTTCTGTTTTAATGTGAATTTTATGATGATTATTTGTGATTATTTATGTTTTGATTTATGTGATTTTAATGTCCTACTTATTCTGTAAAGCACTTTGAATAACTGTGGACGAATTGTGCTGTACAAATAAACTTGCCTCCAGACACTCAAAGTCACTTTACAGTTTCATTCAGTGTTGGTAACAGTCCAGTCAAAGCAAAGATTTTAATGAGACAATCAGGTGACCCTCCTCCAGAAAACGTACATAGTTTACTAAGATGTATTCAGTCTTAGTAAATACTTATTAATACTGTAACCCTAACACTAAAAATTCAGCAATATTGTGTCCTGCTCTATAGCTATAATTTATGACACCCGTGGATCATTATGTTATAATTTACACATTTTAAATCACAATATTGATCTAAAACAAATTAATAAAAGAAACAGGTCCACTGATATCTGTGTTAGAAAACTGTGGTGTCCAACAAAGAGTGGTGGAGCTGTTGGCTCCTCTTATGGACAGCTGCAGATCAGACTAATGAGCATCAGAGGATTTTTCATTTGTACCAAAATAACAATGCAATGCTGTCGAATCCTATGTGTATCATCGATTAAGAAAATAAAATTAGAGAATGAAATGAGTACAGAGCAGTGAGCGTGCATCTTGAAATTAAGTGATTTAAGACAACTCAAACATGCACAAATCACTCCAAAAACAAATTTGGGAGGGTAAATGAGAAGGGGAAAAAACTAACATGGTGAAAAGCTCTGAAAAGTCAATCTTGCATAATAAGGCTACGTTAAGGCCAAGCTGTAGTTTTTATAAAATGCTAAAAATTGTAACGAGATAGGCCTTTTATTATTTGTAAATTTCTCAGGAATATATTGTGGTTTCTATATAATAACATTCAAATCCACTAAACCTATCCTGCCTGCACTCTGTGAGCTCCACGGGTACAGTGTAAAAACAGGAGAGGAGCAGCAGCCTATTAAATCAGCAGGTGAACTATTTGCTGACACTGTGTTAATATGTCGTGTGTAGAATCCTAATAAACTGCTGAAATAAACATTACTGCACACACAGGGAGGGCTCATTTTATCTGACATGCTCACGGTCAAAACATGCAAATATTATAATTCCCGGTGAGTCAGTGAACACGTTGTGGGTTTATATCTCCGTGCACAGTACCTGAGTATCCGGTGATGTCCATAGCCTTTAGGTTTCTGCATTTAATGACAGTCAAAGTGAGTCGTCCGGCTGTGGGCAGGTAGCACAGAGAGAACATGATCTCGCCAAGGTCCACACTTTCCTGAAACCAAAACAAGACAAGACAGGTTTGTGTTAGATGTTGGTTTAAACTTGTGTAAAGGAGTAACATTAGGACTATTTTTATGCAACCACAACACAAATTCGGACATTTTAAAGCAGACCTATTGTGCTTGTGCCTGCTCTATAGTTATAATCTATGACACTTGTGGATCATTATGTTAGAATTTGCACATTTTAAATCACAGCATCATCTAAAATGACTTAATAAAAGAAACAAGTTAGCTGATTTCCACGTTAAAAAACTGCGGCTCCCGTTGTCATCACAGCAAAGACCTGTGCAGCTGTCGGCGCCCCCTATGGATATCTGCAGATCACACAAACCGAGAAGCAGATTTTTAAATTGCTGAATCCTACACGTCATCGATTAAGAACGACGTAAATACAGAGCAGTGGGAGTATGCCAGTGGTGAAAACAGGGACTGATCAGCAATATGGCGTCTTGAAAATAAGCGATTAAAGAATGCTCAAACATCGCTCTAAAAACAACATCGAGAGGATAAATGAGAAGGAGAAACAACAATGACATACAAGCTTTGAAAATAATAATAATAATACATTTTATTTATATAGCGCTTTTCAAGACACTCAAAGTCGCTTCACAATACATAAAAGACTAAAATATCACAAAATTTACAACATAAAATCAAACATTAAAAGCAATTTTGAGGAACAGGTGAGTTTTGAGTTCTAAAAAGTCGATTTTGCATGATAGGTCCACTTTAAACCTGGATTTCAGCATTGAAACTGGCAACCCAAATGAGAAACTCCTATGAGGATCTACTGACAGATGCTTGTCTCCATGGATATGCAGGTGGAGCTACCAGACTAAGTTACAGGTCAGATCTGTGGAAAGGTGACCCTGCTCACACATTTTATCATGGTATTGTCAGCAATAAAAATAAAAAATAAAAAATAAAATAAAAAGATCATTGAACACAAGATCAATATGTTCTTAATCAAACTGTGGAGCATTTCGGGCAAAGTGATAACATCTCCATGGGGACAAGCTGTTGATGGACAAAATTACGCAGTGCGCCTTTAAACATAAACCATTTGGACAGTAACGTTGGGTGGTTGTCAGGTGAGTTTTTGTGAGGAAAATACAACGTCCTTGTCAAGAATTCATGCTGTTGTTCCCATCTAAGAGAAGGTCATAAGCACAAACCTGCAGACAGTCTTAAGCACTGGGCTCATATTACGATATTTTCTGATGTGTTATGTTGTTGTTGCAGTTGCGTTTTGTTTCATTCACCATATTTAACACACAATCCCTGCATATTTAGGCTGAGTATGTTTTTGAGGAGCTAATAACATTCCAACATGGCTTAAAGCTCACAACAATCCATTGAATTGTCTTAGGAATGTGACCCTAGTGGATTTAATGGGACACAGTAGCACTCTCACTGTATATTCATAAACATTTCAACTCATTTTCATTTAAAGAAACATGGAAATGTCAAGCTTCGGGGACAAAAATGCAGAGGGAACATTTGTTGTGTTCCAGTGGAGCCAACATGAAGACACTGTTATAATTGAGCTGGGACGGCGGTGGCTCAGTGGGTAGAGTGTTCAACCATAAACAATGTATGAATGCACTGTGTGACTGGTGGTGGTGGGAGAGGTTGATGGTACAGACCGGCAGCCTCGCCTCCATCACTTTACCCCAGGGCAGCTGTGGCTATGTTTACCCCCGACCGGGTTTGGAAGTGTTTGGAAAAATGCTACTTTTTATGCATTTTTATTGTTTAGGCTATGGCTCCATTTGCTTTAAAGCAGACGTATTTAGCGAAATCGTCTTTTCAGAGCTTTAAAGCATGTTGTAGTTATTTCCCCTTCTCTTTTGCTCTCTCAAAATTGTTTTTAGAGTGATTCATGCGTGCTTCAGCAATCTTTAATCAGTTATTTTGAAGACGCCATATTGCTGATCAATCCCCACTGCTCTGTACTTACTTCGTTCTTCAATTGTATTTTCTTAATCGATGATACGTGTAGGATTTGGCAGCGTTAAAGCATAAGAGCATAAAAAAATAAAAAATAAAAAATCCTCTACCCGCTACTGTGTGATCTGCAGTTTTCCATAGGAGAGACCAAATGCTCCGCGGCTCTTTGTTGTGATGACATTTACGGCGACGACAGCTCCCATTGGGCACCACGGTTTTCTAATTGTGAAAGTGAGCGAACTTGTTTCTTTTATTAAGTCGTTTTAGATGAAGAGTTGGCACCTCCGAGGGAAACCCAAAATAACTATGTCGTCCTACGTGTACCACCGAAAATAAAACTGGACAACGACGTAAGTACAGAGCAGTGGGCGTATGGCAGTGGAGGTGAAAATGGGGATCGATTGACAATATGGCGTCTTGAAAATAAGCGATTAAAGATTACTCAAACATGGTTGAAAGGTTCTGCATAATACGTCTGCTTTAAACACGTTATAACGGTGTAAAAATACAACGTTTTAATACGGCCATAACGTCTCTTTCAATATGCCTTGTGCTTTATGATCGATCCTGCTTTTTGTTTATGGATCGGCTCATGCAGCACTCGAGCTGAAATCCGCTGGAGCAAAACCCAAACCACATTTACCACACTATTGGTTTATTGGCTTTTGTCGCATGTGTGATAAATTCCAGTTAGTCGCAGATTTGATTTCTAAATTGTGCCTGCCTAAAATGCATCAAGGTTAGCAGTGTTCATTTGTTGGATTTAAAAGGGAGCATTGGAGTAAATAATGTAGCAACTAAAGTGAAACTAAAACGGTTTTGTGCTAAACTCGAATGAAAATCAATGAAGGAGACACAACAACAGTTCACTGAGCTGTGGTTCTTGGAAAACAGGTTTGTAGAGCTTTTGTTTTGTAAGAATACACCTCACGGCATCATTTAACCCAATAAATATGCAAAAAGGGCTGATATTAAAGAGCCGGTGTCTGATTTTTTCCCATGTATTTGCGCTGAATGAGTCGTTCCTTAGTACAGATATATTGTATAAGCAGCTCTTGAGGTCAAAATAAGTCCACTGTGTTCTGGCTGCAACTTATCAGTCACATTTTTATATAGCGCTTTTCCATTTTCAAGGCACTCAAAGCGCTTTACATCAAAGAACCACTCACCCATTCACACACACAGTCATACACACATCCGCACACACTGTGGGAGCTGAAATCGCACCACCAACCTGTGGGTCAGTGGATTTGACCGCCAACCAATGATGTTTATGTCGAGAGCAGGATTTGAACCGTGATAATAATATAAGTGTGTGTTAGTATGTTGACTGTTATTAGCTTTATAGTTACAGCAAAACTCCACACTGGTCTCTGAGAGTTGTGAAAGTGCTTACAAACTCATCACAGTGAGTAATTAGGATGTTCTGAATGCATAAGGAGTGAGGAATATCTTTGGACCACTGCAAACTGTTTAAGATGAGTTGTTCTGTTCTTCACATTTTAAAGACTGTAACAATCAGGTACAGAACCTTTAACATATTACCAGTTGTTTATCGTTTATTATTGTTATTGTTTTAATGTTTTATATGGAAATGAAGTTGACTCTCTTTTTTACCATTAATTTTTTGCTCTGTCTGTGCGACCCTGCGAGCCAATGTGAACTGTCTGTCTGATTATGTGTCATGTTGTGTCAAATTGTTGCAAAACAAATCTACCAACGGATACAAGTAAAAGTGAACACAAGCACTATTCAATAAATAGAATAAAGGTTTTTAAAAAGGCTGCATATGTATCCAGGACTAAACTAGGACTAAACCAGGACTGAACCAGGACTAAACCAGGACTAAACTAGGACTAAACTAGGACTGAACCAGGACTAAGCCAGGACTGAACCAGGACTAAACCAGGACTGAACCAGGACTGAACCAGGACTAAACCAGGACTGAACCAGGACTAAACCAGGAGTAAACCAGGACTGAACCAGGGCTAAGCCAGGGCTAAACCAGGACTAAACTAGGACTAAACCAGGACTGAACCAGGGCTAAACTAGGACTAAACCAGGACTAAACTAGGACTAAACCAGGACTGAACCAGGACTGAACCAGGACTAAACCAGGACTAAACCAGGACTAAACCAGGACTAAACTAGGACTAAACCAGGACTAAACCAGGACTAAACCAGGACTAAACCAGGACTAAACTAGGGCTAAACTAGGGCTAAACAAGGACTAAGCCAGGACTAAACCAGGACTAAACTAGGACTAAACCAGGACTAAACAAGAACTAAACCAGGACTAAACAAGAACTAAACAAGGACTGAACCAGGACTAAACTAGGACTAAACCAGGACTGAACCAGGGCTAAACTAGGACTAAACCAGGACTAAACTAGGACTAAACCAGGACTGAACCAGGACTAAACCAGGACTAAACAAGAACTAAACCAGGACTAAACCAGGGCTAAACAAGGACTAAGCCAGGACTAAACCAGGACTAAACCAGGACTAAACTAGGACTAAACCAGGACTAAACAAGAACTAAACCAGGACTAAACCAGGACTAAACCAGGACTAAACAAGAACTAAACAAGGACTGAACCAGGACTAAACTAGGACTAAACCAAAAATTAACCAGAACTGAACCATGGACTAAACTAGAAATAAACCAGGACTAAACCAGGACTGAACTAAGACTGAACCTGCAACACAACCAGGAGTAAACGGGGACTGTAGTAGGATTAAACCAGGACTGAACCAGGACTAAAGCAGGACAGACTGTAGATGTCATGTTAAAACCAGCAATTCCAATATTTAGTCAATGACCTGGTCATATTACACTACGACATTTTGAACGATACACTCAGAGGCCAAACCTGCTTTCTATGGAACAAACCACAGCGTGCGATGCTAGCTCAACGCGATTAGCATTTAGCTGAATAGGCAAAAATCAAACAACACGCTGCTGAATTCTTATTCTCGTCATTATTGCTGCGTCATCTCCCATTTGTTGAAAATGCCATATCATTTACATTTTTATAACTTCACGTCAAAGAAGCATTAGGGAAAGTAATTAGGCCTATGCACGTTTAAAGTTTTTATTGAATATAATCTTTATGTAAAACTTAAGCGTATACGGTCTCATTAAAATCCAGTGATGGAAAGTACAAAAAGTACAGTGCTTAAGTAGAATGTTTAGGTATCTGCACTTTGCTTAAATACATTTTAAAGAGGATACTTTTTACTTTTGCTTCACTACATTTGAGAGCAGTATCTGTACTTTCTACTCCATTACATTTTTTAACTTGACTGAAAAGTAAAAAGTCCTTTTCATAGAACTGGAGGGGTTATTTTTATCATGTTTGTGATGGGACGATATTGAAATTTGGTTTCACAGTTTTTTAAACGGTGGTTATAGTCTTGTACTTTGTTATAAGTGAAAACAACAGTGATCTAGAGGAGATCATCAGGGAGAAGTTGCTTTTTTCTGCATATTCTGGAAATATATTGGAGATTATCTGTGTTTTCACGATTATATAAAATGTCCTATGAACGGTTTTTGTCGACCCTTTTTGTCCTGATAAACGATATTATTGTTTATGGTCCAATCCCTAGTCTGTGGTAACATCCTGACTAAAGGTTTGGAGTTCAAGCTTTGGCACTGAGAAACAAAAATAAAAACACAAAATTTAAAAGAAAGAAGAAACAGATTTGTACTCCAACATTCAGTTTTGATTCAATATCACTATATTTAACAGATTAACAAATTAATAGCACTTGTGTATACTCATACTTTTACTTTTTACTCTTAAAGTACATAAATGGCTATGTAAATACTTTTACTTTAGTAGATTTATTCTTGAGATACTTTTACTCTTACTTGAGTAAGGTTTTACCTCTGTATCTGTACTTTTACTTAAGTAACAAAACCACTGACTATACCCATAACTTGTGATCTGAGTCTAATGGGCATAATGTTATGAATTTAAAGGTGATTTTTACCGTTTTAAAATCATGAAAAAAAAACAAAAAACAGTTCAAACTAGTTCATTTTAAACAGTTTGCATTGGTCCAAAGTTACTCACTTACCTTATGCATTCTGAGCTTCTTAATTATTGCAGCACCTTTTCACAACTTTCAGAGACCAGTTTTGCTGTGATGTTAAATCTAACACCAACTAGTATGCTAATACACACTTCCTGATTAGACGCAGACAGTACACAGCTGACTTATTTTGATTTCAAGAGCTGCTTATAGAATAAATTTGTACTTGAGCAAGATCTTTTCTCAAATAAATTATAAACAGATCAAGTACATGGCCTTTAAATTAAAACACTCTCTCACTTCTTAATAAACACTAATGGGAAATCATCATAGCCATCAGAAACAAATTAGTCTCAAAAACTGACACTCGTTTTGTAAAAATCACCCGTGGGACCAAATCTGACAAGCAAAAAATATGCAGAGTTTTAAATATGAGGCTGAAATATATTATAGTTTAGTTTAGCACAACTGTCCCTCAAGTCTGTACTGAGCCAAGAGATACTTTGATAAGAAGCTGAACTGCTGACAGAAAATACCACAGTGTTAGATGAGGAAAATGAACACTTATGAAGAATGGTCACTGGCCTGCACACTTATATCTCTCTCAAAAAAATTACTTCCAGGACTGGAGCTGACCTTGAAGTGGGTCAAAATGAGATTGCTATGTGCCGTCTGTATCTAATTATAAAACATTTTTATCATCCTTGAACCAGGAAGTAATGCTAGAGAGGGCAAAACTCCACTCTCTGAAACTCGAGCTAGGAATAATCAAAAAAAAAAAAAAAATGAGGAAAAACTTTTGACTGCTGCAAACTGGCTTAGTTCCTTTAAAAAAAATGCACAAAACATAGTAAAATTTTCCTAACTTAACTTAGTGGGAGTTTCTAATTTGGCTTTTAATGTTGTATTTACTTACTTTAATTTATATCCTCAAGATCTGATATGGATGAACAATAATGCTAATGCTAAGTGCTAATAATAACACTTATGTCTTACACTTTCACTATTAATTCACTCCACACTCTGAAAGTCACCCCTGTTGTAGCCACAGCTGCCCTGGGACAGACAAAACGAGGCTAGCAATCTGCGCCATTAGGCTCTCTGATATAGGAAAAAAGTAGGCAACTCATTTTTTGATTGATATCTGCAAAATTTGGTATAGCGTACTGGCAGAAAACACGTACTGGATCATCCCTAAATCTGGAGAAGAATTCATTTTCACTGCTCGGTCCAACATTACTCCTGAAGATTGGGTCAAATGTACTAACGCCATGTACTTCTCTATCTGTAGTGCAGTTACACATAGTGCTATTCACTCTCCCTCAGCCTCTTCAAACGTATTAGGACCTGACTGACCCTGAAACACGCTCGTTTAAGAGACCGAAGTGTTGTGAAATCCCAGCACATCTGTCTGAGTCGAACTCCTCACACGTCTCCACTCTGCTGCCCTCACAAGACACCCTCTGCTCTAGCGATTAATCATCATGATCAGATTAGATTAGACGCCACAATACGCTAAAAAGAAAATCAAAATTAAACCTACAATGGAAAAAAGTGTTCCACATTATGGTGTTATGTTTTAATGTCTTCGCTTTGCTTTGAAAAACATTCATTCTTACTGTCAGCGGGGTCACTTTGCCACACATCTGACTTGTAACATCACCTGCTTGTCTCTATGGATACGTTTAATGGCATACTGTGTAACATTCCAAGTGTAACCCCCGACTCAAGACAAATATATTAAGATAATCTAATAGATTGGACCAAGCGCTAGGTTCGTAAGGGCTGCAATAAAAATAAGACTAGAGTGAGTGTAAATGAAATGGCAGGAGACAGAAATGAGCAATGAAGATTTAGTTAATTAGAAAAAAATAAATAAAATTAATTAAAATGATCAACAAACTAACAGCCGGCAATTGTTACATTTACTTGTGTACAATATAAATCAGAAAAACAAGTCCTACTGAGCTCAGTGGTATTTCAGTCATTCAGTCACAGTCAATTGTCCAAAAAGGAAAGTTCCTCGTTGTGGTAGTTTGAGTTGTTACCACGTGATGATCAACAAGAAGAATAGAGAAAGTTGCAATTCTCCATTGACAGTTCAGGGTTCTGGGACAGGCTCGTCATCTCCTCTGAGAGTCTTCTGAATCATCTCCAACCATACAAAACCTAGCCTGCATAACAATAATGTATACAGCTAGTTAAAAACCATTTCCATTCTCTAATCTTTGTAGTAGTAGCTATAGCTTTGTTTCTTTTTTCTCTCAAAGTATCAAGTATTGTATTCCCTTTGTACAATTTACAATATCAGTAACATACATGCATGTTTTAACTCAAAATATCATTGTTACACATTAAATTGTCTTTTACAAATGCAATAATAACAAATTGAATCGCTCCTTTAATCTTAACTCACTAACCATGTGACTTGTGATTGACATTTTTATCCAATTGAATTAGTAAACCTTATCTGGTTTAGCATTGCATTACTGCTTTTGCATAAAGCATTTATATGTACATTTAACATAAAAAAAAAAAAAAAAAAAAAAAATCACATTTCACCCTGAAATAGTGCAAAATTAAATAAAATACAGTGCCATTTGTTAACTTTTATTTTTGCTTTAAAATACCGTAAAACAAGCACACATACGTTTCATATTGACCTTAAGCAGTAGTTTACCACTCGCGATTAGCATTAACGATTAACGTTAGCATCACATTAGCTTGTAATGAGCACATGTTCACTCACCAAGATGAGGGTTTTACAATGAACGTGCACACCGTCAGGGCCGCTCTGGTTCACTCAAGGAAACAACTTCAAAAAAGTATAACAATTTCCCAATTAGAATTCTACACTAATATTTACATCAAAATAATTCAACGTGCACTCACCAACAATCTGTTAGCTCAGCAATTTAAACAGTTCGTCAACCAGCCTCTCTTGTGTGTGTCCAAAGCGTAAAAGAACAAAAAACTAAAGTGGACCTAACTTCACATCTGAAGGAGGTGGGACTTAACTACTATCAACAAATAAGAAGGTCATTATCACCCAACGTGACTGATAAAACAGGAAGTCAACACGGCAAGTGAGAGGCTCACACTTCCTTTTACCAAAATAAAAGTTTTCAAAATAAAATGAGTGCATTAACACTAGGAGAGAAATAAGGCACGTTTTCTCTACTGGGTTACACAAGGCAAAGCAATAACGAGACAGGTAATGGATATGGAACTAACCTGACCCAAACTTTAGAACAATAAATCGACTTGAATTGAGGATGATTCAGTTGAACCTTTTAACATCGTCTAACGTCAACACAAAAAGATGATTTACTGTCAGATTACTGCGTGTAGACATTTTTCAGAATTGTGGAGTCATCTGAAACACAGCCATAATCACGTACAATTCTATAGATTAAAATGCCTATCAACTCTATATGAATTTTTCAAAAAGTCTATGGGAAAAATGGAAAATTTACTTCCAGAACCGGAGCCAACTTTGAAATGGGCAAAACTATAGCGGTAAGTGTCCCCAATATACAACTCCATTAGCACTCACAGTCTGACTGAATGGAAAAAAGTAAACTGGACTAAAGCATAGGAAAAATTAAACTTTTGTCCAGTTGATAGAATTTAAGAGTGAAGAAGTTTTGTTACTCATCCAAGTGGCGTCTGAAGGGAGGAGCTAACTACACTGAAACTAACACACCTGTTTCTTTTGTTGGCTCGATCAATTGAGCTGGACTAAGCATGAACTGTGCCTGATTCATATTTTTCATATTGATATTTTGATCTCACACCTATTAACATACTGGCTATTGCTATTGTTTAATTTAAGTTTGAGGATGGAGTTATAAATAGGAGATAAATGATGTCTAAGGCCTCCATTCCTGTTCAAAGATAGACTGTCTTTCCTAACAAAAATAGCTTCTTTAACTACCCTCTCCAACCATTTCTTCTCTGCTGCTAAGATCTGTAAGTCACTATCTTGAATGGAGTGGTTAGTGATTTTGAGATGAACGACAGATTGGTGTCCTGAGCTGCTCTTGCGACAGTGGCTCTTGTCTCTTATGGCTGTTTTGTTTCTCCAATGTAACACTCACTGCGTTCTTCACTACACTGTATGGAGCAGACCACATTGTTTTGTTTGGTTACACAGACGTCTAAACTGGACTAAATGTCTTCATGCTGTTGGGAGAAACAAGTATTTTTTCGCACCACATAACAACACTAGATTCAGGCTTTGTGACACCCAGGCTGCAGAGGAAAATACCTGGAAAAACATGCTTGTCTTCATGGAGATAAATAGGTTTAATCAAAATTTTTTAAATGCTAGCCAGTTCAGATTTGCTTGTACTGCATTTGCATCACCTTTCAGGGACAAGACAGAGGCTGCTAATGCTAATGGGGATGGCATAATAGTTTTCTTGTGTGGACCTCGGTGAGTACTAAGCCATCCGTCATCTTTATATCATTATGGTTGCAGTTGCACAGTTGGTTTTACATTGTTGTATTAAACAGGATTATACTTGCATTCTCTAGGCCTAGGTCACAATAATTACTATATGGAAAGTACATGATGGATGGAGCAATTACTTTTGGGGGTCAATATTTGTTGTGGTACTTTTTCTTTGTACTTTTTGTTATTTTTCTGTACTATGACTTGAGCTAAGTAATTAAGATGTTTCATTTATATATTGCAGCTCATGTTCATTAACAATACTGTACATTAGTGTTAGTTGCTACTAAAATTTCAAACTCAGTTTCGATACTAAGGAATAGACTCAGTACTCAATACCAGCGCCGATACCACACTCTTTATTTAGACAACATTAAATAATAGTACTTTCTTTTATATTCCCATGTGTCTTATATCTGTGTAATCCCTCAGTGTCCAGGTAGGTTTCATAGTGGTCCATGATCGTATACTAGTCTATGTGTAAATGAGTACCGTAAATTTCGGACTACAGAGCGCACCTTGATATAAGCCGCACCAGCTAAATTTGAAGAGAAAATCAATTTTGTACATATATAAGCCGCACCTGAATAAAAGCCGCAGGTTTTCATATTGTAACATGAGATATTTACACAGAAAGACGGTGCACCGACACGCTTTTTTTTAAACTGTGCCTGAAAATTGGCACCAACACGACAACAACACGGGATGAACACATCTGCAGGTTTAGAAAATAAAGCTGCACCAACACGGAAAATCTGCTTTTATTTCCTCTGAAAACTTTTGTCGTCTTTTTACATTGACCAAGTTGGATTCATTGATGTCGAGCTTACGTGCAGTGGCTCTATTTCAGGGGTCGGCAACTCGCGGCTCCGGAGCCGCATGCGCCTCTTTCAGCCTTATACTGCGGCTCTGCGTGGCTTGGGAACTGACACAGACACAGCTCACAGTCCTGCGTAAAGAGCCCTGATTTTCAGACGTTGTGCGCACAGGGGTCAGGAGCAACTTTGGCCCGTCCCTAATGACACACTAATAAGCTCGTCCGTAGATGTATCATGAAAATCCTGCTGGAAATCGCCACAGAAATCTATTTGATGTAGTAGCAAGTATATTATCTGCTCTTGTATCCGCGGTGACGTATCACGTATAACACATCAGACACGACGCACAAAAGTAGAGCCACAAGCGAGTGAAAATGAGCCAAAACAAAAGTCTTTGGAGATCTTTTTAACAAAGGGGAAAAGGACAACTGAGGAGCCAGAAGAGGAGACTACGACCTCCAAGAAAAAGAAAGATAAATTTAACAGACAATGCCTACTTAAAATCTGGGTTTGTCGCTACAGGTGACTCACACGCACAGAGTCCGCTCTGCGTAACATACGGGAAAAGCAAATAAGGCAATGAAACCTTCAAAACTGCTTTGGCACATGGAGAATAAGCACCTGGGATTAAACGATACGCTACGAGTTTTTTTGTTGTTGTTTTTTAAAGAAACTGCGGAGTAGACATATAATCAGCGCGATGCATGATGCAGCGGTTTGGTGAGTTGTATTTTTTTAATGCACTTAAGTTGTTTTTGCCATATTTATCTGCCACGTGTAGAAGGCTTGTCCGTGAAAGTAAAACCTACATTATTCCGTTACATTATTGTTATTATACAGTGTTATCTTCATTTTAGATGTCAAAAAGTATTTGCGGCTCCCAGTGTTTTATTTTATGTGGAAAGTGGGTCCAAATGGCTCTTTGCGTGTTAAAGGCCGACCCCTGCTCTGTTTCCTTTCTGTTTCTTTATCTTAAAAACTGCATCATATCCATTTCATGATGCGCAAAATGATCGTTCAAAATCAAAACTAGTGAATTCTTCAGAGCAGAATCTTTCCCCACGTCTGTCTCACTTTTACGTTTACAGCTAGAGAGCGCCCCCCAGGGTCCGTTATCCAGTAAAATTCCATATATAAGCCGCACTGCTGTAAAAGCCGCAGGGTTCAAAGCGTGGAAAAAAAGTAGCGGCTTATAATCCGAAATTTACGGTATCTAGTTTTGATACTGCTACTACTATAGTATCAATTAGTATCTGATTTTCAATACTTTTGACAACCCTACTGTACATATAGAAAATCCTGCTTTTAGGATTATTGTGACCGTAACATAATGGTGTTCAATATTCTCATTTATCTCGTTTCACTATATTTTCTTCGGGATATAACATGCTTCAAAATGTATTATCGTGACAGGCTTAGCATTTTGTACTTGGTGTTCTGACAACAAGTTCTGTTACTTCACACACCCTGTCTACGGAGGTGTGGGGGACTGGAGTGTGCCTGGGCGCAGTCGCAGTGTGAGGGCGTGTGGCACAGATGTGACATGTTGTAAATGCTGCAGTGACACTTGATTTGTCCTTGTGAGAACACAGGCTGCTAACACTGTGCCCTATACACTACACAAGATGGTGGCACTATGCCCTACACACTGCACAAGCTGCTAACACTACACCCTATACACTACACAAGCTGCTAACACCACCCCCTACACAAGCTGCAAACACTACGCCCTGAGACGCCTCCCTCTGAAGAGCAGAATGACACAAGCTCTATGGGAAACTCTGTAATGAGAGTCTGATCACTGCATTTTGTTTTGACAGTTTTTGAAATGTGACTTCTAACCTAAACATACCCATTTACAATGCAAAATTCTCACTGGTGGTAAGCTACTACTGTAGCCATAGCTGCCCTGAGGCAGACTGGCAGAAGTGACGCTGCCAATCAACACTTTCAAATTAGGCAAATATCTTGCCTAAGCACAGCATCAATTTCCAGTAGCACCACTGCTGCCCCACTGTGGCACCTGATACTCACAGCAGCCTCCCATTTAAAGACTAACTTTACTTCTAAGGTGTGACGACACTGGACATTGAAAAGTGAGTATGGCCATTAACTGTGTTTATCTGTGTGGAGACAACAGGTGGAGCCATCGGGCCTCGTTACAGGTCTGATCTGTGGTGAGACGATTCCACTCACAGCATAACATGCTCTGAGTGGAATCTATATTCTTCAGGGATATAGCATGCTTCAAAATGTATTATAGTGACAGGCTTAGCATTTTGTACTTGGTGTTCTGACAAAAATTTCTGTTCTGATGTATTTCACACATCACTAGATTTAAACGTTATGACACCCTGTCTACAGAGGTGTGGGAGACTGGGGTGTGCCTGGGTTCAGTCGGAGTGTGAGGGCATGTGGCACAGATGTGGCATGTTGTAAATGCTGCAGTGACACTCGAGTTGTCCTTATAAGAACACAAGCTGCTTACACTATGCCCTACACACTACACAAGCTGCAAACACTACACCCTACAGCTTGTGAAACTCTAATGAGATTCTGATCACTGCATTTTGTTTTGACACTGTTTTTGAAATGTGACTTCTAACCTAAACGTAAATATATTAGTGGATAACTTAGCAAACTACCTATTTTAAAGGTCTCATACTTTATTCTGACTTTTAAAATATTTTTTTTGCGTGTATTATAGCTTAACGGTGCAGTATGTAACACTTCTGATGAAGGGTCTAGAACTTGTTTGTTTCTTGTTATTGCTTTGTCTGTTAAGTTCCATAGTATTGCATTTATGGTGCATTGGATTTATACAGAGCCTTTCAAGACACCCACAATGCAAAATTCATTCACTCCACGCTCGCTGGTGGTAAGCTACTACTGCAGCCACAGCTGCCCTGGGGCAGACTGACAGAAGCGACGCTACCGATCACCGCATTCAAACAAGGCAAGTGTCTTGCCTAAGGACACAGCGTCAGTTTCCAGTAGCACCACTGCTGCCCCACTGTGGCACCTGGTATTCACAGCTGCCTCCCATTCAACTACTAACTTTACTTCCAAGATGTCACCACAATGGGCATTGAAAAGCTATCTGTGTGGAGACAACAGGTGGGGCTATCATGCCTGGTTACAGGTCTGATCTATGGTGAGACGATTCCACTCACAGCACGTTTTTGAAAACCTTTTTAAGCATTAAATTACGTGTAACAGTGTATGTTAATGCCATGCTGTGACACAGTCTTCACATATTAATAACATTTCAATGAAGACAAGCGGGAGGTGTACTCCCCTCCATAAATGCCATATACTGCATCTTTAATGTTCTTTTCTTATGCTATATTTAATTCTCTGGAACACGTGTGTGTAGCAGGGGGCTTATGTACAGTATATATAGCCTCTAGACTCCTTTTTATCCTGCCGTAGGTGGGTGTTAGTGCATGGATCAAAGGCTGTATTCACTAAGAAGAGGCTCATCTCATTAATCCTGGGTTTGTATCCCACACTGTAACTCGCTCCCTTACACTGTACAGCCTCATTCACACATAGGTCCCTGTAAATTGACGACTACAAATTGCCAAAACACTCAGAAATGCACTAGTCCCAGACCATTGCTGGGTCTGCTCTGTTCACACTCAAAGGAACTGTACCTGATATTAAACGTACCTGGGTCTTCATCTGAACAACAAACTGGACTGGACACACAGCACAGACGCACTGTACAGGAAGGGCCAGAGCAGGCTCTATCTCCTGAGGAGACTCAGGTCTTTTGGAGTGAGAGGGCCACTCCTGAAGACCTTCTATGACTCTGTGGTGGCATCAGCCATCCTGTACGGTGTGGTCTGCTGGAACAGCAGCATCACAGAGAGGGAGAGGAAGAAGCTGGACAAGGTCATCAAGAAGTCCAGCTCCGTCCTGTCCTCTGGGCTCAGTGCAGGAGGTGGGGGACAGGAGGGTCCTGGCTAAGGTAATTTCTATGCTGGACCATGAGTCTCACCCCCTGCAGGACGCTCTGTCTGCCCTGGAGAGCAGCTTCAGTGACAGACTGATTCACCCTCGCTGTGTGAAGGAGGTTTCAGGTCTTTCCTTCCTGCTGCTGTCAGATTGTACAATGAACACTGTTAACACTGAACATGTGTCATTCAACCACACCTATGTGCAATACTCAAGTCACTTTACGAAGATGTTATATTATTATATTAGTTTATTTTTAAGTCTATTTTTTTTTTTTAATTATTTTAAGCTATTTATCTATTATCTTGTTTTATTGCATGTACCATTTTCCTTCTGTTCTTTAACTGTGCGGTGCAATACTGGAATTTCCCCACTGTGGGACTAATAAAGGCAGATCTTATCTTATCTTATTTAGATTGTGAGAGCTGCTTATATATCTGTACTGGGGCAAGACAAAGTAAATCACATGAGTTTGGGATGTAACCACAAAAACAAGCTCAGAACCAAAAAAGCAAAGCAGTGGTACTGGCTGTCAGTGTCCGATTTAGCACACATTTCTTCAGACTTTTGCACAAGCGCTGAAGTTACTTTAATAACCTTACTTTGGACAAATTTAAATGTTGAGTTTTGTGCGATCAAATGTACTCTTGGAATAACGATGAATACTGGAATACTCGAAGTCTGTGAGAAAATGAAGTATTTAAACTGTTAATTAAAGCAAAGTAAATTCTGAATTTGTAAGTAAAATGGCTAATTTTGGTGATTATGGTCAAACACAATCGTAGCTCAGACTTTGGGCAACGACACTGGTGATTCTCATTGCGTTTGGTTCAAGATAATACAGAACTGTGGAAAACTGAAGGCTGTTTTTATATTTATTTTAGTTTAAACTCTTTCAAGGACATTTGGTGTTGCATGTAAACCTAGATTTAATGGTGCATAGACCTGTCATAATACATATATTGAAGTTGGATATATATCACTGTAAAAGTAAATATAGATAATAAACGATAATATTGAAACTGATATATGCCACTGACACAATAACCCAAGAGCAGATTTAAACCACAAAAACCTTTCTAAATCTACAATATTGTTTAAAAAAAATCATGAGTTACAATAAATAAACAGCAGAATTAAACACTTTAGTACTTAGCTAGGGTCTGTAATGAGAAGTTATTAATTCAAACTTTTACGACTTAAATCTTATCATATAACAAAAAATAACCCAAGATGTCCAAGATGTCCACATAATAAATAATGCCCCCGAAAAAATATTGTTCCAACTTTCATATACCCAACGATAAGTCAATTTAGTAATTACTGTGACAGGCTTAAATGTGTAGACTGAATTAAATAATAAAAAACACAATAATAATAAATAAAAAAGGTTAATTTTCATGATTAGGCAACACAAGATAAATATGCACATTCTCCATGATTTGGTCACATTTTATCAACATGAAAAACTTATATTTGTGTAAAAAAATATGCTTAAAAAGTTTGAAAAGCCTAAACATCATTTTCTTGCACACTAACATTTTTCTTATAATTTTTTTTTTTTTTACACAAATCCAGCAATTTTTTTTTTTTCTTTCATTGTGGCTTTATTCACACATAAGCCTTTCCCTGCATATTCCCAGAAATTTATTCCGGAGTTTATCAGATCTGTCCTGGCAAACCGCAGATAAACTCCCGGGACAGGCTGGTTATGTTTATCTCCTGTTACCATGGAAACCTAGCTATCTGTGCATTCAACACTTTTTGCCGAAGCTTAAATTTTATGTGCGTAAGGCATTTTGTCAGAAAATCATTTGCGTGTTCGATATCGCCTGCGTGCCAAGGAGAGGGGCTGACAGACTTTCTTGCCTCCATAAGCAATAATATTAGGATTATTGAGCGAGCCTAAAGTGTTAAAGTGTTTCAAGTTGAGCCGCACTTCTGAAGGGTACTATATACGTACAGTGGGAGATGCTTTCAAACATAGAGAACACTTTGTGCCTTGGATGACCCCGGGACTCAAACAACAAAGCTTAGAGTGAGCGGAGAGGGTGGGGAGGCTGCAGGGACATTATGCGCTTGGGTTGTTAATATTTTGCTGCAAGCCTCCTTTGTAGAACGCAGTACAATGGAATGATTAAACAGCTCACTGCGTAGAGTATGAACTAGTCTCGTTATAGTCAAACGTGGGGACATTTAGTACTTGAGTAACGTTTAAAGGGCTCATAGTACGCTGTTTTCTGATCTGTGTTATAATGTCGTTTCCTCATCACAAACACACCTGGAGTTATGTTTTGTTTGGGCTGAGTTCTTTTCAAACGGAAAACACTCTGTTCCACCTTGTGATGTCATCATGTGGTAATACAGGAAGTGCTCCACTGTGTTTTTAAACTCCACGCACCTTCACTAGAATCATTTGGATAATTTCAAGCCTGTAATTGCCAATTTCTACTGAACTAAAGGTAAAAGGCGCTGTTAACTTGAAAACTATCACTTCATGACATCACAAGGTGGAACAGAGCGTTTTGAGCTGTGGAGATGTACAAACTAATAATAAAGTGTTACTCAGACATGTGTAAATGAAACAAAACATAACTCCAGGTATGTTTTTGAGGAGTAAACTGCATTACAGTATATTGAGTAATATTTTGCACAGTAACACTACTCTTACTTGAGTAAAAGTTCTGGTTACTTTTCCCACTGTGAGCAACTTTACAAGCGACAAAAGCTTTAACAGTATATTTAAATGATCTGAATGACCACTACTTCAGATGTGATTTTGTTTTTTTTCCAGGTTTGTGCCTTAGTTCATGTTTTGTCCTTACATTAATTTCAGCTCTTATATGTGTAGTAGTTTCCACAAATACATTTTTACTCTTGAGTAATCTCTAGGACCACTACTTGGAACGTCTACGCCTACTTGAGTAATATTATTTTGAGGTAACCTTACTCTCACGTTTGGCTACTCTACCCACTGCTTATGAAGAATGAGCTGGTGTCGCTCTCCACTCTCTACCCCCATTTCACGACGTTTGTTATCTTGTCTATGGTAAACTATCTTTAATAAAAATGTCATACCAGAAGACATACTACTTCAATAGCTCAGACTATGGTTGACAAAGAGGCACGCTGGTTAGTATTCTTCAGTGGTGTGTGGTCGGAGCAATCAAGATCAAGTATCAAAGTATGAAAATATATTTAAATAGTAAACAAAGGGCGGAGTTAAAGCGGCGTTTGTGACACATGGGGCTGTACTTTAGGTGGATCTGCCTGTTGTTAGTATGTCTTCGTAAATGTACATTTTGTTTTGTTGTTATGTTTCTAGATGCATAATGATGGCTTGAATGTATAAATGAGGTGTAGAAATCGAGGAAACAAACAGCAACAACACTGACGAGCCTCATTTACACAAACATGGTGTCAAATACAGTCCAATATATTCAAATATTAATACACTATGTAGGTCTAGGCTTCTCTAATTTGACTCCAAAATGGCTCAGTATATCTGCATTTAATATGTCAGTAAAAACAAATACACTAATTTGCAATGTAACTGGTATAAAAAGCGCTGTTATTAAATTGTCATCGTCTAAATATTGATCCACCCCGAGTCCGCTTGCCCACCCATAAAAGTCACCGCTACTGGTACTCTAGACAATATGTGCTTGGGTTGTTTAATGTTTTGCTGCGAGCCTCCTCTGTAGAACGCAGTACAATGGAATATTTAAACAGCTCAGTGAATGGGGCAAAATAAATCAGTACTCTGAGTGAATTCTCGGGTTATATTTGAAATGATAATGTATTATAGCCTATGCGGTTAGTAGCATCACATGCTTTTACACTGTGAAATTGATTCCTGACATTTAATAAAACCCTCTCAGCACTCTTCACCCCCTTTGCCAAAGAATGTTGAATAAAAAGCTTACAATGCTACCAGCGGTGTATAGCGTTAGCGGCAAAGTTGTTTGAAAAAATAATCTATTAAAATAAATGAACAGAAGACCAGATTGGATCAAAATGGCGTACAGGTTAGTACTCCTGGTCACGTTTTACCCTCACAAAAAGAGCTGTGGTTGGGACATCTCTGGGAGTTTTTATGATATAAGAGCTGGTAAGAACGGTTACAATGTTATAATTCATTTTCACTGTTAAAAGTTATGGAGCAAAGTGGATCTCTAACTGCGCGCTGCATTTTTTTGAATTTATTTTATTGCTTTTGCTTTAATCCTGCACTATAGTTGGCTTTGTATTTGTCAGAGCTTCGTTTAAACCCACTTAAGTCATAATTTAGTCCCTTTTGTGCCTCTTTTTGTCCTATTTAAGACCTGGTTTAGTTCCGATTAAGTCTTGGTTTAGTTCTCGTGGTACTTGTAAAGTCAAACATTGTATGAAGACGGTGAAAACTTGAATCATCGCTGGCTGGTTTATTTACCGCGTGTACTTTTCCAAAATCACACGCTCAATTTTTTATACATCCCCCAGTTTTGTTTATTCTCCAACCTTCAATTTACCAATGGTACTCGTGTTTCAATGAAAACAAAAAATACTTTATGCATTATTGAGCATGTATTGTGTTGAAAAATAATGCATTTCCAAGGATTTTACCACTGCTGGTCTAAATTAATAAACAGTGTTCAGAATAAAAACGCATTCATTGCAGAGTGAGATGACGCCAGCCAATCCAGCTCTGGACCAAAATGTCAATATCTTGGTTGAATATGTAACTGGAGTATAGATTTCCTGTACATCTGAGCTCCCAGTTCAATAGCGGTGATACAGAATATAAGCATTTCTATAGAACCATCTTCAGTCATGTCACACAGAGGAGACACGATCGAAGCCATTACAACATCCCGTAGTGTAGTGTTCATTAGTCATGGGGGAAGGTAAAGGGTCTATTAGTAATCTGCTGTTTTGGGATATATGCAAACGTGTGATCGATAATGTAAAATCCTGAGGCGAGTGTGACGTCAGCCATAGTGTTTGGCTCCAGTCAAATGAAGCTCATCGAGGCGAACAGTTATAAGGGCCAATTTGGAGTTCCGTATTTAGAATAACGACCACGAGTATCATAGCAACCAAAGAGCCAATCCAGAGCAAGGCTGTGGAAAGTAACGCCCCCCTGCCCGTCCACATCGCTGGATTAGCAGGGAGCGGTCACTTAACAACGCTGTCAATCAAGCCTGTTGCTAACGTGAGCACGAGTGACTTCGGGGAAAGAAGGTGCTTGATTTGTGTGTTATTAATGTTTATATCTTGATTTATGGACGCAATAGCGAAATAAACATACATCATACATCATGCAGAGCGGATTGATACGAACATTTTAAGACCAAATTGACGAGCCTGACAGCAGCAGTTACAGAGAGACGTTTGACAGCTTTTCAATAGAAAGTGAATTGGAGCCAGAGTCAGTGGAGCTGGAATTACGCCTGTGCTCGTTTACTATTTGGAACGCGGCATGTGGCTGGTTAGTTATGTCCGTTTATATATACAGTCTATAGGCTAAAGATTTGAAGATTTTCAGTTTGGATATGGTAAAATTACTGTTCAGCTGATGCAACACAGAGTCTATCAGTATTACAATAACGCCTATGTCTGTAATTAATCGTGCACGATGTAACTTTTCTTTGCTCAAGGGAAATGTTATTGCTATGCCTGGAATGTTCCACAGCATGCCATTAAACCTATCTTTCTCCCGCAGGCCAAGTTACGATCTGTAGACAGCCATCCGATGTCACAGTTTTAGAAACAAATGCCGGGAATTAAAACAAAATACTGATAAATAGATACTGTGGAACTCAACTCAAAGCAATTACATCTCTACGGAGACAAGTAGGTAGCAGACCCCACACCAGAAAATGTCCATAGCGTGCTTAACATTTACAGTTTTTACTTATTACTTTGAAATAATGGATAGAAGTAGGACATATTGAGTAGCGATAGATTTTAACAACGGAATAGGCTAGTACTGTAAACGTATTTTCACACAATCAATATTTTAGCTTTTTTGTATGTTATTATGCCAACTGAGAGCATATGTATTCAGTTTGCTATTACAGGTGCCATTTTGAGGACTTTCAACCATTCAAAAGATTTTAAAGAGCCCATGTTACACTATTTCCTGATCTATGTTATAATGTTGTTTCCTCGTCACAAACAGACCTGGAGTTGTGTTTTGTTTCATTCACACGTTTAACACACAAATCCTGCATATTTAGAGTTGAGTTCTTCTTTCAAACAGAAAATACTCATCTTGTGACGTCATATGGTAATACAGGAAGTGCTCCACTGTATTTTTAAACTCCACACACCTTCACTAGACTCATTTGGATCATTTCAGCCCTGGAATTGTCTGAACTGAACTAAAGGTAAAAGGTAGATTCACACATCACAAGGTGGAACAGAGCATTTTAAGCTTTGGAGATGTAGACACGCTGATAATAAAGAGTTGCTCAAACATGTGTGAATGAAACAAAACACAGCTCCAGGTCTGTTTTTGAGGAACTAACGGCATTATAACATGGCTTAAAACTCACAAGAATCAATTTTGTATAATATAGGACCTTTAGAGAAAGAGATTTAGATGATCCTAACTGTTTATGACTTTGACTCTTATCACACAGACGACACAGACAGCATCAGTCACACAATACCACAGCACTACTCACACTGGTGGCGTATTGGATGTCCCTCCATATATTCGTCTCCCGGGAGAGATCCGACATCTCAAACAAGTTTTCCAGCTCCACCTCTCCGATCATGTCATGCCTGGAAAACCGATCGAAATCAAACACGCTCATGTGCAACTTCCTCGTGGGCAGCTCGTCGTAAGGCACCGGGAACTGGAAGCTTTCGTTAAATGTCGGGTTCAACATTTTCCGATGAACTCTTGTCTGGAACTTCTTGCGATCGGGGAGAAGGTAGACTTTAACATAAGGATCAGAAGTACCGCACAGGTCTTTGGCTGGGAGGTCCACGGCGCGAAGTATGTTGACGATTAAGCTTTCGTTTTCGTAGTCGTATTTGAGGGAGAAGTTGATGCGGCCGCAGTTTTTGCCGCTGGCGTTCTTGGAGGAGTCTTCGGATTCTTGCGCCTTCTGTTGGTAGAGTTCCGGCTGGATGCGTCCGAGCCCAGTGGGTTTGTCGTCTTTCACTTCGTAGTCGTTGCCCAAGTCCAGACTGCCCACCTGCATCTGTCTGGGCAGGTGTCTCTTGAAGGAGTTGTGCCTGTGGAAACAGAGGACACGACAGGAATGAAATAGACAAAAATACAAGTACATCAGTGAAAATAACCCAGATTCAACCATGAGAGAGTTAAAGTTGCACCATGTAACTTCTCTGGTGGAGAATATGGCATTCAACTCTCCATAAAGACAATCATATGACAACACCAGGCCATGTTCCAGGCCAGATCTGTGGAAAGGCAAGCCCAATCTGTGCCATCAGAGCCACAGCTCACACACCACATTCACTCGTCATTCAGACTGTCCACGGTCCAGCTGTGACTGCAGTGTTTTATCAGTTACACCCAAGACTACATGTTTACACAATAACTTAATTTATTAAGGGAAAAGTCTCACAATAGGCTTTGGTCAGAACAGACTTCAAATGGAAAGATTCTGAAGCGCAGTGGCACCTCCGCTGACACCACCGCACTGGACGATGTGCGGTCTTTCTTTTAATTATTTGGAATATTTTCAGCCATTGGACCAGAGCTAGACCACATGAAACCGCAGCCCAGCGTCTTACTCGGACAGGTATTTTTAAAGGTGTCTTGCCCAATGAGAGTGGGGTTTGAACTTGCTGGACGAGTGCTCTACCCACTGAGCCACTGACACCCAACTTCCACTACCACAGTTAGATACTTTTCTTTTCTTGGGCAAAATACTTCACCCGCCTGCCCATTGTGAATGATGTCAGTGTGCCTGTTGTTAGATTATTCATAGATTCTCTACTGAGAAATAAACAATACAAATTGCCAGATTGAAGAACACTTTTTCTTTGAGTTTTTCATCTGGCAGCATTGGGTAAACATATACATCTCTGTCTAGATTCAAGTTTAAGAGTCTCTAGTCTAAGAATGCCGCCAAGAAGTGCTGACGACCGGGTCCATTGTCTGCGCTCACGACTTGGCCGCTGTTAAACGTTGCATCGATCTAGGCACAAGAAATGTTAATTGCGATCTTAATAGTCTCCTTTGAGAGAGGAAGAAACGGGTCACTGCCAATTATATGCAAACAAAATGGCTCCTAACTGATGTATGACGCTGCGTAGACTGACCCAGGCTGACTCTGAAATCAGTAGAGCAGTAGTTCACTAAACACATGTGAGGCTGATTGATTAATCGACTAAAGAAGGACGTGGCAAAAACTCTCAAGACTATTATGTATCTCTATGTATCAGACCCAATCTGCACTCACAAGACCACACCTGCAGGGGGAGCGCAAAAAGGAGTAGGAAACAATGTAAAGACATATTAAACTTGAGAACCATGAGCTGAATCTTCTGTTTCACATAAATACCAAAAAACAACAACAAAAAAAAACAAAAATCTTGTCTTATGTAAATCTTCATAATCTAAATACAGACACAAGTTTGATCAAATAAGACTCCATCGACCAAGTAATCGACCAAACAACTTTAGGCCTACAACCCTAGACAAAACATAGTTGTGTTTTGATTAATGTAATACATGTATTCTCATTCTTTTAGCATCTACTGATACAAGTGGAACAAGCAAAACAAAAGCTACAGGGGATCAATGAAACAGGTGTGCTCTGCAGCCTAAGGGAGCAATAATAAAATCTGTTTGACTTGGCTCACTTGATCACAACCAGCTCTGCAGGTTTAGTATTAATATTTTCATTTTCAAACACACACTCACATATATAAATGCCCTTTAAGATTACAGATTTATTGACCTAGTTTATAATTAATATCTCTGTAATCACTGGGCCTATCCATATGAAACAGTCAGTATAGATCAACAAAATCAAAATACTTTTACCCAGTAGCTTCAGAAAGTGGTTCCATTATTCAGTACTAAAGATTGTTACCAGTCGAAAGGACTTTTAAACATGATTAATATGGCAACTTTGTGGAGCCAATCCCTAAAAAACAATGAGAAGGTTCGATGTTTGTTGATCATAAATTTGGATACTTCTTCCAAAACAGTGTTACATTTTATTCCTTTGTTTTTAGGCTGACGTTAACATCTGTCAGGAGATTACAGAAAATAGTGTTTTTGGCTGCTTCTGTGGTCTGTTTACTTCCTTTGCCTCTCTACTGTGTCTTATTGAGTGTCATGAAGAAGCCATTACATATTATTAGACCTTACTTAAGCAGAATGCGTTTGAATGAGTCCCACTAAACCTAATTGATTAACATCATTAATTCTGCGTACACTAAATCGTGTTTAAAAAGCCTTCTCCTGCACTATCTGCATATTAAACCTGCAGCCTGGTGGCAGAATGCTGTCCCCATATGCATTTTCTTATCTTGTCTTGGCTTAAATTAGCTTCTTTCAGGAGGGAAGAGGAGGGACATTTCACTATAGAAATCCACAGTGAAATTCCTTAAGGGACCATAAAATAAGCCTATACCATAGACTGTATATATAAATCTAAATATAAATCTAAATATAAATCAAGATATGAACATTAATTCTCCCCTATAACTACTCGCCTCGATGAGCTTCATTTGACTGGAGCCAAACGCTGTGGGTTATTCTTAAACCTGGACAAAACGTTACTGCTGTCATTTATTTGTGCTGTGGTTTTAAATCTATGAGCGACACTCTGGACTCTGGACAGTTACATGAAAATTCTCAGTCTCTGTCACTGATAAAAAATAAAAAAAAACAACTGCAGAAATTGTAGTTTATCTGTGAAATAAAGACGTTTTTGTCCCGGGTTATGGTTCATATTTCTGGAGTTACTGGGCTTATCGACATGAAAGAAAATGTGGAACAAATTTCATCACCTTCAAGTTTCAAAAATCGTTGTTTGTTTCTGTTTGGATTTGTTCTTTTTTTTCAGTTAACAGGCCCACGCTCTCCATCTTCATTTGAAATTCTGATGTCATATGGTTAAATCATCATTAAGCTTTTTGTGCACGCTGTTTAATCAATGAGCACTTTTATAGCAAAGGATGAGCATTTAGTAATAATTTGAAATAATAAATGCATGATTATATGAAACAGTGTAGTTCGCATTTGTTCCTTTACCTCCTGTTACCTCCCATTAGAATGTTTCACACTATGTTTTCAATTATATTATTTTTATTAGTCAAAAATGCACTGAAAATCACACATTTTTAACAGCTATTAATTCAGCTCTCCACAGATCAGACCTGTAGCTTTGCCTGGATTCATCTTCCGCTTTCCATTGAGAAAGATAAATATAAATGTCATACTGTGAAAAATTCTTGACAAAACATTAACATCTCCATGGCGACAAGCTGTTGGCATACCATCCATCAGAAAAGTTACATAATGGACATGGAAACGCTTTTGCACTGAAGTAAATGTTGTATCAGCAGCAGTATAGCAGGTAGGGCGCGGGCTGATTACCTCTCCCTGACTGAGTGCTTCCAGATGGGGGTATTGATTTGCCCTGCAGCCTCTGAGCTCTGGGGCAGCTGCACTGGATTATACAGTATCATGGAAATGTCATCTTATCGCTCATTAAAGGCCCTCGACATGGCCGCATTGTACCTGCTGACGTAGATGTGAATCTGAACCTGCTGACATTGAGGACAGGAGGGACTTTCAGTGGAGTTTTTTTTGTTTTTTTAGCTAATTATAGTATCCACTTGGCCTAGTAAAACATTGTAGTTTGTTTAGCTAAAAGGGCCCTACACTATTTTCTGATCTATGTTATAACGTTGTTTCCTCACCACAAACAGACCTGGAGTCATGTTGTTTCATTCACCCATTTAACACACACCCCTGTATATTTAGGCTGTTTTTTTCTCTCAAACTGAAAACACTGTGTTACACCTTGTGATGTCATCATGTGGTAATACAGGAAGTGCTCCGCTGTGTTTTTAAACTGTGTACAACTACATTAGAATCATTTAGATAATTTCACATCTGGAATTGTCAATGTCTGCTAAATAAAAGGTAAAATGTAGGAGTTAACGTGAAAAATACCACTTCATGACATCACAAGGTGGGACAGAGCATTTTGAGCATTTTGGAGATATAGACAGACGAATAATAAAGTGTTACTCAAACATGTGCGAATGAAACAAAACACAACTCCAGGTCTGTTTTTGAAGAGGTAACAACGTTATAACTTTAAAGTAAATTTTGTGTAATATAGTAAAAACTCTAGTCAGGATGTTTCCACGAACACGGGAAAAATAACCCCTCAAATCATATGAAAAGTACTTTTTACTTTTCAGTCCAGTTCAAACATGTAGTGGATTAGAAAGTACAGATACCTGCTGTTAAATGTAGTGAAGTAAGTATAGATACCTAAAAAGTACAGTACTTACTTTTTACTATTTTACTGTGAACTTTGAAACTTTAAAACCTAAATCCCAAATCTAATCACATATTCCAATGGTTGTCGGAAAAATCATAATTAGATATTTTTCCCATATCGTGTATTGTATATGTGTATATGTTTTTAACCTTTTAAAGGAAGCAAGCTCGGCGGTTTGCCTCTGCATGCTCTGGGTACTTCTGTGTGTATCTGACCTGGTGGAGGAAGCAGGCTCGGTGGTCTGTCTCTGCATGCGCTGCGTTCTCCGGAGGAAGTGCTCCCTCATGGAGAGCTGCACGTCAGTGGGTATGTCCGGAGACGTGTGGCTGATCTTCACGGCGGCCTCCAGGAACCCTACCGAGCCCAGAGGGTCCTTCACCTTCTCTGTCGCCATGGAGATGGGCGACTGGGGTGGGGGCAGGAGGGGCGGCGAACGGTTAGGCCTGTCAACGGAACACAATTTATGAGACAATGGATGAGAGGAGGAAATAAAGACTGATTTACTAATGTTAGCATGTTATGTTGGCATGTGGGAGGGGAGGCGTGCATGATAGTCTACGGGCCCATATTGCGCTATTTTCTCATCTATGTTATAATGGAGTTTCCTTGTCAAAAACATAGCCGGAGTTGTGTTTTGTTTCATTCACACACATTTAACAAATAGACCATGTATATTTAGGCTGAGCTCTTTTCTCAGACAGAAAACTCTCATTTCCACCTTGTGATGTCACGCGGTAATACAGGAAGTGCTTCACTGTGTTTAAAGGTCCTATATTACACAAAATGGACTCTTGTGAACTTTATGTCATGTTATCATGTTCTTACCTCATCAAAAACATATCTGGAGTAGTGTTTTGTTTCATTCACACATGTTTGAGTAACACTTTATTATTAGTCTGTTTACGTCTCCAAAGCTCGAAATTCTCTGTTCCACCTTGTGATGTCATGAAGTGGTAGTTTTCAAGTTAACAGCTACATTTTACCTTTAGACCTTTAGTTCAGTAGAGTTTGGCAATTCCAGGTCTGAAATCATCTAAATGATTCTAGTGAAGGTGTGTGGAGTTTAAAAACATAGCGAAACACTTCCTGTATTACCACATGACATCACAAGGTGGAACAGAGTGTTTTCTGTTTGAGAGAAGAATTCATCTTAAATATGCAGGATATGTATGTTAAACGAAACAAAAAAAGTTCAGGTATGTTTGTGATGTGGAAAAAATGTTATAGCATAGATCAGAAAATACCGTAATATTGGCCCTTTAAATATTTAATATATTTTACAACCAAACCTGCCATGTTTTGTTGGAGATTGTCTCTCTAGAAACTCAGTGATAGAATATTGTTGTAATGTACTAAGTGTGTACCAAACTTTTGTAAATCATCTCTACACTGTTTTCTTTTTTTAATTCTCTTGTATATGATCCCTTTAAGACAAACAAAATAAACTAAACAAAGAAGAGGAAACAATGTCTGATCGAGTAAAGATAGTAGAGGTTGTGTTCACATCTGGGAGCGTGTGGATACATATTACTCTTGAATATTGCAGTTTTGTGAATAAATAGACCCACACATCTCCCATTTACTTTCATTTTATGTCTTTGTTTGTTCATTCCATCATTACATCACTTGCAAGTCATTTCAGGTTCTCATTTTAATGTTTTTACTGGTCAGATAATGAAGTAAAAACAAGAATCTGATGTTTTGCCCAAACACTTTATTATAGTCAATATATTTATTATTACTTATTTTTTTTATTTCACTTGATTAAATTTTTTAGGGAGATAAATTCTGTTCCAGTTTTTGTTTCATGACTTTATTCACTGCTGAAGCCTGAATCATAAACCACCCCCAGAAGGTTTTTTTTATTTGTTTTTAGGGGTTTGTGCCTCTGACGGTCAAAATGAGACATCTGCGTGCGCTGTCTGCACCTAATCAGCATTTTTATCGTACACAAACCAGGAAGTTACGTTAGCATCTTGTTAGCATTACCGGGATTCCTCTGAAAGTTGTTTATAAGTCGTGCTTATAAACTCATCATGGTGAGTTATTAGGATGCTCTGAATGCGTTGGGAAAGCGAGGAACACGTTTGGAAACTGTTTAAAATGAAGTAGTTGTGTTTTTCGTATTTTAAGACAGTAAAAATCAAGTATAGTGTCCTTGAAGAAGACATTTTGTGCTTGTGTCTGGTTTATAGTTATAATCTATGACACAAGTGGATCATTACGTTATAATTTGGACGTTTTGATATTGATCTAAAATGACTTTATAAATGACTAAATAACTGTAGAAATAACGAGTAGTGGATTTTTTAATTTTTTTTCATTTGTACCAAAATGACTAAACGACGCTACTGAATCCTACGTGTATGACTGATTAAGAAAATAAAACCATAGAACATGCACACATCACTACAAAAACAATTTCAAGAGGATAAATCAGTGGAGGAAATGACTAAAACCTCTGAAAAATCAATTTTGCAGAATAGGTCTACTTTAAGAATCAAAACACATGCACAAACGTGTTCAGGTCGACACAGCCTTCATCTTACCCGGAAAACTACTGCAATATTTTCATGTTAAAAAGAACTCCCCTCTCTAAAGAGCGCCGGCCTACAAATTTTGCTTTTGTTCATCTTTTAAGTACGGAGCAGAGGGCGTGGTTGTAAAAACAGAGGTTGATCTTGAATGAGGTCTTGAATACTATAAAGATTACTCAAACATGCATGAATCTAGTCGAGTAAAGTTCATCTGGTCAAAAATAAACATGCACGACTCTAAATACAACTTCAGAAGGTAAATGAGAACTGGAAACAACTATAACATGGTTAAAAGCTCTGAAACGTCCATTTTGCAGAACAGATCTCCTTTAACTTAATTGTATCCCGGGCTCTTTAGCATGTCTGACATCACACAACCATAACCTTTTGCACCATGAGTCTATAAATAGTTGAGAGTCTTACGTGAGGAGGCGGAGCTCCGGCGCGCAGGGGGACAGGGCTCGGCCGCAGGTGGAGGAGGAGAGAAGGGGCTTGTTACGCCACGGGATCCAACAAAACCTCCACGAGATGAAGGAGAGAAGCACCACGAGAGCCAAACCACAGAGCACGAACACTCCGATCAACAGGCCAAAAGTGGAGTCTGGAACCGGGAACACAGCAGAGCAATATGGACGGACAGATGGAGAGGACCAGGGGGGAGGGAGGGAGAGGGAGAGGAGGGTGAAGAGGGGTGAGGGAGACAGAGAGGAGGAGCAGAGAGAGACGGAGAAAGAAAGATAAGGTGGTAGAGAATATAGGGAGAAGAGGGGGTGAGATTGGCAGGAAGAGATAGAGAAAGAGAGAGGAAGGAGGGGGAAAGAGAGAGAAAGGGAGAGAGGGATGAAGAAGGGAAGAGAAAGGGAGAAAAGAGGGAAGGAGAGAAAGAAGGGGACAGAAAGAGAGGGGAGGAAAGAGGCAAGAGAGAGGATGGTGAGGAGGGTGAAGAGGGGTGATTGAAATGGAGAGGAGGGAGAGAGGAGAGGAGAGGAGAGGAGGAGAGAGGGGGAGAGAGAGGATGGTGAAGATGGGTGATTGAGATGGAGAGGAGAGGAGGAGGAAGGAGAGAGGGAGAAAGGAAGATAAGGTGGTAGAAAATATAGGGAGAAGAGGAGGTGAGATAGGCAGGGAGAGATAGAGGAAGAGAGGAAGGAAAGGGAAAGAGAGGGTTGAAGAGGGGAAAGAGAGAAAGGGAGAACAGAGGGAATGAGAGAAAGAAGGGGACAGAAAGAGAGGGAAGTAGAGAGGAGAGAGAAGGAGAGAATGGTGAGGGTGAAGGGGGTGAAAGAGATGAGAGGAGGGAGAGAGGGGGAGGGACAGGATGGTGAAAGTGAAAAGCCGTGAGAGATGGAGAGAAGGAACAAGAGGGAGGGAGAGAGGGAGGAGAGAGAGAGGAGGAAAGAAAGTGAAGAAGGTAGAAAATATAGGGAGGAGAGGGGGTGAGATAGGAAGAGTGGAGAGAAGAAGGAGAGGGAAAGAGAGAGAAAGGGAGAGGGGGCAGGGGAGGGGCAGAGAGAAAGGGAGAAGAGAGGAAAGGAGAGAGAGAAGTCAACAGAGAGGGGAAGGAGAGAGAGATGGGGAGGGAGAGGATGGGGAGAAGGGAGAGAAGACAGGGGGAGGAGAGAGAGGGGGAAAGAAAGCAAGTGAAGGAGGTAGAAAATATAGGGAGAAGAGGGAGAGTGGAGAGGGAAAGAGACAAAGAGAGAGGCAGAAAGAAAGAGGAATGGAAGAGGGGAAAAGAGAGAGGGAAGGAGAGGGAGAAGGGGACAGGAAGACAGGGAATGAGAGAGAGAAAGGGAGGGGAGGTAGAGGAGAGCAAGAGACAAAGAGGGACGGGTGGAGACAGTGGCGTGAAAAAGAGGCGGAGGAAATGAGGGAGTTGAGAGATGAATAGAGAGGGAGGACATAGAGAGAGAGGGAGAGAGAGGACAGTCCATTAGAAAAACATTTCTCAAAGCTTCTGGTGCTATTTTTGTTTTATATAAGACAGGGGCACAGGGCCAAAGATATCAAATATTAAAGCCAAGTCTATACCAAACAGACGGTATATAATGGAAGGAAAATGCACAGATCGCATTTTGTAGTAAGAAAAATATGTGGGGAAAAAAACAAAAAATAAAACTTTAAGACCAGATATTGACAACATGAAAAAGGAAACTGAAAAGTGAACCAAAGCGTATAAATCTGAAATGTGTTCATCATGTTTTGACCAATAAATTCAACTAGGAAGAGTTTTTTTTTTTTAAATTAACAATATCAATCTCACCTGTCAACCTCTCAGCCATTCATATAAACACTGTCTCTTCTTCCTTACTGTATTTCAGCAAGAAACCTCAGCAGCAGTAAAAACATCCCCTTCCTCAGCTTCTCCATCTCCTCCTGGTGGATTCACTCTGCCACTGCATCCAACAGATCAGTGTGTGGATGTGAAACAACTTTCTCCAGCTAAACTCAGACAAGACTGAAATCATCATCTTTGGCCCACAGAAACACAGAGAAAGTGTCAGCAGTCACCTCCAGTCTCTCTCTCTAAAACCTTCAAATCAGACGAGAAATCTAAGGGTAATAATGGACTCAGACTTGAACTTTAACAGCCACATCAAATCAATAACATCTGCAGCTTTTTATCACCTAAAACACATTGCAAACACAGGTTTACTGTCAAAACCAGACTTGGAGAAACACTGAATGGGTATATTTTCCCAAGCCTTTCTGTCTCGAGCTTGTATGCATTTCCTTGTGTCTGGGCCTGAAAAATTCAAAATGATATCTCTGTTTATTGCAGAGGCGCATGTGAAACGAAGGAGCTCATTGGTCACTTATCATTTACAAACAAAATCACATTTCTCTCACCTCAGATTAGCAGATTTTAGTGCTTTGCTCATCGATTCTGCAGAAAGCCTCAAAGTTTTTCAATCCCATGATATTTTTTGTGACCAGACACATCTTCGTAAGTCAACGTTCAATGGTCACGTTTTTTATATAGCGCTTTTCCACAGTATTCATTTGTAGGTTGTGGATCAGACTGCTCGACCGATAATGTCGATTTGAACCACCAACCTTCAGATCGGTGGACAAACACTCTACCAACTGAGCTACTACCGCCCCGTAAGTATTGAAGAAGTGTGTTTCTTCTGGATCCGAGGTAAAGAGCACGGTCTACGGGTAAATATATCGCCTTAAGTCTAGCTCCGAATCTGGAGGTAGTTCCCGGGGCGCGCTACTTTCAAAAACAAAGTCTACCTTAAAGCCCACGTCTTCCTGTCGGGATGCAGTCACCTAAGTGTATGCATTCCATTAGATTCATCCCACTTCGCTCATTTGTCTGTTTTAGTCTCTCCTGGTGGGTTTAACATCGCCGCACACAATACCCCAGTCTCCACGGAGCAAATGCAATTATAGCATAGTCACATATCACAGAGCAAACAACCTACAGTAGTTATCCTCGGGGAGTTCTGACTGGAAGAAGACAACAGCAAAGTCACGGATTTGAACAGGTGGGTAGGACTGAGCTACATGTTTTCAGTCACAACTACTTGAGTAAAACAAAGGAAATGACTTCTTGTTATATATTTATAGTCTACTTTGAAACCTTTAGACGCACTCTGTCACTCAGCCCTTTGTTTCTTAACAGGAATTTTAAACCCATCGCTGTATTCTCTATGGAAAAGTAGGTTGTCCATCGATATCTGTAAGAGAACAACACTCTATGAAATGTATCTATAAAGGGACGACTTCATAGACTGCCTGAATACTTCAAGTGGATGTTTAAAACTGCCAGGCTGAGGACAAACTGGGTACATTGGTGACACAATCCGAATTTCATATTATACACACATCTGCACCTGTTTTTAATGTTTTATATGGACTTATATACTTGCTTGTATTGTTTTTTCTGCTTGTATTGTATTATAAACAGAGCACTCGTGGAAAAGAGAGTGTAAGTGCTCTCATTGGACTCTCCATTCTCTCCTTTCCTCCTAGTGATGAGCGACAAAAGCTTTATGCTGACAAGTTTGACTGACTTGAAACTTTTGAGTTGCACTTAATGTCAAGATGAGATTAAGTTTTTCAAAATTGTACCAGAAATACCAGAAATTCTGCATTATTAAATTTTTTTATCTGCCTAAATATACAGGGTTTGTGTGTTAAACATGTGACAAACAATGAAACAAAACACAACTCCAGGTCTGCAGGTCTGTTTGTGATGAGGAACCAACATAACATAGAGCAAAGCCAAAGGAACAAAATAAGAGTCAGGTTTGTGGAGATGCAAGCCAATTTTTCAGTGCGATAAAAACATCCAAAAATAAAAAAAAAATTAAAAAAAAGCTCTTCAGTAAATTTTTAACTAAACTTTTCTTTTCTTACCTGGGATTTTTTTGGACACAGTAGTTCAAATATTGCAACATACATAAAGGCAATACTTATTCATGAAGAGCTAACACAATTGTAACGAAAACATAAGAAATCCTCAGTAATAATAGCATCGCAGCTAATACACCCCCTCCTCTGTTTACTTATGTTTGGACAGGCTTCCTTTTGAACCTGCAGTACACAATAAACCCGAGCCTGAGTGAGAATGCTGACGACTGCTTTGCGCGCGCTCACAGTGACCCAGGGAACCAACAAAAGAGGAACAAAAAACACCGAAAATCTTGTATTAGGACATGTGCCATTGTCCCTCAGTGGATGAGTTGAAGTAATTATAGCCTTACACCTGATACTGGGGAGGTCTGCAGCTGCCCAAGAATCCTATTTTCAAAACGTGTTCCATTCCACGCACCAAGATTACAGGCATTTTTCTACAGACTCCTGCTGAGGAACCGTCTCACTGCTGGCTCTGTGCCATAAAAACTGTGCACATAGTTGACTTCTTACAGATTTACTTTTATTTACTTAGATTCTGCACTTTAAAGGGGCCATATTACGCCATTTTATGCTATGTTATAATGTTTTTCCTCATCACTAACACACCTAGAGTTGCATTTTGCTTCATTCACACACGTTTAACATACATATCCTTCATATTTAGGCTGAGTTCTTCTCTCAAACATAAAAAAAACCCCCACTCTGTTCCACCTTGTGATGTCATGACGTAAAACAGGAAATGCTCCACTCTGTTTTTAAACTCCACATACCTTCACTAGAAACATTTGGATGATTTCAGCTCTGGAATTTCCCATCTCTACCAAACAAAAAAACAGGTAAAAGGTAGCTGTTAGCTAACTTGAAACTAACACTTCATGACATCACAAGGTGGAACAGAGTGTTTTGAGCTTTGGAGATATAGACAGACTATATATAAAGCGTTAGTCAAACATGTGTGAATGAAGCAAAACACAACTCCAGGTGATGCGGTAACAACATTACAACATGACTTTAAGGTCACAAGAGTTAATTTTACGTAATATAGGACCTTTATCTACGTTAAGTACTTATGCATGTTCGAGTAATCCTTTTGTCCAGCATTTCAGGCTTGAGTGCTCAGAATCACCATCCCTATCCACAGCTACACTACCAGTCAATAGTTTGGACATAGTTTTTACTACTTTTTACATTTTATATATATACAGAAGACATGCATTCAAATACATGAAGCAAGATAGATAAGAAAGGATAAAAGATAAATACATCTTCAAAGTAGCCAACATTTCCTTTGCTACATAATTCAATACGTCTTGCTTCATATATTTGATGTCTTATATATGTATCTACAACATAGAAAGTAGTCAAATGAAAAAAAAAAAAAAAAAGTTGAATTAGAGGGCATGTCCAAACTTTTGACTGGCAGTGTATGTACTTCTGATTTTAAAAAATAAAATAGTCAGACCCCAGGTTGCACATTTGTTCTAAAATGTTACGTGGTCATTAAAAAGAAATACAGAGATGAAAAGCACATGATGAAAAGCCACTGTCTGTTACGGTGGATCAGTTGTGCAGAGGCATTGTGAAACTCTGACAGTCAGTATTGTAAAATAGACCTGACTAAAACACTGCCCTAAGCTCATGTTCGCTCAAACCAGAATATCATAATAATGCCTTGCTCTTGTGGAAGCCTCTCAAAGCACTACACTGTCTCATTATTCATTCACTCCACTCTCACACTGGTCAGCTTATACGGTAGTCGACCTGGGGATGTAAATCTGTGCCAGTCTCCCCCTCCACCAACGCAACACTGATCTCCACCAACTCATGTGCTCACTGCTTTCATACTGGGCAAGGAGGGTGAAGTGTTTTGCCTTAGGACCAACCACTGCTTCAACCACTGAGCTGCTGTCGCCAAACTTGTAAAAGTATTGGCGTCTGTGGGAAAATGTGTCCTCTGCATTTGACCCCACCTTCAATGACACTGGGGTTAAACATGTCAGCATTAACAGTGCAGTTATTAGGACACATCTCCAGTTCTTGAGCTTGGTTCACATTCAGAAGTACCGCGCTGGAGGATTAGCTTATTTTGTATCATTTACCGTATTTTCCAAACTATAAGTCACACTTCTTTTCATAGTTTGGCCGGAGGTGTGACTTATACTCAGATGCGATTTATATGTGAAATGTATGTTTTTTTTCTTAATTATTATGTATTTTGTGACTGGTGCGACTTATACTCCGGTGCAACTTATATGACTTATACTCCGGTACACCTTATACTCCGGTGTTTGCAGGTGCTCTGATTGAGAACCAGAGCACCCGCAAGCACTCACCCAAACACAGGACGACATCCCAATACATGAAATATTGTCAGTTGCATCATGTACAAAATTACCGAAGCTATTTCTGAACACATGTCGCGGGAGAAGGTGGGATTTTACATGCTCAACCCAGTAACTAAGTAACAGCGCAACATAATAAAAAGTTTAAGGAACAAACTCCCCTAAAACCGAAGACATTTTGTTCAATTTCAAACCAAGTTCACATTACGATAAACAATTTCTTTTCATGCCAACTGAACCACCTGCTGCATGAACTACACATACAAGATTGTTCTGCAAGACAACCTGAACTTTGAAAAAAGCACTGCAGCAGTGAAGCTAATCTGATGCAAAAGTAAATGTCTAAAGGCAGGAGGTAGAAAAACAAGGAATGAAATGTAATATCTGCCACAAAGTGTAAAAATACAAAGAAAGTAGTAGTGACGCTAACAGTGAGGTTGCTGGGTGCTGTTGTGCACGGAGCCAATTACGCTGAAAAACGTCAAATGTTTATCACTTGCCTGTTTTTAGAGCTTTTAGTTTAAATTGAATTGACGTTAAAGTGCATATGACAGGTTAGACTACTCATTTCACATAATCAACATCATTATATTTAAAATGTAACTAAAATTAACACCTAGTGCAGTCTAGTATATCATTTTGCTTCCTGGTTGAACAGGGGTAGCAGATATGACATACTGTAACCATCACCTAGCAACCATACTGTTAACAAGGGCTTAACCATATACTGTATATATAAATGGACATAGCTAACCTGCCAGCCAGCATGTTACAAATAGGAAATGTGCATGTGGATGCTTGTGGCTCCATTGACTCTGGCTCCAATTCACTTTTGAAACATTGTGTCTCTTCTCTCTGTAACTGCTGGAGTGAGCCTCGTAATTTTTGTCCTAATATGTTTGTTTTATCACCCTCTGCATGATCCTGGTGTTTTTATTTCACCATTTTAAATCAAGATATGAACATAACAGACAAAGCATGTGCCTTCTTTACCCCCCTAGCATTAGCAACAGTTTTGATTGACAGCTTTGTTAAGCCCCCACTCCCTGCTAAACCAGTAATGCGGGCAGGAAGGGGCGTTACCTTCAATAGCCTGGCTTCTTTGGTTGCTTTGATACTCGCGGTTGAAACTCAACTCCAAATTCGCCCCTATAACTGCTAGCCTTGATGAGCTTCATTTGACTGAAGTGGAATGCTATGGGTGACATCACACTCACTCAGTCCACTTCTTTATACAGTCTATGGGCCTGACTTATAGTGAATTGGAGCCAGAGTTGATGGAGCCGGAAGTGCACTCATGATCACTTCCTATTTGGAATGTGGTGGCTAGCAGGTTAGCTACGTCCATTTATATATAGACTATGGCAGGAATATCCAAACTTTTTTGACAGAGGGCCCCACACTGGAACATATTTAAAGTTGACGGCCACAGACCAGTATCGATACAGGGAGTCAAACGGTGCCAAGGTTTTGACAAGGCCATTATACTTTTAATAAGACTTGGAATTATTATTTTTAGGTCCGTGTCACAATGCAATGTGATGTTTTTCAGGTTATAGAGGTAGAATCTCTTCAAATTGTAGTAAAAAAATACTTCCTGATCAGTTGGCCAGTTTAGGAGAAGGCACGAGGGCCAACAAAAATGCCCCTGGGCCGTAATTTGGGCAGCTCTGGTCTATGGTCATGCCCAAGGACATCGCCAACCTGTGAGTCAATGGATCTGACGTTCTGCCAGTGTTTATGTTGAGAGCAGGATTCGAACCGCCAGTCTTCAGATCAGTGGACAAAACTCTACCAACTGCGCTACTGTCGGCACACTCAAATAAACCGTGACATATTGGTGCCAAAAAGTGAAATTACTTGGAAAAAAGTTGAAAATGGGACCTTAATTTACCCTCCTGAGCCTTGATCTTAATTCAGCCTTAAGCAGACAGTCCAGCGAAGCACATTTCAGGCTTACTGTAGCAAAGCGCTGGACACGATTTGGGAGTCTGGGGGATTTATGCGAAAGGGATTGCTCTGGTCCACAGTCCAGGCACGGCTCCCATGTCATCTGGAATTTCACACAACCCTCTACAAAGAAGCAAACGCAAATGCTACTTTCAACCTTTCATCCTTCATCACGGTACACCAGAGGAGACATTCACACTAAACTGCAAAATTGGCAATATCTAGTTTAGTAAAAAATGACACAAATAAAAAAAAAAAAAAGTATCAAGCTATTTTTGTAGTTTGACTGGTTTAACTTCATGTAACTTCTTGCTGTAGCTTGATGCCATAAGTACTTGTAAAAGTTCTATATTACGCAAAATGGATTCTTGTGAGTGTTTAGCTGTGTTATAATTCCTCAAAAACAGACTCCAAATTGTGTTTGTGTTTATTATTAGTCTGTCTACATCTCAAAGCTCAAAATGCTCTGTTCTACCTTGTGATGTCATGTAGTGGTAGTTTTGAAGGTACCAGCTAACTTTTACCTTTAGTTCAGTAGAGATGGGCAATTCCAGGGCTGAAATGATCCAAGTGATCCTAGTGAAGGTGTGTGCTAAATATTCTGTGTTTATGTGTTTAACATGTGTGAATGAACCAGGTCTGTTTGTGATGAGGAAACAACATTATAACACAGATCAGAAAACAGTGTAATTTTTGGCCTTTACGGTGTTTCCTCCACTATTCAATATATTGCTTCTCTGTTACTTACATGGAAGATTGTCCTTTAAAGTCCACTATTTAACTTTTCTAGCACGTCACCTGCTTGTCTCCATGGAGATGCTATTGCTTTACCTGGAACATTCTATTGGTATTTAATGTATATTTTGCTATTCAATTACAGGTGCTTTTTTATTGCAAAGAAACACATTAAAAAACATGGATTCATAGAGTGAGCTTGGGTCGCCTCTTTTCAAATATGACCTGTTACGTGGCTTAGTTTAATGCCACACTATGAAAAAATTCCAGGTAAAATGGTAAGATGGAGACAAGAGACTCCCAAATGTTTCATAGCGCTCCTTTAACGAGGGGGTATTTTACTTCTATGGGACATTAACTGCTAAAACACATAACATTTAGATTGCCACACTCTGAAGCCCCTCTTCCTTTGCTCTCTGCATTAACTCACTCCCCCTTCAGAGCAATCACAACACAATCAGTGTGGATCCCGCTAATGAAGCTACTGCACATCGCGTCAGGTTTGTCAAGTCGCTGTGTACATTTTTGTATGTTTTTGTACATTTATAGAGAAGTGCTGTGTAGGAGCGTGAGCATGAGGGTGTAGCATTGTACAGAACCATAAGGAGGGTTCGAATAGGGCCCGAGAGAGATCACGTTTAATGAGAGAATAGCAATAATACATTTTATATTTGTATTAAGCCCCTTTCTAGACACTCAAGGTCACCCCACAACAATAAACAAAAACAAAAGTATTATTATAATTAGTTGTCAAGATTCCAGTCTGTCCCGGTGTTTCTGTGCTGTCTTTCCCCCTTGCTTGTGTCCTTGTTTGGACCTGGGCGGAGACTCTGGCACCACCCACTACACACCTGCAGTCCATTAGCAATCAAACTCCTCGGGAGTACAAAGGGACCGAGGATCCAACACAAGTCGCCAGATCATCCGTGTATCCCCCGTGGTACAGTTCTAGTTCTGCTTGGGTCAGTCTAGTTTTCTGTGCGTATGATCCCAGTACTAGATCTCAGGTTTTTCTCGTTTTTCGCCAGATCCTGCTCCTTCAAACTACTCTGCACCTCCGCCTCTTACCCAGCTCACCTCGGTACGAACACCCCAGCCTCTGACCCGGCTACCTACGACATCAGCCTACGACCTGGCTCTCTACTATCTGCTCCGTCAATCTAATAAAGTCTGTTCAGTCTGTATCCTTGATCCCCAGACATTACGACATTAGTATCTCAGAAGACGTTATAAAGGCAGTGGGAAGCTGAAAAAACATTGTATAAACCTCCCTTTAAATACCACACATTTTCTGCTCATTTGCAAGCTTGATCTTAACCAGAAATAGCATAAAAAAGTGAATTAATCTTTGTCAAATAAGTAAAACTACTCAGATCAAGCCAAAAATGTTGAGTTCAAGTAAGTTCAACTGATGGTAGATATATATTAACTGACTAAACTCTCTATGAATTTCAGAGTGAGGAAAAATGAGCACCGTTGCCATAGCAAAAACAAGCTATTCAATCTTATGGAAGGGTCATTTTGTTCTTAAATGTCGCCTCTAACAGGAAACTGAAACCCGTGAATACCAAGACTTTGACGGATTGCGACAATTTTGCGGGAATAGTTTTATTTAATTAGTTGACCACACAAAATGAAGCTCAGATGAACAGAACTGATAAGTTAGAAGAAGTTTATGTAACGTGGAGTTCTTCATGTCCCAGTACCACCACTTTAACAGTCTGTAAGTCGACGTTTTTTATAGCGCAGCAGTTTAATGGATCATAATGCTGTCAGTGTGAGGGATGGAGGAGAACATAACTCTATCAGTGCTTGAACAGTTTGTACTTTGTAAATTAAATAACTGCACATGAGTTTTTGTTCTTAATTACAGGAGTATTGCATAACGATGGATGTCATGGCACAAGTTATATTAAAGTGATTACCAGAGAGTAAAACAAGTACATTAAAAAGTGGTATGACTGAAATAAACCAATGAACATAAACGTATTAAACATAAACTAGACATTCATTATTTTCATCATTTTCTCTATAAAAAGGTTGGGAGTAAAAAGTATGTGTTCCTGTTTATTTTACTCTTCAACCTTGTGTATACGGTGTGTCCTGTTACTTGAGACCTCTAAGTGTTCTCTTCAGTGACATATTCTGCCTTCTACAGTTAACAGTCTACCATTTATGACTTTGTACGGGCAGTATATAAACTTAGGTTAAGTCATTATAGGACCAGCCTTCTATAGATACTGTAGTACCTTTCTCAGGGTATTAGTACTGGAGGCTCCTTTGTAATGTAACTCACACACACGTACCTGCTGTTTGTATCTTCATCTCATGAGACAAACTTCTTTCAACTCTCTACCTGGTCTGTGGTCACTCCGTTCACCATTACATGGAGCGACGTCAAAATGTGTTCCCAAGTGTTCAATGTTTTGCCAACTACTGATCAGAGGTGGATAAAGTACTCAATTTTGTTATTTAAGTAAAAGTATGACATGAAAAACTCTACTAGTAAAAGTATTTAAGAATCTGTTTATACATTTATTTCAAGGGTAAAAAGTAAGTAAGTAAGTAATTCACACAAGTGTTAAATGTAGTGAATTATTTAAAAAGTATATACTGTATATTTTGTGCTCAAAGTTGAAGCTTGAACTCGAAAAACTTTAGTCAGGATAACCCCCTAAAATCATATGCAAAGTACTTTTTACGTTTCAGTCCTGTTCAAAAATGTAGGGGAGTAGTTTAGTGTATTGTAGCGGTTATAGGGGCGGATTTGGAGCAGAGTATCATAGCAACCAAAGAGCCAATGTGGAGCGAGGCTGTTGAAGGTAACGCCCCCATGAGCTGACAAAAGAGAGGTGACAGTTTTTCAATAAAAAGTGAGTTGGAGCCAGGTTATCTATGTTATCTATGTATATACAGTACATGGTGCCACTGCTCTTTCCCCCAGCAGCAAATTTCACTATGTGGGATCAATAACCATTACCTTAAACCATAAGTATATTTTATAACAACGGTCACAGTAGTAGCGGTAGCAATAGTAGTAGCATTTGTATTTTTTATTTTTGGAAGAGAAGCAGAAAAGCAATATCGTTCAAGTGGCTGGGTTATGACCTGGGTAAAAGAAAACTTCAGGTATCTTGTAGCGTGCGGGAAAAAAAATAGCGCAGGAGCTAATTTGTTGCTCTTTTATGGCCCTTGACAGCAGAGCAGATGATGCGTGCTGTAGGCTAATGATTTGGTGCCTGACAAAAGGAGCAAAAGGGAAACGGAGAGAGAGGAAAAAAAGCAATTGTGCGGAGCAAACCAGTGACAACCTGACAGTGTGAGATTGGAAGGTGATTTGTACTTGGACTAGTTAACAGCAGCACGGTTTGCACTGGTCCAAAGTTATTCCTCACTTACCTTACGCACTTTTCCACCTTCAAGTCACTCAAAGCACTTTACATCAAGGAACCACTCACCCATTCATACACCAGTGTACACAGACACTGGGGGCGAGGGTGGGTTAAGTGTCTTGCTCAAGGACACAGCAACAGTATTCATCTGTGAGAGCTGGAATCACACCGCCAACCTGTGAGTCAGTGCATCTGACCACTCAGCCAATGATATTTATGTCGAGAGCGGGATTCAAACTGCCAACTTTCAGATCAGTGGACATGATAGAAAGTGTTTGAATTATAGATGAAACGATCAAATATAAAGAAGATAAAAAAGCAATTATTCTTTTGACGCTGAGCAAACAGTGACAACTTACAGTATAAGACTGAAAGACAAACTGTACTTGAAACTAAAATGCAACTCGAAATCACATTTACTTTGGTAATATAGTGTCCTCTATGAAGAACAAAATGTTCCTGGAGTCTCCACGGTATCTCATTGTGTAGAAAACCTTTGCAGATATTCCACTTCAACCACTGCTGCTGTTGTTCTTGTTGTGTCCTTGAGCAAGACACTTCACCATGTAAGAATGTGATGCAAGAAACAAACAAATGGTGTGTTATTATTGTTAAAATGCATGAGATTCTTGTATTAGTTTATGCAGTACTCAAATTTTCCCCATATATTTGAGCAAAATGTGTCTTACTCCAGTACAGATATATTACGTATGCAGCTCTTGAGGTCCAAATAAGTCCGCTGTGTGCCGTCTGCATCTAATTAGAAAATGCATCATCGTTTGTGAATTAGACAGTGCAATGTTAGCATGCAAATGTTTGTTATCATTACCAATACAGCACTCCGCTCTGGTCTAAGAAAGTTGTCAAAAGTGCTTATGAACTCATTGGGGGGAATAATTAGGATGCTCAGAAAGCATAAGGTAAGTGAGGAATAACTTTGGACCACTGCAAACTCTTTAAAATATTCACATTTTTCATTACATACTGTAGCGTTCTGGTGAAAGGAAACACGGTACATTTCTTGTGGTTGTTTGTTTTCTGAACATGAGGGCTACAGTAGGCCGTAACCCACGTCAAAACACGAGCAAAACAGCAGCAGTCTCAACTCACTAGAGCCAGTCTCCAAAAACAGACCAGTATCTGACCAATCGAAACTCGTCGGCATAGCAACCAAGTGTCACACATAAACAGCTACAAGAACAACAAATTGTGCCAACTCTGAACTAAACACAAAATATCACATCGTTACAATATTTTCCCCAAATTATTCAGCACATGTGACCGCTCTGACTCCGGGTTTATCTCACCGTTAACAATCCTGACCCTCGTGCTATCGAATGTCGAGCGGTCAATCAAAAGACACTTTCTCTGGACGTTTTGTGCTTTTGAAATCAATACAGAAGGCTCTTAAGTGTAAAGCTCCTCCAGGTGGGATTTAAGACTGACCAGAGACCCAAAGGGCAGCGGGATGGCGTGTGAAGACAGGAGGAGGGGAGGAGTTTCAACTGTACAACGCAAAGAAAAGGATACAAGATTATGTGGGAGTTATATAAAAAGGAACTCATCATTTACATATAATGGTCCATGGGTGTACACTAGTCTATGTGTCTTATACTTGTTCTCATACAGCTCAAGATCATTCTAAAGATATTCAGGAAAGAGTTTTTTTTTTTTTTTTTTTTTTTGAGCACAAATACAAGCGCATCTCACAATCTGTTCGAAAAAGGAGTGGGAAGAAAAAAACTTGTCAAGCCCCACCCCTATCTTATATCAAGGCACAAATCAGGTGGTTTGTTTATGCTTCCTATTCAGTTGAAGGGAAAAAAAAAAGGGGAAAAGAGAAAAAAAAAACTACATATACATGCATACACAACTAAAATGTATTAATACTTTGACATTGCTTTTGTTTTAAATCCAAAGCATTCCACAGTTTCATCCCACACACAAAACTGTTGGTTCGAACATTGGGTAATATCCTCTCCATATCCTCTCAAATTGTAAGATCTCTCTTTAAGAGCAGTACACTTTTGCACGTTACATCGTTCATTCATTTCTGTCCTGAGAACGTTTTAGTCTTGCTTGCTTTTAGTTTTGATACTAGTTTTATTATCGATTAGTATCTGATTTTCTATACTTTTGACTATCCTAATCCAGATATATTGATTAAAATTAAAGCATGTTTTTAATGTTATTTTGATTGTGTTTTTTGCACTGAAAAACATGCGTCCTTACTATGAGCGGGCTTGCATCTCCACAAACCTGACTCTAACTTGACCTTGTTTCTACAATTCAAAACATTCGTTGGCAATAACATTCCTGAGTATCAAACCTGGGTGTTGTCTCCACAGATTTGACCTGTAAGTTGGCCTGGTGGCTTCACTTGTTTGTCTGCATGGAAAGAGATAAGTTTAATGCAAATATTGTGGAACATTCCAAGCAAAGCAGTAACATCTCCATGGAGACAACAACAATTATGTTACATTTGTGTATAAGATTGCTGGGAGAAGCTTTGGTCCTCAGAATAAACAGCACATGCACAGGTACGATCGATCAGGTCAATAGAGCTCGTCAATTCCCCCACAACTCACTCTAATTAGAACATCCCTCATTATGGCTTTTCTTTGTCCATTCTTCAATCAGTGTCAGGAGCACTGGACCTGCCTGACTCTCAACAAAAATACATTGAAAAACAACCATTACTGCTGTAAGCGGGTTAGTCTCCACGGATCATGGACTAATAATAATAAATTTTCTTCAAGCGCCTTCCAAAATACCTAAGGACACTGTACAGAACAATTTAAAAACATAAAAACAGGTGAAAATTAGCAAAACTACCGAATTAGTGTTAGACTGCTTATGTGGTGAAGGATCGTTTTGAGTCGTGATTTAAAAAGAGTAAGGGACTCGATGTTGTAGTGGTGTCACTTGCTTGTCTCTATGTAAAGTCATACTATGGAATATTCAATCCAAGGCATGACATCTCCATGGAGGCAAGCAGATGACCTACCCTTCACTTTGAACTTGTAATACAATTAGGCTTATTATCATTTATCATACTAGAGTAATGTTTTGTCTATCATTTTTTGTGCATTATGGATTAGACAATAAGGCTTTTCTGCAACTTTTATGGAACAAAATGGACATATTATTCAGAAATATTTCATAAGCTGAAAAATAGCAGAAAATTAAGTTTCCTAAAGCTTGGCATCAACTGATTTTTTATTTTTTTATTTTTTTAAATCTTATACGATTTTTTGATGTCACACCGCACGACCTGAAGAGTTTAAATCATAGTCTGTAACTGCCCCGGTTAGCTAAGGCTAGTGCTACATCCTAGCTGTGTTTTTGCATTTGTAAAAGTTACTGAAAATGAAAATGTCACTGGTCTCCTTCACGGCGGAGCTCTTCTGTTAAACGTTGAGCCTCCTGTGTTTTGATCATGTTTGACAAAGACTGATCAGGGACTCAGCGAGTAGAGGCCTCACTCTGCCAAGACCGAGACACCAAAACGTCAGACACGCTTGACATCAGTAATAATACGACGGTTTAATCTTTTTCACTTTTCACTGTGAAGCTTACAACTGGCTGTTTAGAGCTACGACTCAAGATTTTCCCCATGATCATAAATCTTTCATAGCAGACACTCAAAGTCGAGCAGTGGACACCCGGCTTAGGTTCGTGTTTGGATTTTGCTCATCTTAAATCCCTAATCCTCCCTGTGGAGTTATTGCCATTGTTCGGCCTGCCCTTCTGCGCCCAGACCAGGACTCCTGCGGTTTTAAAACGCTGTTCGTTGACATCTGTACCCTTTATCCACAAACAGGACTACCATTATAACTCACACACCTCCACTACTCCAGTTCAGCTTCCTGTTACATGTGATAGGTGACATTTTGAGGACTTTTCACCTTTTAAAAGACATGCTATTTTGTTTTAAATTGTCAATTGCTATGTTGTCTTATTCTGTAAAGCACTTTGGATTACTTTGTGTATGAATCATGCTGTACAAATAAACTTGCATTGCCTTTAACAGTGCTTTTTTGTTTTTGTTCTGAAATGCTAGCCTTTACTCTTAAATACAGTTACATGCCTTTTTTTCTACACACAAACTCTATATTATCAGGTGCACAAGGTGGTTATCACGCAGATGTACTGGACTCAAATGCAGCACAAAGAGAACAGTCAAATGTCTTAGAAACAACAACAACAGTGTCCTTTTAACAGGCAACTCAGAATATGGCAAATCAGGGACTAAACAACTGAGGAATAATGTCTTATCTAATATCAACTTCCACAATGGGGATACAATGAGGGAAACAGGCTGGGCAAATAAACTCAGGAACAGATAACTCAGAGACAAATGCAAGTTCAGAATTTCAGAAATGCAAACAGGGTATTTCAGATATAGGTCTTTAGTGTTGCTTTTGACTGGTCAACAATCTCACAAGAACTGAAAGAACAGAAGCAGTTTATATAGACGACCCTGGGCTGATTAACAAAACGAGAGGCAGCTGCAGGGAAAACAGGGAGGTAACAAAAGAAGGGCTGGAACAGGCTGAAAAACGGAGCTGGACTGAGGAAAAAACATGCAAACAGGTAGAACTATGACAATGGTGGAGTCAGTACGTAATAATAATATTGTATATATGTTTATTTATTTGCCTCAAACGTAACTTGGTTCCCATAGTGACATAACCATTAAGGAAGAACATAGCTGTCCTTTTCACGTTGGCTGATTAATTGGCTCAAGAAAAGAGTAAATACACACAGGTCACACAGAGAAGATGGCCTTCATGTGAGAAATATATCATTAGTGTATATAGTGTGGAGAAGCTAAAACGTGTGGCCAAACCTCCTTGTCAGAGCCTGATTTTGTCAGATCTCAGAGGTTAAGCCTGGTTTGTACTTGGATGGGAGACCGCTGGGAACACCAAGCACCACAGTGGGGTGTTATGTAGTGTGAGTGTTGCCCGATTGCTCAGATTGGCAGCCTCTCTTCCATCAGTCCGTCCAAGGCAGCTGTGGCTCCTATAGCAGCTCGCCACCGTCAAGTGTAGAGTGAATGCACCAAACTAGAGTAAAATACATATTGATCGCTGTTTGAAGGCTGGGTTGAATACTGATAAACAAATTTATGTAGGTTTCTGCGTCCTGTTATATCCGCCATTTTGAGGACTTTGAGTCTCATACAAAAGATGTAATATTTTGTCAATCGGTACGACAACGACCACATTTTTCACCATTCTGAAACCTATAGATAATCAGGCACCGGGACAGGCACCAAATCACTGCTCGGTTAAATAAGGTGACTCTTGGTCGTAAAATAACAGCGCTGATCGGTTGCTGTGAATCTGTCGCCGTGGAGACTAATTTACCTAAAGACAGGTCTGAGGAGCTGAAAGCAGTGCTCCCCTGGTGGACATAATTACTCATGCATCACCAGTCAAACAGCCTGGCATCTGATCTTTGAGCCAAACGGGTCAAATTAGAAGGAAGATTAACAGTAAAAGTGTGAGATTATCGACAAACGAGATGGTTTTATTAACAAATAGCAGTAAAAAGCATAATATGTCTTCTTTAAAGCCACTCAGCCACTCTCGACTGTCGTGATGTCATCTAACGCTCCTTCTGCCTTCTTGTTTATCCGTCTTGGTCGATCATTTTTTACGGTGAATGTCAATCCAATCGCGTTTTAATCTACGCCCCCAGGAAATCAAAATTGAACCAAAGAGTCCGTGGGGTATTTGAAGAGAACTTTCAAAAGCTGAGTTGACGTCAATAGATTAATAACGACAAAAAGTCCCCGGAGGAAAGGAACTGGAGGAAGTGGCTGCTGAAATGAGATGCACTATCTTAGTTTTTAGACAATTGGATGTAAGTGTCCAATCTGTAATTGCCAGGAACCTTAATGGCCTCTGAATTGAGTCAACTTTTTTTGTTTTCCCCCCATGGAGCATAAAACAGAATAGCAACAGAATGAAAATGACTACATAGTCTAAGTCGAATTAAACAAAAAACAGTTTAAACGCAAACTGTGTGAAAAAGTATGGATGTTAATACTAGCGACGTGCTTCTACTTCTAATATCTGCTTCTTCTTTCACTATTTGAAAACGTATCAAATGAAACAAAAGATGAAAGATTTAGTTTCATTTGATATATTTAAGAAAGTGTAGTGATTGTGACTTAATGTGTTGAACATATTGCAAAACACGAGCTTTAATAGTAGCAGTAGCAGTGCGGGGTGAAGTACTTGATTTTGTTACAGTAAAAGTACAGATACAGACATAAAAAGCTACTCTAGTAAAAGTACCACCTGAAAGTAAAAGCATTTAAGTACCTGTTTAAAAATGTACTTTAAACGTAACAGTAAAAGTATTTCACACAAGTGTTGTTAATTAAGTGTTAAATGAGGTGATTTTGATGGTCCACAGTAACAATACAATCATTTTCTTATATTTTATCATGAATTTTGTGTGTTTATTTTTATTTGCTTTATTTACTCAAAAACTTTAGTCTGGATGTTTCCACAAACATGGTAAAAAATAACCCCTCAAATCATATGAAAAAAAACAACTTTTCAGTCCAGTTCATAGTGATGGGACTTTCGGCTCTTTGATGGGATCTGAATTTCAAAGAGCTGTTCAAAAAATTGGCTCTTTTAATATTTTTATATATGACAGAAGCCACTGTGAGAACTCATTTTAACAACAAACTAATCACAGACAGAAATGACCAAGTCTTAAATGTGTTTAAAATGGTTCAAACTGAGAGTGGGAGAGAGTTTGCCCTTTGGAATTATGCATAAGTTTAATAAAACAATAACAATAATGTTCAAACTAATGGTTAATATGATGCCAGATGTTTTTTTGTGCACAAACCTCTCACTCGTGTCGCCTGCTCTGCTTCTGTGAGGATTATTCTGTTGGTTCAGTGTTAAAAAATGCACAGAAATTAGAAAGAAAAAGATTCAGCTCTTTTAAAAAATGAGATCTGGACTAAACCAGGACTAAACCAGGACTAAACCAGGACTAAATAAGACTAAACAAGGAATGAACCAAGACTAACCCAGAACTAACCCAGGCCTAAACCCGGAATAAACCAGGACTAAACCAGGTCTAAACTCAAATTAAACCAGGACTATACCCGGACTAAACCAGGACTAAACCAGGACTATACCCGGAATAAACCAGGACTAAACTAGGACTAAATAAGACTAAACTAGGAATGAACCAGGACTAAACCAGGACTAAACCAGGACTAAACCAGGACTATACCAGGACTATACCAGGACTAAATAAGACTAAACTAGGAATGAACCAGGACAAACCCAGAACTAACCCAGAACTAATTCAGGACTAAACCAGGTCTAAACTCAGACTAAACAAGGACTAAAACTGGAATAAACCAGGACTAAACACGGACTAAACTAGGACTAAACCCGGACTAAACCAGGACTAAACCAGAACTAAACCCGGACTAAACCAGGACTGAGATCCAGTTGCTCAAAAACATCACGTCACTACCAGTTCAGTGAAGTAGAAAGTACAGACAGAAGTAAAAGTAAAAAGTATCCACTATACAGATAAAAATGCTCCTTAAGTACAGTACTTCACTTGCACTTTGTTACCTTCCACCTCTGAGCCGCAGTAATAGTTCTAGTGATTTGACTTTGATGGACAGCGTAAAAAGCAGAGTGCTCCCTGGATCAGATAAGTGACAGGAGACTCCCTGTAATGATGACATCCATAAAGGAGGAGCCATGTGACACGCCACCATTATGTTGTCTTGTTTAGATTTCACATTGTTCCATCTGAATGAGTAAACACACACCACAATCACACAAACAAAACGCAGGTAGCTTTAGCAATCCGATTTGACATGAAAAACAGCGATTGGATGAGTAGTTCTACTTTAGCAGCGCAATATAGATTAATTCTGCTCTTATCTTTGGCTCTTTTTCAATCCAACGCCACATTTGCAGAAAAGCCCGTAACCAAGGAAACCAAGCACTGGTACTGGCAATTTTCTGGCTTTATTCACACATAACTCTTCTCTGCAAACTCCTGATAATTTATCCTAGAGACTGACAGCCCCAAAATGCAGGGAAATCATCATTCTACCACAAAAAGCTATGTTATTTATCTGAGGCAGCAGTCTAAGCAGGGACTCCCAGACTTCCCTCACCCCAGACACTTCCTCCAGCTCCTCCGGTGGAGTTATATATTCTGTGAAAAGTAAAGGAGCTGTAGATAATGTGCATATTCAGTATTCTGTAATATCCAAGACACTAAAAATGTTTTTTTTTAAATGAAACTTTATGAAATAAGAAATCCATCATCTCTAATTTGATCCATGTTTCTCACTTGTCCTGATTTGTTACGTTACAGGTAAAATTTGCCATAGTCTGAAAGCTAAAATACTCCTAACACCTCAGTTATGTCTTTTGAATACCCTAATTAATAATAATAATATGAGTGTAAAGGGAAGGAGAGCCCCCTGGTTGAAAACTGCTCTTACTATGGACAAAAGAGTCATGCTAAGAATGAACCCATTTACTTGGAACAGTGCACAGCTCTGCCATAAACATATGAGCGACTGATCTATAAAATAAATTAAATAAACGACCAAATACAGATCTATAAAGTAATATGGGAGCCTTTTCTTTTATGTCTGTGTAATCCCTCAGTGGTCAAGGTCTGATCCGTAGTAAAAGCCAAAAGTAAAATCTGTCAACTGGACAAAAAGTTGTAAGAGTGAAGATGTTTTGCTGCTCGTCAAAGCCTCTTCTTCATTGTTGGTCAGATTACTGATGGACACTGCCTTATATCCATCTCAAGAGAGGGGCTAACTACACTGAACCTGAAAGCACCTGTTAGTTTACAGTGTCTGTTTTTTTTTGTGTTTTGTTTTTTTTTTGGGGGGGGGGGGTTTGCAGTTTTTTGTAGGCTAGGTCTATTGAGCTATACTAAGTGTGCATTGTGCCTGAGTCCTACTTAACATGTTCATTCAACTCTTTATAGATGCTTTCACACCTATTGGCATCCTAGCTCTATTTGCTTTACTCTATGATAATTTAGATTTTGTGACTGACCGGGATGAGGAGGGTGTTGTTGTTTTTTGTACTCTGGGATTGTGAAGGAACAAATTAACATATTATTCAGAAAAAAAATCCATCAACTATTTTTGACAACAAAGATTATATTTAAAGGCCCTGTACCCGGTTTCTTAAAAACAAGGAGAAACAGAACTGGTTTATTTTAAACCGTTTACAGTGGTCCAAATTTACTCCTCACTTACCTTATGCATCCAGAGCATCCTAATTCAGAGTAGAGTTTGACCGTCACAGTAATGCTAGCAGCAACTAGCATGCTAACACACACTTCCTAATTATCAGACAATCAGACGCTTTCCAATTAGATGCAGACACCATGTAGCATATACTTATTTTGACTTAATCTGACCTGTTAATACCACTGTTCCCTCTAAGATGTGCGCACTGCTGACACGGTCTCTGCACACAGAAAATCTGTGCTGCGCACAAAAAAATCGAACCGGAGTTGAAAATAAAATAAACACACAACAGTTCATTCAATGTGAGTCAGTGAGTGTGACCGGAGACGAGCTGCTCCAGACAATTATGTGATTCACATACGTATTTGCGCAGTTTATCAACATCATTGACAGGCGTCCTCATGCGCCGCTACCAGAGTTTTAGCCGATGTGGCCGATGGCCGTGTCCCAACCCGCCAAACTGGCCTTAGAATCACCATTGGAAGTGTGCATTGAAGGGCAATTACGTAATTTCCGGCGCGACAAGAGCTGTCCCATTTCAACGCACCCTACTGAATGCGCCCGACAAACCTGCCCTTCCCTTTCCACCGTTTCCATGGAGATCAGACGTAACCGAAGCGTGCATCCATGCACACTTCACTTCCAGTGTGTTTGTTTACATTTTGAAGTGTGTGCGTGTTGACTGTTTGCAGTGTGTGGTTTGTTTTGGATATATTTTATATACAAATACACATTATATATTGTGTTTTGATATGATATGTAAGTCATACTCACACTCAGTGTGTATTGGTCATTGACTGTCACTAGTTTATGAGTTGTAAAAATCAAATGATCGTGTCATATACTGAAAAAGAGTCACCGGACTGTCTCCCAGACACAGTAGGACAATCTCACTCAGTCACAGCAAAAGCTTCACACAATGGCTTATACTCATAATACAAGTATTTATAATAAAAATGTTAAGTGTCAACATTGGAGTTTACAATTGTCTTGGTTTGGTTCGAAGCTCATGTTTTGCCATAGTTAAAATTAAATATTTATACTTCCAATAGCATTAACATACTACACAGGTCATGAGCAAGATTTTTGTCATTTTCATTGTATAAGTGACTAAAGCACTTAATTAAAAGTCTCATAACAGAAATGTAAATGCGGTAATTCTATTCTTTTAATAAACCATTTAACTTGGATGGATGTGATGCAGCATGACCACAGTGCACAGGTCTGATGTTGCTCACACTGGTCCATGGGACCGCTCAGGGAGTTTGTGTGTTTGCTCAGACTCGTGAAAAATTAGAGGGAACATTCAATTCAATTTTTTTTATTTTTCACAATGGTCAAAGTTTAGTAAGGCACATACACACATACACACACGTAGCAACATACTATCTACAATTCTGCGTTTATATGCTACATATGGAAGTGTCTATCGTTCACCTATTCCCAATTGACCCTGTGAAAAACATGGAACCCCCAAGAAGCTGTAAAGCTTATGTAATGGGGTCCATCACCCTGTGCGCAACACCCAATGATGGCTTGGCAAGTATTCCTTTTCTTTACTTTGCCCTACACACACATAAATATATATAAATATAAATATATATATATATATATATATATATATATATATATATATACATATACATATATACATACATACATACACACATACATACACAATATATCCATATATCTACATATCTATCCACATATATACACACATACATATACATACATATAGCACACACCAACACAACCTATACATTATATATGACCTATACAACATATAATATCTATATATGACACATGCATAGCATACATATATACATGCAGCTGCACACATATATAAATATATGTATAATATATGTATAATACACACACACATATCCACATACGTTTACATACACACACCCGTTATGAGCAGAGAGAAGATCCAATGCAGAACTTGAGCCGCACTCAGTCAGGCACTATAGCTTCCCAGTAGTTTGCATTTCAGATTTCTTTTAAATATATGTAATGAGGGAGACTGTTTAATGTCAATGCTTAATTCATTCCATATTTGTGGACCTCTATAGCAGACACTAAAGCTGGTACATTTTAATTTCCTAAATTTTCCTTTTAAAATACTTTTTTCCCTTGTGTTGTGCTGATGAGAGGATGATTGTAGTGGGATAAGGTCACACAATCGACTGTTTAGTTTGTGAACCACACTGTACATTGTACAAGCATTGTGATATATGTTACTTTCACATAGCTTTAGAAGACCATATCTGTGGAATAGTGGATTTGTTGGGGAGTTTGACAAGGACCAGGTGATCGCCCTTATGGCTTTTTTTTGTAATATCTGGAGTTTAGCAGTGTAAGTGGGATAGGTGTTGCACCATATCACATTGCAATAATTCAGGTGCGTCTCAAACAAGGATCTATACAGTGTCAGCAGTGCTTCTGATGGGAGTACATGTCTTATTTTAAACAGTAGGCCAACAATTTTGGATAATTTTTTAACCAGCTCATCAATGTGTTTTTTGAAATTTAAAGATTTATCTATATATACTCCTAAGAATTTAGTGGAATCAACTTGTTGGATAACTTGGCCATCTATTTTTATGCATAGGTCCTCATCACAGGATTTATGTCTGTTTGGCAGGAAGACAATAAAGAAGGTTTTGTTAATATTTAAAGACAGTTTGTTGCATTTGAACCAAGTATTTACCTTTACGAGATGTTCATTTAGAAGTTTCCCTAACTGATCCAGGTTTTTATGTGACATAAACAGATTTGTGTCATCAGCAAATAGTACTTTGTGAATGTTGTTGGAACAAAAGACAAAATCGTTTATATAAATAATAAATAAGAGTGGCCCCATAATGGATCCTTGTGGGACTCCTGTCTCAATGATTTTTGTGTCTGAATTTTGTTCCTCAACATGCACATATTGCTTTCTTCCACAGATATAACTTCTAAACCACTGGAGTGCTACTCCTCTGATACCATAGTGCATCAATTTACCAAGAAGAGTTTCATGATCTATAGTATCAAATGCCTTCGAAAGATCTAGAAACACCCCAATACCGCACTCTCCTTTTTCAAAAGCATCGTTAATTTTCTCAACAAGATCTAAAATAGCCATACATGTGGTGCTGTTTTTCCTAAAGCCATATTGTGAAGGTACTAAAATGTTATACTTATCCAAATATTCTACAAGTCTGGAGTATACTACTCGTTCTAATACTTTAGAGAGAGTTGGGAGGATGGATATAGGTCTGTAATTTTGAGTGTCATTTTTATCCCCAGACTTGTATATGGGTATTATTTTTGCCATCTTGGTTAATTTTGGCACAATGCCTTGTGCTAATGAAAGATTGATAGTGTAGGCAAGAGGCTCAGCAATTTCATTTACTATGGCTTTAATGATTATGCTACAGATGTTATCAGCACCAGTAGTATGAGAAGACTTTAGCTTGTTTATGATGTGGATCACTTCTACTTTACAGGTAGGTTTGAAAAAGAGTGAGTTAGAATAGGAGCCCTGAAGATAATGCTCATAGTGGGCGCCCCCTAGTTGACATATATTTTTAGAAAGTTGTTTACCAACAGAGGCAAAGTAATTATTGAAGATATTAGATAAGTTGGTATTTCCATTTAGTTCATTTTGCAACACCGTGTCCGGAAGGACTGAAGGTTTTTGTGTGCGGCTGAGGATCTCATTTAACACCTTCCAAGATTCCTTTTGGTTCCCAAGAACATTATTGAATTTGACAGTAAAATACATTTGTTTGCTTGTTCTTATTATTTTTGTCAATTTATTTTTGTATTTAGTATATAACATTTTGTTTTGGGTGTTAGGATTTTTAACATACTGCTTATATAATTTCATTTTCTTTTTTATCGACTTTTGAATTCCTTTTGTTATCCATGGTTTGGCATGTGTACTATGCTGTTTAATTATCTTATCCGGAATAGTTTTAGTAACAGAATCTGTTATTTCAGAAATTAGTGAATTATATGCACAGTTGGGGTCTGAGGTATTGAATACTGAGTCCCACCTTTTAGTTTGAAGATGCAGAATCAGGTTCGCAAGGGTTTTGTTGTTTAGAACCTTCATTTTTCTCTTTGCGCATAGGTCGGGTATTTTGTTCTTCAAATTCAAATAATGTATAATGGGATAATGATCTGTGATATCGGAATATACTATTCCTGATTTACATTCAATTTCTGCTATATTAGTTATTATGTTGTCCAAGGTTGACTTACTTCTCTCTGTAACTCGAGTATGTTTATTGATAGTTGGGAAAAATGATGAGGAGAAGAGAGTATTGAGAAAGTCTGTTCCAATGTTATCTTCTTTAGATATGTCTATGTTAAAGTCTCCCATGATAAGACAGTTTGTCTTAGTTTGGTTTATGTGGAGTAAAACATTCTCAAGTTGATCTCTAAAAGTATCATAGTCTGAATCAGGTGGACGATAAATTACTCCTATGATAATAGTTTTTGAATTTATGTTTTTTAGTTCTACAAATAATGAATCAGAATAACCATCATCTAACTTAATATCTGTTCGTTCCTTTACTGAGAATTGGGAGCTTATATATAGACATACTCCTCCTCCAATTTTACCAATTCTATTTTTGTGATATAGTGAGTATCCGTCCAGATTAAAATAGTCAAGATATGTTAGTTCATTTATCCATGTTTCACTACAACCTATTATCTCAAAGTCATGGCCTATAGTGGCAAGTAGTGAAACCAGGTCGTCGTGATGCTTTTTGATACTTCTGATGTTTAGATGCATCAATGAAAAGGTAAAGTCACTCTTAACATTTATTAAATCTTCTGCGTTATAATATTCACAGTTTATGTTCCCTAAAGTACCAGAATGGTGCTGGTCAAATGTTTCATATTCTCTACTACAATTTATGTTTATCAAACCCATATGTTACCATTAATTTGATATCAGACATTATTCTTGTCATCGGTAGATACATGTTGGCCCTTACCAGTATTACCATCTTTCCCTGAACCCCATAAAGAAAGAAAAAAGAAAAGAAAAACATAAAATAACAAAAAATAATTATAACAATTTGACTATAACTCTTATTAACTTTGTGAATTTTGTCAAGAAAAGAAAAGAAAAGAAAACTGTCTCTCATTTAATCCTGGTGGAATAGAATCCCATACCCACGAATCCTCAGTTCTTGTCCATTAGTAAACAGTATTTACATGCTGCACCTGGAACATTTCCCACGGTCCAATCTCTAGTATATAAGAGAATGAGTGTCACATACCAGTTCAGGAGGTCATTCTGAGGAACGCTTCAGCCTCTTTCGAGTCTCTGAAAGTCTTCTTGGTGTCATTAATGGTGAAGGACAGAACTGCGGGATAGGCCATTCGGAAGCGTATGTTCCTTTTAATAAGCTCCGCGCACACGGCATTAAACGCTCTCCTGGCCATCCGGACAGTAGGTGGGATATCGGGAATGATCCTCAAGTCACAGCCCTGGTATTGTATAGTCTTATGTTGTTTGGCTGCAGTCAGTACCATCGTGACGTCTCTGGAGCGTTGGATTTTGATGATAACAGAACGCGGGTGTCCGTCTCTACGCTCCCCAAAGCCCCGGTGGGCGCGGTCAATTGCTACTGAGGTGACCGGTAAGTTTAACAGTTTGGGTATAAATCCTTCAAAAAACATGATAGGATCCGTACCTTCTATTCCCTCTTTTAGATTTAATAGTCTGATGTTGTCACGTCTTGATCGCCCCTCCAAGTCCAGTACTTTTCCCATTAGCTCCTTGTTAATTTTTTCCAGTTCGTCCACTCGCTTTTTTATCGGTGCGATGTCATCTTCTAGCCCAGAGATACGTGTCTCGGACTCGATTTGGCGAGCCATGAGTGACTCAGTTATTTCGGCAACTTCATCAATGCGCTTTATGAGGCCATCCAGCTTATTGTTCACTTTAGACTCAAACTCATCAAAAGACTCTTTCATGGCCTTTTGAATGCGCATCCCTTCCTCCGCCACAGCCGTAGAAATACTCTTTAACAGAGTGTCAGCTGAAACATTTACGGTGTTTAATTTAGCAGAGGAACTAGCGTTAGCATCACAGTCAGCGTTTGTAGCATGACCCATGCTAGCTGGTATGTAGTCCGTGCTGCCGTCTGTTACTTCACGATCACTTCGCGCTTGTTTTGTTTTTGGCATCTTCGTCTTTTAATCCAAGTACTAAAGTGCAGTCAGCGCGATCAGAGTAGTGGGTATAGTTGGTGAATGGAGAGACAGTTTTACGTGACGTGACCTACTCACTCACTCTGCCGACATACTTCAAGCGTTCAAGACATTATTAACATTGGTTAATACAATCTGTCTGTACTGGGGCTAGACAAATGTTGCTCAAATACATGGAAAAATCAGGTACAGTGCCTTTAATTGAAGCTTTTCCTGCATAGTAAATGTTAGGATGAATCTATATTTGTTTAAGAGTGAGAAATGAGAGGAGGCAGATGCAGAGAAGGTCACGCGTGTTGTCATTATTTCATTAGGACCTGTCAGATCTCCTGTCTTCTCCTCTGAACTGCCAACCGCTGCAAATGCAAACTCACCAAATATTATTACAACGTACCAGAGTGCCCCTCCTGACAGCCGCAATCCCACTTGACAAATGTTTTTCTTTCTCTGCCAAAATTGTCTCCTCAACATCCACGAAATAAAATAAAACTCATCCTTTAAGAATCAGTGGGACTGTTTCTTTTGATGGCATTGCAAAATGTTCAAAGTAACTTTTTTGAATAATGTATATTTTATTTCCTTGATGGGGCTATTTTACTTTGCATTCTGACTTCAGGGTATAGGGTGGGTTAACAGACCACATCAAACTGGGAGCTAACAGGGACCCGAAGTTAAACTGGACTAAACCGAACCAACTGAGGGCTACATAATGCACTCAAACACATCCTTGTTGTATGATCAGATTAATTTTCTATAGGTCTGGCATAGTCCATTTTAGACCTGGTTTAACTCTAGTTTAGATCTGGAATAGTCCTGTTATGGACCTTGTTTCCCTTCACAAAAAAAGCTTGCTAGCATTTGGTATGATAAGTTCGAGAACCACTTTCTACTGAAGATTGCATCATGTGGATGATATACAAATATAATACATTGCTTACTTTTGTTCAAAGGTTCAAAACGTTGTATTTCCCACGCAGCAGTGGCCATTCATCACACTCAGGGAGAAAAGCAGCTACGGTATGTTCTGGTCAATTTGGTTAAAACCACATTTCTTATCTGTAGTCTCCTTTCATACAGGAATTTGAGACCTCCAGTCTGGGAGAGTTATAAAACACTGGTGCAATCTCACCTTGTTAGACTCTGCTTTAGACTCTGCTTTAGACTCTGCTTTAGACACTACGCAGTTGACTTCGCTTTAGACTCTGTTTTAGACTCTGTTTTAGACTCTGTTTTAGACTCTGCTTTAGACTCTGTTTTGGACTCTGTTTTGGACTCTGTTTTAGACTCTGCTTTGGATTCTCCTTTAGACTCTCCTTTAGACACTGCTTTAGATACTGCTCACTTGACTCTGCTTTAGACTCTGCATTGGACTCTACTTTTGACACTGCTTTACACTCTGCTTATTTGACTCCGCTTTAGACTCTGCTTTAGATTCTGCTTTGAATTTTGCTGAACGCTACCTTTAACTTCCTGATTCCTGTGCCTCTGCGCCTGTTCCTCATGAAACAGAACAGAAACCATCAATTGCTTGGAATGTTCCACAGCACGGCATTAAAATGAGGGCAAGACAGAGATCGGATCTGTGGAGAGGGGATAATGCTCACAGTAATGCTACGTTCACACAGCGGCGTCAGAGTCACCTCTAGTCGGACGCCTTTGCATTTAAGGGCAGACACTTGATACACATCGGAACACAGATTTTTCTATTTGGGTGTTTGACGACTGTGCTGTCAATCCTCAAACGCAAAACGCTTCAAACGCACCACTGAAACGTTTGACGAGCCCAGATACATGTTCCCCGTAGACTTTGCATGTAACTCTGGGTTTACACTGACTGCAGTCGGGTTGGGCTTGTCCTTGTTATTTGCAGACTGCCTGTTTTTCTAATTCTTTCTCATTTGTATCCATTTTTATATTGATTAAACAACACAAGAATCAGCTCAGGAACAGAGTAGGCAACACGAGTGACAGCTTTTTGCACAAAAAACATATGTGGCATGGTTAGGTTTTTTAAAATTATTATTATAATGCAACGTTTTCTTTTGATTATGCATAATTTCAAAGGGTAAACCGCACTCCCACTCTCACTTTGAACCACTCAAACACATCTTAATCTTCTTGGTAATTTTCCTATGATTACTCTGTTGTTAAATGAGTTCTGACATTGGCTTCTATCATGTAAATAAATATAAAAAGACACAATCTTTTGAACAGACATGAACAGATCTAAGAGATTCAGATCCCATTAATGAGCCAAAAGTTCCATCACCAGCTACAACAAAGTGCGGTGCATATGTGACAAATGCAATGTGGTTTCACGTGGGTTCAAGATTAACACACGTTTTCATGACCTGAAAACTGCTCCAGACCACTGTGATGTCCACAGACCCACGCTGCACCCACGCCCACAACCCGCTGACATCAGTGTGGCAGGGCGCAGAGGTCAAAGGTCAGTATAACAGGGCACGTTGATTTTAATACTGTTTTGCAGGACCCATGCAAGTGTACACCCATAAACCCCCTGATGCCCTGGTCTGAACACAGCATACATCTTTTTTCTCTCTTTCTTTATCTTTATTTATACAAGGAGAGCACCCATACTCTTTTTCATGGGTGCCCTGTTCAAAAAAACAATACAAACAATAAACAAACAAAACAAATAAGTAGATAAGTCAATATAAAACATTAAAAACAGGAGCAGATGTGTGTATAAAAGTTCATTACCAGATTATTCAAATGTGTTTGTGGCACCAAAGTATCAAATTTTGCTTGTCCTTGAAATATATTCAATTTTTCTGCGGCAAAACAGCCAGAAGCCCTTTTTCAGATCTCAGTTTTGGTGTGGCCAGTCCTTAGCCTTGTACAGTCATGTGATCTGTTAGTCAAAAAGCAATTTTAGCAATTCCATTTTCAAAGCAATAAAAACGCTATGCCACACTGGAACATTGTTGGCAAGGCAATGACATCTCCATGGAGACAAGAAGTAGATGGTAGATGGTTTTGATGCCTTATATTTTGCAGTGCACGGCGCATACTTTTTTTTTTGGTCTCTAAATATTTAACAGCTTGAGTTTTGATCTTGTTTAATTATGACCTTGGTTACAACTGAACGCTCCTTTGTCACTATAGATGCGGTGAACTGTCAGCTCTCTCGTCTCCCCCGGGGCTCTGGCTAATGCCTTCTATAATCTCTAAGTGGGCACCTCACCTCAGCCATTTTTGGACTCCTCTATCCTAGTGTCTTTTTCCAAGCAATCAGAAAATCCCATAATCCTTCAGATCCTAACCCAAAATCCGGACGCCGCCTCCCATTTGAAGAGGAGTTTAGAGCTGAGATGTGCCGCGGATTTTCACAGCAAAACGAGAAATAGGAAGGAAGTGTGGGAAGATGTCTTAAGTTTGTAAAGCCGTGTTTGCCTGTGCTGTTGACAATGTTCAGAAGGATTTATGAGGATTCATCAGACTAAAATTCACTTTCTGAGAGATTAAAAGACCTTTGCATAATGAAAACAGACTAGATTGGTACGTCTCATTTTGGGATGAGAGTAAATCCTTGTTTAGATGCAGCAAAACAAATGCTAATTGTTTTCAGACTAGAAGTGCTGACTGAATATTGACTAGTGTTGTCACAATACTAAAATTTAGACTATAAGTTGGACTTCTTTCTTAGTTTGACCAGAGGTGCCACTTATACTCAGATGCGACTTATATGTGAAGTTATTAAAATAAATAATTTTACATCTTCGTTACTGTCACATTGACAACCGCGGCAGAGTACTCTAGGCTTGTGTACCAGTATCTACTACTCCTGTACCATTGAAAACTTTAAATAATCATCATTACGGTAAATAAAAGACATCTGAAAAAGACTGAAAAATACCCACTTAGTCTCCCCTCTCTTTGCTCTTCATGCTAAGTCATGCCGCCTTCAGAACTATCGCAACACAATCGGCATGAATTTTGCTAATAAAACTACTTCCAGGTTATCAGGTTTGTGAAGTTATAGTATATTGTTTTATATCATGCTTTTGTATTTTGCTTTTGTATATTTATGGAGAACTATCGCACGGGAGTAGGGGTGACGTAGGGCTTGCAGGCTGAGCATTGGACAGATCGCTAGATTACTCAAACATGCATGGATGACATCTAAAAACTACTTCAGGCATGTTTTAATGAGATAACACTAGATTTAGCTATTGCTACTTTCACCAGATTTATATACTGTTACTTTCCATTTGCACATGAAACATTAAAAGTGCACATTACAATTACGTTACTAACTTAGTTCATCATTAACATTAGCAGTAAAATCCAAAAACATGTCACTATTACCAACACAAAATGCTTCCTACAGGTCATATGAATATTAAAAATCATTATGTGCAGGTTTTAACAGAGAAAACAGAACTGTCCAAATTAACTAAACTGATGCGGACACATTGGATTATTTAAAATGTGTTTTTTTTTTGTCAAATTTCTAGTAAAATTATTAAGGTCTGCAGACACTTTCAGACTGTTTCCACTGTCTGATGATTTGAAAAGAAAAGGCCAAGGATCTTTTTGAAACTAAACCATTTGGATTCACACAGGACCGAGGGTAGTTTGTTTGGAACAGAGTTTAATAAAATAAAATAAGATTAAGAAAATTGAATGTGCACAAACATGATCTGAAATGTGATTGTTGCATTAGTTTGTCAGTTCATATTTCAGTGTTGTTGTCAATTCTCCTGGGCATGTTTAAAATGTGAACTTTGACCAGAATTTTGTTATTAAAACATAAATCGGCAGTCTAATCACGATCGCAATGCTTGTCAGAAAAATCAGTTACATATTTTTCCCAAATCGTGCAGCCCTTTACACATGGCCAAGGAAACAGAAGTGTCTTACTCAGTGATGTAATGGCAGTATGCAATGGTTTAAGCTGGGATAGAACCGCTGACCTTTGAAGGAATATTGTAACATGGTTAAAAGTTCAAAAAATGTGTTGATAATCTGAACATTGGCCTATCAAGCATATTTAGTCCACATACACAACAGAACAGAATATTCCTACTGTGTGAACTCTACAGTCTGGGGTTGAAATTGCTCCAAAAAACCGTCTGGCGTCACTTAAAACCATTTGCTCGCGTTTGTTGTTGATTCACCGACTCCGCATGACAGCTGTAGCCTGCTAGACACCGATACACCCTCCACTCGCAAATGTCTTCAAAATGTCTCTCGCGTCACTGATTTAGATTTTCGTTTTGGAGTTTTTTTCAGTTCGCGCGACTTCCCTGGACGACTCCCTGACAGCAGTAGCCTATTGAACTTCCACACAGCTGGTTTTCAAACACTTAAAGTCAGATTCCTCGGGCTGAGCAGTTCAATAATGTTGAAGAAATTGGAAAAATATCTGTGCCATGCAGCAGGTATGGATTGTGCTGTCAAATAGGCAGTAGCTCATGGGTATAAAGTTAAGGCTTTACAAATGTGAACTGAAATGGCCTTTATATGGAGCGCAACAGTGATCGCCCACCCCGCGGCGCTGGAACTAAATTTCCCATTCATTTTTCTCATAGACTTTCTGGAAAAACAATAACATTAAAATTTCAAAAGCTTGCTCAGGGATATTCAGATACGTGGTAATTAATGACCACAAGACCTGAAATTGTGTTTAAAATCTGTCTCTGAAATATTATACAGTTTCCCCTCAACATAACATGGCTCAGCTTTTGCGTTTTTTTACTTGTTGTTTTTTTTGTTGTTGTTTTTTTTTTGTTTTTTACAGTGTATGATCGTGCATTGTGTTCTGCGTCCTGATTGGTTGAGGGACTGTAGACCATTGTCCATCCGTCTCCTCTGTGCCGTGTCTCCTGTACAGTACAGAATGTGTTCAGACAAATTTACATAAATGTTGGATCGCAGTGTGACTCTGAAGTGCTGTATGTTTGCAAGATTTCTCCCCGACAAAATCCACAATGTCGATGAAACATTCTGCAACGACAAAGACGCCAAATTTTGCATTTTCAACTGGCTTTTTGGTCTAAAAACAACTGTGTTATGGATATTAGTGACCATGTAGCTGTTTAACCTCTGTGACGCCTTTGAACTCTTAAAATTTCAATTTTTGGAAAAGTCTATGGGAAAAATTAATGAAAAAATGACTTTCACAACCTGAGCACGCTGTTACTGCAGAGCTACATACATTTGAAGTTCCACAGTGAAACTTTTCTGGTCAAGGGTCCGCCACCTGCTTGTCTCTGTGGAACTGTTATCACTTTACCTGGAATGTTCCACAGTTTGGCATTAAACATATCTGTCTTGATGGGGACAAGCAGGTGCCACTAAGTGAAATTATAGGTGAGATCTGTGGAGTGGTGAACCTGCTCACTTAGTTTCTAGCAATAAACTCACTGTCTAATATTCAAGGAAAAACAATAACATCTCCATGGAGACAGAAGATTGCAGACCATATACTAGAAAAGTTACATAGTACATCTTTAAGGCTTTATACATTGTGACCTAACTGCCCTTAGGTTTGTGGAATAAGTGTCTTGCCAAGGGACACAACAAAAGTATTTACTCAAGCAATAACACAAAGGATTTAAAATAAGTCTTCATTTGATATCTGGCCACTAGATGGAGTATTGAGCTACTGCAGTAATCCTACTTTATTTTTAGACTTTAGCCCGTCTTTCAAGTGCTACGATGAGGTGAGGCTTTACAGATTAAAATGTCAGGATTTTGACTTAATCCCTTTAAGAGCAATTAGTTCAGAATATATTTTACACATACGCTTTTTCCCATAATAACCTCCATGTTTAAGCTGTAAGTTTTAGGTTAATGTTTTAGAATTTGATGAACGACGTCACAATTTTCCAAAAGAAAATCAATTATCTTAAACCTCATAAATTTTTGCAAAGGTTATTTTTGTTTATTTGAAACTGATGAATAGAAAATGTGTCGATGTTAGCTATATAGCGTTTTGAACTGTAGTTAAGCAGGCAAGGTGTAAAGTGACAGCATAAAAAACAAAATGTACATTATATACAAAAAAAGTAGAAGCCACATAAAAGCAGATTACTGGGTGAAACTTTTAACGGCATTTTCGAAAACCTCACAGACACAGACTTGCACAACAACAACAAAAGCCGACGACAGTGACATAGGACAATCGACATGCAGAGGCGGCAGGCAGCAGCAGCACAAGCAAATGACATTGTTAATTATGATCTGAGGCTCCATTCTCAAGTAGCCATCATTTCAGCGTGTTTTTAAAAGTTCTGTGCATACCAGCATTGCTTATACGAGATTGTATAGTTTTGCAGACCTAGACAGCTCGCACAGAGAAAGCAGATTGACCGAAAGCGCTTTTTTTTCTTAAGGGAATGACTAGATTATTTGAAGTAGCAGATCTGGTGTGTCAGCTGCTCTATTTAAAGAAATCAGAAAGTCTGGGTGGAGCCAGGGCATGTTGGATTTTCAAAAACTGACGTGCGTCCTGAAATTTGACCACATTTTCACAATTTAACCATTTATATTTAACCAAATTACTACGATGGTGATGGTGAAAAGGCTTCACGTCCAGGACTTTTAGAGACTATTTGTGGACAGAATGGGTTGGTTTCAGTGTTTTCTTACAGCCCTGTGACCAGCTGGTGGTTAAGGTTACCCATTTGTCCTTCCTCGCCGCTGGGGTAACTTGTCAAGATCTGTGGGCGCCTCAGTGCAGCGCCCAGGGACCCGTCTCCAGATGTTGAGTTAGTCTTGTTCAGGATTATCTTAGCTGGAGGATTTGACTGATGGTGAATGTTTTGGGTTGATGGAGGAAAACTGAAGTGCCTGAAGGAAACCTACCCAGACACAGGAAGAACATGCAAACTCCACACCAGCCCCTCAGTCAACGTGACGCGTATGTGTCATTATACACGTTTGTGCAACTGGTTATTATTGAGCATCAGTCCATGTTTTACAGAAGAAACTAGAGCATCTGTTCAAAACCTGTGCACAGAGAATAAGGAACTCTAACTCTAACCCTCGCACAAAACACAACAACGAAAAAACAATCATGCTAACAAAACGACGACAAGAAGAAGAAGTTGTATTGTGCTTGTGTCTGCTATATAGTTATAATCTATGACACCTGTGGATTGTTATGTTATGATTTGCACATTTTAAATCACAATACAGTGGTCCCTCATTCATTGCGGAGGTTACTTCTAAAAATAACCTGTAACAGTAGTCAGCTTTATTTTTCTCACACAGGTCTTAACATTTTCTCACATTTCTCTCTCAAAGTTCTAACCTTCGTAGGCATCTTTGTCGGTGCAGGACGTTTCATCGACATTGTGGGTTTTGTCGGGGAGAAAACTTGCAAACATACAGCACTTCAGAGTCACACTGCGATCCAACATTTATGTAAATTTGTCTGAACACATTCTGTACTGGACAGGAGACACGGCACGGAGGAGACTGATGGACAATGGTCTACAGTCCAACAGCCAATCAGGACGCAGAACACAATGCACGGTCATACGCTGTCTGTATTAATCTAAAACGACTTAATAAAATGAACAACTCTGCTGACTTCGCCGTAGACGTCATCACAACAAAGAGCCCTGGAGCTGCCCATCCTATAGATAGCCACAGATCACAGCAGCGAGTAGTGGATTTTTTTCTTTTCTTTTTTTTGCTAAAATGACTATGCAACGCTGCCGAATCCCACACATTCCACTGATTAAGAAACTAAAATTGAAGAACACGGTAAGTACGGAGCAGTGGGCAGATGCCGGTGGTGGTGAATCAGGGGTTGATTGGAAATGTGGCATCTTGAAAATAAGCGATTAAAGATTGCTCAAACATGCATAAATCACTCCAAAATCAACTTCGAGAGGGTCAGCGAGAAGGGGAAACAACTATAACACGGTTAAAGCTCTGAAAAGTCAGTTTTGCAGAATGGGCCTGATTTAAATGTTGTGACAGTTTTTTGTTTCATGTGAATAGGACCAGTACGTGCAGAGATATTAACAATAAACCAGGACAAAACCTGCACTTTGTAATCCATATCCGTTTTCCATTTGCTCTTTATATCGTTATGATCTTTAAGCAAACTCAACCTTTAGCTGATTACATTTTAAACTCCACATATCGTACATTCTGTGTTCACATCACAGACTACAGCCTCGTTCCAGTGCCGCTCGTTCGCACTGTGTCACATTGTAATGAGTTGAGCTTTGCTAATGGACTGGATTGGGTTCATAGGAAGTGCCAGTACTCACACTCCATAATCTGGCCCTACAGAGACCAGAGCAAAGATGTTATCCACAAGTGTGAAGCTCATCAAAGTGGCCCCTCTCCTGCAAACGGCCCAGTCAGCAGTCCACTCTACTTTCAATAGAATGAGCAAAAGGTTATCATAAAAGCTTACATTGTCACTAAAGTTATAATGACTTTCAACGTGGATGTCGGCGTAATGTTAAAAGCACCGTATCTGATTTTTACTTTATTAAAAATGTGTTCAGATATGCTTCAGTTTAAACATTTTGCAGTGGTCCAACGTTATTCCTTACTTACCTTATGCATTCTGAACATCCTAATTATTCACCATGATGAGTTTATAAGTGCTTTTCACAACTTTCAGACGCCAGAGCGGAGTTTTGCCGTTACAGTCATGCTAAAAACAACTAGCAACTTGCATTTGTCCGACTCCAGGTGTTTTTAATGCTAAGAAAACACATGGAAAAACATCTCTCCGTAGATCTAACCTGTAATTTTTCTGGTGTACTACTTGTAAAACAGTGTAGAATTGGATGCAGACAATACACCATGGTCTTATTTTTACCTCAAGAGCTGAAACAAAAGAAAAATAAGCAAACATGGTGGCATTTTACACCATATTTGTTGAATATTTTCGCTGTGAGTGATTAGTGTTGGTCTAAGGGGCTGATGGCACAGATTGGCAGACGCTGCTTTCCTCAGTCTACCCCAGGGCAGATGTGGCTACCGAAGTATCGTAGTACCACAGAGTATGGAGTGAATGGTTAATGACAAATGTTATAGTACAAATGTTTTCATTATTAAACGAGTACTATGTAACTTTTCTCAACATCTTCAAAAAAGCCCTGAAAACTCACTTTCATCACGTTCAAAACTGCCTTCTGTTTCTTTCACTTGTGTTCTGTCTTGAATTGTGGAGACACCAGGCCAAGTTACAGGTCAGCACTGTGGAGAGGTGTGTCTACTTAAACTAGGAATGCATGGTCAGTACACTGCAAAAAAAAAAAAAAAAAGTCGCCATCTGGATTTAACTAAGCAAATAGTTTTGGGTTGCTGCAGTTGGTCAGGTCTAGGTTAATAAGATATTTTTTATTGATTCAAACATCATTTTTATTTAAATTTTCTGTTTAATTATAATTTAATCAACGTAAGACTGTAGAACATGCACAAAAATTCAGGTGGCAGACTTTCCACCCATTGTTTAGTTAGTTTAGTTTATAGTTTTAATTTATTTACCAGGGCCAATGCAAATAAAACACTGACCTATACAAAAGAGGCAATATGTTTGTGTATTTTATTGCAAATTAGCTCCTTTCCACCTGCAGACCCTGGACCGGTGCCATGTGCCAATAAAACAGAGACGTTTTGTTTCCCTGTTCTTGCACATTTTCTGTGCTACATGAACTTGTATTTTGTGTTTTTCTCAGTTGCAGCTTTATCCAGGAGTATTGGTATCATCTGTGGAGCTGGTCTGTTGTGCTGCCAAACCTCAGCCCACAGAGAGACCCTCCCCCTGGGCTCTGATTAGCCAGCGGTGGCCTGTATTAGCATCCTCCGCTATCAGACGATTAACCTGCGTTGTTGAGGCGCTGCTATCTCCTCTGTGCAGCCCTCCTCGTGGACACTTGTGCTTTTATTCACTGCTGCCTTTCCAAAGAGCAAATATTGAACCAGGCTTTAAAGCATTTTCAGTTCCCATCATAAGAGAAAATAAACATCAGGACAGAAATGAATAGGTTTGTTTGGAGAAGGGAGATAGGCTGTTGTTTCATTCTGCTTAAATGCCAAGTTAAATTTAGATGTCAGGAAAATACTGTATTAATTTTAACTCAATAATGTTGTAGGGAGTCGTGTTTAAGTGATCTGATCATGTATTGACGCACTATAATAAAAAAAGGCAAATTATAATGTTCTTTTTCAAATGCGTGGGTTCATATTAAAGGTCCATCTTTTACTGATTGGGGGGCTTGTCTCCATGGAGATGTTATTTATTTGCCTGAAATGTTCCCCAGTATAGCGTTAAAGCTGCAACTTGCATTTATCCAATTCCAGGTGTTTTACTGGTAAAGAAAAACAAAAAAACAAAACACATTGAAAAACATCTCTCCATAGATCTGACCTGTCACCTTTCTGGTGTGTGACTTGCTTGTCTCCATGGAGATTTAATATAGGCTGCCGTAGTCCCATAGCAGCACCTTTCAAATCGTTCGAAGCGCTTTACGCCAAGGAACCACTTACCCATTCATACACCAGTGTACACACACACACATTGGGGGCGAGTTAGGTAAGTGTCTTGCCCAAGGACACAACGGCGGTATTGTCTGTGGGAGCTGGAACCGCACCGCCAACCTGTATGTCAGTGGATCTGACTGCTTAATCAATGATGTTTTATGTCGAGAGCGGGATTCGAACCATTGACTTTTGGATCCAAGGATAAACGCTCTACCTTAGACGCCGCCATAACATCTCCACGGGAATATATGTAACCAGAAAACTACACATTGTGCAACGTTACTATGATACTAGGGGTGCATTCACACTTGTCCTGATTTGGTTCTGGTTTGGACTCAGATTATTAATATAAATTTGGTTTGATCCTGTTGTAAATCCTTCTCCTGACTTTTGAAACTTGGAGGTTTTCTCAAGCCCCTGAAGAAGAAAGACTTTGTGATTTATGTGGGTTGGGAAAAGTGGAAAGTGAAGCTCATTTTTTGTCGTATTGTCCATTTTATTTGACGAAATGTCCACCCAATGACCTGATATGTTCTGGTGGAATGACGATGACAAGATTTAGTTGTTTAATTCTAATGTTTATAAGTTGGCATCACTTCTTTGTAAAGCCTGGAAGAAGCTGCACACGAGTTTGTTTAAATGCGTCTATTGGTTTTTGCTACATACGTCTTTTTGTATGCAAGACAAGTCCCAGGTTTAGTCTTAGTACTATAAAGTTAATACCTTTCTGGCAACTCATGTGTAAAATATATTGTTTCCTGTAACCAGTCTATAATCTCACACATGTTAGCTTGGTCCTTTAGTTAACCTTACCGCGTCTACTCAGGCTCGGCTCCATAAATAAGACCTGTCCAGTGTATCTTTTCAATGTTTCCCTGTATTCATCACACTACAGCTCGTGTTATGAATTTTTACCTCTACAGGCACCCATAAATATAACCGCAATATGAACTGTGATTCATTTCTTATGGGAAGTAATGGAAAATGGAATTGCGTGTGGCAGTCTCCATAACAGAGGACCTTGGGAGCGCGCTGGAGCAGGTGGAAGTCACGATGCTATCTGATAATAAACGCTGTAAATTTGCCACATTACAAGGAGGGTTATTGATCGGCTGTTATGAATGTGGGAATTTCCAAATAGGAATGTCTCTGGGAATGACTGAGTAGTCTCATTTAAATAGTTTTGCGTTTCGATTTGTACTTTTAATTTCTGTGCTCATGTTGTCGTCACAGTGAACACATGGCTCTCGTAGCAAATCGGGCGCATTGAGTGGTTTCATGTATTTATTTTCTCCTCTTTCTTCCTAAAAACCCCAAAACACTTAAAACTCTCCTGAAAATGCAGGTGTAGTATTTTAGTTGGGAATTACAAATGTAGACATTACTTTAAGTTATAAGTTGTAGAAAATGTGAAATGCCAAATTCACCAAAGGCTGTTCATAATGTCACAGGCTCTGTGCACAGTAGCACTCACTGTTAGCCTCACTACTTCCTGTCCAATTGTTTCAACATATTTCTTGCCAAGACACGCTCAAATGTATAAGCTGCTCGGACAGGGCAGTGGACAGGGAGCTGTGCGTGAATGTCACTGACAACATGTTAAACACTACACAAATAAAATGAATACTTCAGCGGAGGACACTGTGTCTAGAAAGAGAGATGCTAATGCTAATTTTGAGGAATAATAAATATTCAAACAAAACAAACTGAAGTATTTTACATCCATCCATTTTCTTCCTCTTTTCCGGGGCCGGGTCACAGGGGCAGCAGTCTAAGCAGGGACTCCCAGACTTCCCTCACCCCAGACACGTCGTCTAGCTCCTCCGGTAGGACCCCAAGGTGTTCCCAGACCAGCCAAGAGACATAGTCCCTCCAGCGTGTCCTGGGTCTTCCCCAGGGCCTCCTCCCGGTGGGACATGTCTGGCACACCTCCCTAGGGAAGCGTCCAGGAGGCATCCTGAGCAGATGTCCGAGCCACCTCAGCTGACTCCTCTCGACGTAGAGGAGCAGTGGCTCTACTACAAGCTCCTCCCGTAAGACCGAGCTCCTCACCCTGTCTCTAAGGTAGCACCCAGCCACCCTGCAGAGGAAGCCCATTTCAGCCGCTTGTATCTGCGATCTTGTCCTTTTGGTCATTATCCAGAGCTCATGACCATAGGTGAGGGCAGGAACGTAGATTGACCGGTAAATCGAGAGCTTTGCTTTTCGACTCAGCTCCTTCTTCACATCAACGGTCCAATAATAATGGCTTACACTTGTAATGCGCTTTTTCAAAGCCTCTCAAAGCTACACTATAGTCCTTCATTTCCACACTTGGTGATGGTAAACTACTATTGTAGCCACAGGTGCCCTGGGGCAGACTGACGGAAGCGAGGTTGCCAATCTGCATCCGACCATCATTCGTGCACACACCACTTTCATACTAGGCAATGTGGGTGAAGTGTCTTGCCTAAGGACACAGCAATACAGTGACCTCAGAAGTATTCTACATATAAAACTATTTGGATAGTCTTCATTTCAACTCATTTGAGTTTTAATAGTTTGTTTATTACATTTTTTCCAGTTTTAATAAAAGTGAATGTTAGCTTTGAGACACAGTGACCTAGCTAGCGCGCTGCTGTGCACACGGCTTATTAAGGCCACGAAAATGAATATGTCAATTTTAAAGGAGATGTTAATGCTTTGCCTAGAATGTTTCACAGTATGGCATTAAACCATCATTATTTTATTTATTTATTTTTTTTGGAGATGAAGTTAACTGGCAAAGTTACAGGTCAGATCTGTGGTAAGGTGACCCTGCTCACAGTTTTTCGAGGCAATTGAATAAAAGAGATAGTAGCACGCAGCAACCTCACTCTTAGCCTCACTGCTTCCTGTCCAGTTGGTTCAACACATTAATTGCTGAGGCAGCCTAACAATTAATAGACAAGTTTAATGCCACACTTCCGGGAACATCTCCATGGAGACAAGCTATCGGACGTCCACCACTGAAAAAGTTACACAGTTAGACGTCTGTTACTGCATTACTCCAAATCCTGAATACTCCCTGATATAAGACCTTTATCTAATGTGAATATTATTTTTTACAATGACAGTGTATCACTACTGCTGCCCACAGCTCTGTGGCCTCGGTAAAAATAGCGTCCTCTCATTTTCAATCTCAGTAGTTTTTATGGCCTGTATTTAAACGCTCGGTTCTAAATCCATTATTGGCGTAAGTTTGAAGCGCTCGTGAAAGCTTTGGTAACGCATGGACAGTTTGAAATATGGCTTTGTTAATCATGTATAATAAATGTGAGCAGAGGAGGCCTGGTGTGTCTGGTGCAGCGCTGAGAGGAGGAGAATGATGTGGAGAGGGGGTGGATGCTATGGCCTCTTAAAGCGCGTGTGATTAGGTGGAGGAAAGGTATGTGGGTGAAGCATAATTGAAATGGTAATATGTTTTGGCACTCGCTAAAAGCCTATTAAAATGTTTGATTGTTTACTGCAGGGTGAGAGTAATGCGGGTATAATGGTGGGTTTAAAGAGAGGGAGTGAGAGACAGAGGGAGGGAGAGACAGAGGGAGGGAGAGACAGAGGGAGGGAGAGAGACAGAGGGAGGGAGAGACAGAGGGAGTGAGAGAGAGAGGGAGTGAGAGAGAGAGGGAGTGAGAGACAGAGGGAGTGAGAGACAGAGGGAGGGAGAGACAGAGGGAGGGAGAGAGACAGGCGGAGTGAGAGACAGAGGGAGGGAGAGAGACAGGAGTGAGAGAGACAGAGGGAGTGAGAGAGGAAAGAGGGAGTGGGAGAGACAGAGGGAGTGGGAGAGGAAAGAGGGAGTGGGAGAGACAGAGGGAGTGGGAGAGGGGGGAAGGAGGGGCAGAGAGAGAAGGGGATGGAGAGAAAAGAGAAAAGGGGAAAGAGTGAGAGAGAAAAGAAAGAGTGGCAAAGAGAACGAATGGTGGAGGGGAGAGAAAGAGGTAGAGAAAAAACAGAAGAAAGAAAGGGAAAGAGAGGGTATGAGGGAAAGTGAAAGAAAGAGAGGAGAAGAGAGAAGGGGAAAGAGATAGAGAGAGGCAGAGAAAGAAAGGAAAGAGAGGGAGGGAGGGAAAGAAAGAGAATGGATACAGGCATAAAGAGAAGAGGGAGACAAAATGTAATTTACACTAACAAACATCTTTAAAGACATACTATGTACTTTTTCTGGTAGAGGGTCCATCAAATGCATGCCTCCATTAAGATGCTAATTATTTGCACATAATATGGCACTTGTACAAATTACAGGTCAGATCTGTGAGTCTGCTCACAGGAGGAATGTAAGTAATTTTGAGCACATGTAATTCAATGCTAGATAGTTTAACTGAATACTGTGGGATACTGCAAACAAAGCAGTAATATCTCCGTGGAGACAAGTACGTGGCAGATCTTCCACCAGAAAAGTTACATAGTGCACCTTTAAAATATAATTTGACTTTTAATCAAGAAAACCGGAGCCAGTCCTCTGTCAGTAAAAACATGTGGTTTAGAGGAGAGTTCGGACTTTAAAGGATAAAATGTGCGTATTTTTGTGTTAAATGCCTCTGATTTAAATATCTACCTTGTTTAAGTTTAGGACGTTAATATCCAAAGCATTTTATTTGTTATTAATAAGACAAGAATCGGGACAGATCAATCGTAATTTGTTTTATAAGCCCTAATCGCAGCTTCCCGAGGACCTTTTCCCTTTAAAAAGATATAACATTTTGTCTCAAACTGTTTATCGCCATAGAAACTTTCCTCATTTTTCATCATTCTGAACCCCATGGATAACTAAAAAGCCTTAAGTAAAGTGGGCTTTGTTAGATGTTATTTATATACGCTAGTTTGACTCGTCCTCCATCTAAACCCTCTCATGTCTGTGCTGGTACAAGGCCCCTCCCTCAGTGAAACAGTGATATTACACACAGGTGATTACTCCTCATTGTCCATCTGCTCTGAGTGCAGCAGCGGCTTTACCCTTCACACAGAGAGAGCACAGAACCTCATACGACACCACAGCAAAACATCATTAGAAACCCGGGTGGAATAAGATGGATTTATCTAGTGACAAACCCAGTGCATATAGTCTGTCTACTTTAAAGACGAGACGAATCTTAAAGAAGACGTATTGTGCTCGTGTCTGTTCTATAACTATAATCTATGACACTGGTGAATCATGTTATAATTTGCACGTTTTAAATCACAATATTCTCGCGGCTGGCCTGGGAACACCTTGGGGTCAGTGGAGGACGTGTGTGGGGTGAGGGAAGTCTGGGAGTCCCTGTTTAAACTGCTGCCCCAGATAAGCGGAAATAAATAGATGGATAAATCACAATATTTCTCCACGTTAGAAAACTGCGGAGCCCAATGGGAGCCCTAAACGTCATCATAACAAAGAGGTGGTGCCTCCGATGGACCGCAACGGATCACGCTAGCAAGCTACATTTATTTTTTTGGCATTTGTACCAAAATGACTACGTAGCGCTGCTGAATCCTGCACGTGTCACTGATTAAGAAAATAAAATTGAAGAGCAAAGTAAGTACAGAGGAGTGGGTGTATGTAGGTGGCAGTGAAAACGGGGTTTGATCGGCAATATGGCGTCTTGAAAATAAACGATTAAAGATACAAACATGCACGAATCACCCTAAATACAATTTCAGGTGAGTAAATGTTGAGGGGAAGCAACTATAACATGGTCAAAAGCTATGAAAAGTTTGCTTAAAATTTAGAGACATCGGTTTGAAACTTTTCCTGTTGCAAGTTTTGCAAGTCATCGTGTAATGTTTGCAAATAAAGGAGTTTTCTGTGTAAAAAAATGCCAAAATGGACTCAAACACGGACATGGATAGAGCCAGGTTTAAATTTCTTTCTTTATTTTATTGTCATATTAAATACTAAAGAATATACAGAGGGGATTTTAGATATTTTATTTAGCATTTTTGCCTAAACATTCAAATTTCACATCACTTTTTGGAGTTAAAACTTGTATAAATCAGACTTGGAATTAGTTCAAAAAACGTTTCATCAAAATCTTGTTAAGTGCCAGCTTGTAAAGTTCATTGTTTATAGGTGCTACTTTAAGGGGTGATCATTATGACTTTATGGGGGGAAATGAATTTTGAGAAAACGGCCTTTGAAGTTACAATGTCCCGTATAACTCCTTGGCTGCAAGTTGATTCAATAAAATATTAAAACATCTTTCAGTGCAGAGTGGACAATTGTGTTATTTCCACATGAAAGAAAGAGTTTTGTGTCTTAAAACTAAAAAAGACTCTCAAAACTATTAGGTATCTCTATGTATCTAACCAAGACTGCACTTACAAGATTACACCAGCACCAGAGTTCATGCAAAAAGTACATGTTTTGTATATTTACAGTATTTCAAGAAAAGTACTAAGAGACAATGCACTTATATAAACACAAACTAAACTCATGAATCATAAATGAATGTGTCTGTTTACATATACATGCCAAAAAAACATCAAATCATCAGCTAAATCACTCACTTACTAACCTTTCTGCTGTTGGCCCATGTAAATACTTAATAATAATCATACATCAGACTTATATAGCACTTTTTGGACACTCAAAGACTCTCTAAGAACAATAAGGAAACACTAGAAGAAGAAAACGATTGAAGTGGTACAGTGAGTCCGAGTTCCTGATGGGTTGTGGGAGTTTCAGAGGTTCAGTGCTTTGTCCTGATGAGCAGCGTGAGGAGGTTGGTTTCAGCTGATCTGAAGTGGCAGGTGGGACAGGGCTGATGGAGGAGGTCGGAGAGGTACATATGGGTCGGTGTACTGAGGGATAATTAGCTGACCAATACTCTAGCTTTCACGGGGCCCTAAGCGGAATTTGTCTCCGGGGCCCCTGACAACGGATGTCCTCTCGCTCAGCTGTTGGTGATTCACATTTGACACATTATGACTCTGCTCTCATCACCTTGACCAACTGTATTTGTGTTTATATGACCAACATCAGACTGAAAACATCCAGAATATCACAAGAACAGTACACAAATATATAAGAGGGGTCATTTTTTGGTCATTTTTGGTGGATCTGAATGTGTTCCAGTTGGCGACAGTGGGCTTAAATTTACATTATGTTGGGTCCTTGCACTGGTGTAAACACATAGCTGCCCTCACCTCTGCCCGACTAAAAAACAAATGTAGTAGCAGTAGATATTTTGCTATTATAGATATAAAACAAATGCAATGGTTTTACAGGGATATTTAGGCTGCTGCAAACACACGATCCCTGTTTCCAATAAAACTTCATATACTGTATTATATTATTTTCAATATAAATGTACGTGCTCTCGGGGGCCCTCTGGTGGCTTCAGGGCCCTAATCAGCTGCTTAGTCTGCTTATAGACTGCACCGGCCCTGCACGACTAAGACTCCTCCGACTGACTGACTACATGTAGATAGTTTTGCTCAATGTAAACAGTAACAACCTGATAATAAAAGTATCAAGCAGCAGATTTTAAAATGATGATTTAAACGTGTTATTTCGAGTAAATAGGCCATACATTAGTGCTGATAATGGAACATTTCTAAGTAATCACAGCCTGAATGCAAAACAATCCAATTCCAAGGAAGCGACTGATGAGTGAAAACCATTCTAACTCGGCTAAAAGCTCGTACAATTGGATTATAATTCAATTCATGCCTGCTTTTATTTATTGATTATTTTAGACACATTAAAAGAGAAACAACATCATTGCTTTCAGCTTCCTGTTTATAGATGACATTTTGAGGACTTTTAAAGGTATAATATTGTGTTTTGAGTTGTTAATTGCTATGGAACCTGCACATTTTTCATCAAATCTGTCTTTAAAGGGGCCGTGTTACACTATTTTATGAACTTAGAATGTTGTCTCTTCGTCAAAAAAATACATTTAGACGTAATTGTATCAGTCGAAAAGTCATGTTACCAAGGCTACCAGGTTTAGCTCTTTTGAAAATCAATTACATACATTCACTCATTGTCATTGTAGGCGTCCCATTTCACAGCACTTATCGGGAAAACCATGGGCGTTTCTAAGAAGCCGTTCAATGCTTCTTCTAATCTTTGTGTTATTTCAGGGCACAGATTGACATGTAACGACCTAGCAAAAACGAGATCAGGCCGGGGTCATAGGTCACGCAAATTAGTTTATCTGCAGCCTGCATTCATCTGACCTCCGAACCCCAGCTTTGTGATCGCTAAGCCACTCCCACTTCACCTGAAAAAGACTCATAAAATACACTAATGGAGAGGAGGGACAGTAGAACTATACAGGTGAGGACAGCCTGTAATGTTGTTCCCTCATCAAAAACAGACCTAAAGAGGTTTTATACGTCATCGATGCATGTTTGAGTAATTTAGCGATCTCTCCTGAGCCGTATTCAAACCATCCTTACGATTAGCAGTAAGATTCCGCGCAACGCTCAACCCACAAGCTTACGTCACCCGATTCTCCATGAATATGACAAAGCATGAAACAAAAAAACACACTACAACTTCACAAACCTGATGTGACGTGCGGTAGTTTCATTAGCGAAATGCGTGTAGATTGTGTTTTTACGATAGCGCTCTGAAGTGCAGGGAGCAAAGGGAGGGCGGACTCGGAGGTTCAAAAACGAAAGTGAAACTCATAAAACATGCTAATACGTTGGTTTTGGCGAGTAAATGGCGATCTGAATATGTCACAAGTTAGTCATTTCACGTTGAACTTTTTAGCTAAAAGAGAATGTCGTTAAACTAAACCGTGTGCAGATTGTCGCATACGTTTGTCATCATTTGTCGTGTCCAAACAGCAAATATTTTGTATAAGGACTACAGAACCGTTTTAAACTCTCCCAGTGTTGAATTGTTGGGTACATGAACATAGAACTTTTTATACAAATCAATCTACTTTGTATCATATTTTCGGGGCATAACTTTTCTAAAATTCTCCTTTGAAATGAACGGGATTCCTGCTTAACCGGAAGTCACCACAACTAAAGTTCGATTTAGTAGCTTTTAGAGGTAAAAGTAGGCGTGCATGTGGGCGGATTAAAGTCAATATTCTTACAAACAAACAGGTTCACTGACTTGTCTGTCTCTATTTTTTCGGTATAGCCAACAACCAAAACATCTGCTATCGTTTCAGTGAATGCACATTTGCTTTGTCGTGGTCATGAAACAAATCAGTGAAGCCACAAGATTAATATGGTGAGTTACGACAATAGACTTACTGTATCAGGTTCAACATTTACTGACTTTCTACTACTGACTGAGATATTTCATTCAAAAGTAGTAATTTTCCCATAAACCCACCCTCTGAGATTCTGACGTCCAAGAGCAACGGTTCACAGAGATAGAAACCATAAACCATGAAACATCTGGGTTCTAAATTCTGACAGTTTAAAGATGTGCTGTGTAACTTGTCTCCATGGAGATGTCATTGCTTTGTCTGGAATGTTTCACAATAGGGCGTTAAGTCTGCCAAACTCCATAAAGGCACCGTGACAAATTACGAGTCAGATGGAGAAGTGACATGCGACATCAGCGTCAGATCCACTGATTTGAAGGTTGGGGGAGCGATTCCAGCTTCTACAGGCGAACGCTGTTGTTGTGTCCTTGGGCAAGACACTTCAAGACACCCACCTCGTCCCCCAGTGTCTGCGGGTGAGTGAGTGGTTCCTTGATGTAAAGCGCTTGGAGCGTATAAAAATGTGACCATGTGAGCATTTTTCAAGGTATTTTTGAGCAATTTAATAAATAAATTTAAAAGTTTCATACCATACTGTGGAACTTTGCAGAAAGATAATGTTTCCATGGAGACAGGTGGCTAAAAGTTACACGTAGTACACCTTTTAAATGCAGATTCTACTCCTCATAGCTGCCCCCCATCTCAATTTCAAACTATGGTCTCTCCAGCTAATGTCTGAAGTTCTCAAGGACGTTTCTTATTACATTGCAAATTGCCAGCTCAACAGATTCTCAGCGTATACGCGACCTCGACCTACCCTGCCCTTTGACCCCCGGGCTCCATGGCGATGACAGCACACGAGTCGTCAGCACAAGCCAATGACGCATCCATCATCGCCACTGAATTCTCTGGCACACGGGGACCACGGGGTTTGATGGAGTGGAGCTATAGGTCAAAACAATGCTCTGGTGCAGTCAGGACGGGGAATAAATCAAAGCAAAACAACTTTTAATTTTAGACGAGGTTAAAAAATGTTGTGTACCTCTGCGGGTTTATTGCCAAGTTGCTTAACTTGTGAAAAAATGCTTAAAGGGTTCATATTACACTATTTTCTGATATGTTCTAATGTTGTTTCCTCATCACAAACAGACCTGGAGTTGTGTTTTGTTTCATTCACACATGTTTAACACACAAATCCTGCATATTTAACTCTTTCACCAACTCGTGATGTCACGTAGTAATACAGGAAGTGCTCCACTGTGTTTGCATTGCATTTGGATAGTTTCACTACTGGAATTGCCAATCTCTACTGAACAAAAGCTAAAATGCAGCTCTTAATTTGAAAACTACCACTTCATGACATCACAAGGTGGAACAGAGCATTTTGAGCTTTGGAGATGTGGACAGACTAATAATAAAGTGTAATTCAAACATGTGAATGAAATAAAACAACCTCTAGGTCTGTTTTGAGGAGGTAACAACATTTCAACATGACTAAAATCTCACAAGAGTCATTTTTTTGTAGAACCTTTAACTTCAGCGTTGCCTGAAGTGTTTGTGTTTCAAAGCTGTTGCTAACTTGCATCAAAATATAAAATATAAATCCAACAGCAGATAAAAGTGAAGAGAAGTAAAGACTTTGGATTATAGTGTTGTTTGACTTTTTTCTTTATTATGCGTCAAAATTTGAGTAAGAATTGACGCAAAACCCAATATTAGCAGAATATTTAGTAACCTATATGTCTCAAAATGCTTGGTTCCTTTAACATTAACCCTTTTGTCCTGGAATAGTCAAGACACATTAAAGACGCACTATCTACTTTTCTGAAAGAGGGGCTTATCTCCACACAATGCATTAAACCAGACCGAGGTACAGGTCAGATCTGTGAAGAGGCAAGCCCACTCACAGTAAGAATCCACACTTTTCAAGGTACTTCGTAGGTAATTAAAACTAAATGCAATACAGATTTGGAGACAAGCAGGAGACTTTGCAATTGTTAAAATGTTTTACAATTAGACGCAGACAGCCCATAGTGCAGTAGTGGCCTGATTGTAGCAGTAAAGGCTCCTTTTAACAAAATCAACTCAATTAAAAGAAAAGAAGTTGGGGTCACAGCATTAAAGATTGATTGATTTTTCCTTTGTATTTGAGCAATATGTATATTGTCCCAGTACAGATACATTTTATAAGTAACTCTTGAGGTCAAAAGACGTCTGCTGTGTACTGTCTGCATCTTTACTGTCCAATAATCAGGAAGTGTGCCCTTATCAACTCATCATGGTGAATAATTAGGATTCTCGGCATGCATAAGATAAGTGAGGAATAACCTTGGACCACTGCAAACTGTTTAAAATGAACTAGTTCTGTTTTTTGGGGGTTTTTTTTACAGGAAAAATAAGGTAGAGCGCCTTTAACTCACTACATTCTTTTTCCCTTATATCACGCAGCCCTAATGGAAACAATAGAACAATTTAAACAATATGAGCGTTCAGTGGTGGCTGCGTTCAGAAGCTTTTATTCTATTAGGCGTCCCGCTGCAGGTGTCTAAAGCTCAGTGCAGTTGCCGTAAAGCTGCCGTTGCCGTGGAGTTGTTGTTGGATACTGTCATCAGCGCAGATAAGACCGAGGGCCCACGAGGCACTTTCCCTCCATTTACAGACAACTTTAAACAGCTTTGACCCGTGAAGTCGATAAGAGTTGCCTCTCAGCTATAGACAAAATGGTACTTTCAAGGTTTTTTGCGTTTATTCTGTTGTGTGTGTGTTGCAGGGTTGTTGGTAAATTGAATACTGGAGGAAACATGGGTGAAGGAGAAACTATTTAGTATTGATTAGTGAGTAAAAGATGTACTTTTTGGATGGAGTTTCAGGTGCCTGCTTGTCTCTATGGAGATGTTATTGCTTTGTCGAAGATGTTTCACCGAATGGCATTAAATGTATATATCTCACATGTATTCAATTGCACATTTCCCACAGATCTGACCTGTAATGTGGCTCACCAAATATGACTTCAGGTGAGTAAATGGTGAGGGAAAACAACAATAATATGGTTAAAAGAGAATAGGTCTGCTTAAAAACAGACTAAATGAGGGCCTAAACAACACTGAATTACAACTAATTCAACTCGATTTTAAAATGTATCATCCCAATCCATTTTCATTGAACGCTCTGTATAAAACATACTTGTAAATGTGTATAAAATGACTTGGACATGATTTGTTTTTACTACATTGATACCACTCCATGTACCAGTTCATCCTCGTAGCGCCTTGTGTCTGAGTGTGTAATCACAGACATTGGACATTATGTTAATAAGTGCATCATTTACATTTCACGAGCTGCTCTTTTCTTCTGCTTAGCGGCAGGATAAACACTGAGTCCTGCTTCCTCTGTCTGGTCCCTGTAGTTCAACAAAGCCAGACTGTTTCCTCAAACGCTGATGTGCCAGTATTGATCCGGGCCGGGCCATGTCAAAACCCAGAACAATTTGGTTGGAATTGGGACAAATTGTGCCTTGAAGGGCCCACTCACACCGACCTCTGCACAGGGCCGATGTGGCTAAATGCTGCTAACACGTTTACTTGACTAACCGCACTGCACACTGAGGTTTCACAGGTTTATATCGTAACTGAAAGGTCATATATTACTTGTGTCAGGTTATAGTGATACCTCCTCAAAAACATACCTGGAGTTGTGTTTAGTTTTATTCACACATGTTTGAGTAACACTTTATTATTAGTCTTTCTACATCTACTTAAGATGTCATGAACCACTACAATTTACCTTTCATTCAGCAGAGATTGTCAAATCCAAGGCTGAAATAATCCAAATTATTTTAGTGAAGGTGTATGAAGTTTAAAAACACAGTGGAGCACTTCCTGTATTACCACATGACATCACAAGATGGAACAGAGTGTTTTCATTTTCAGAGAAGAACTCAACGTAAATGTACAGGATTTGTGTGTTTTTTGTGTGTCGTTTTGTAAAAGGATGTTTCCTCTAAAGGTTCCACTCTTGTGTTTTAAAGTCCATTTGTCACCTGATATTTTCAGTGTTCAAATTGCTCCAATTTGTGAAATTGTTCAAATTTCCCTGGACACAAGAAGGTGACACCGCCAGGCCCTGCTATAGATCAGATCTGAGAAGTTTGAGCAATAAAAACACCATCAAATTAATAAATGCAAGATATTTCAGTTTAATGCTATACAGTGGAACATTCCAGCAAACAAAAAACATCTCCTTGGACATGAGCTGCACCTTTAAACATTATAGCAGTTATTGTTTTCAGCCTGATTTAAGTGCATTATTTCAGTCTTTGCGCTGGTGTTTTGTGAGCACATACATTTAACCCACTGTGGCACTGAAGTATGGGTCAAATGCAGAGGACTATTTCCATATGGACAATGAGAGACAATACTCTACTAGAACCTGTTGATAAATCCAGCTTCATCACAGTAGTCTTCCTGTATTATCCTCTCCTCACCAGACTCCTCTTCCAGCTGTGAAAGCTCTTTAACTGCATTTGACATGTGTTTAACCCTGTATATTTAGGCTGTGTTCACTTCACTCAAACTGAAAACACTCTGTTCCACCTTGTGATGTCATGGGGTAATACAGGAAGTGCTCAACTGTGTTTTTAAACTCCACACACCTTCACTAGAATCATTTGGATAATTTCAACCCTGGAATTGCCAGTCTCTACTGAACTAAAGGTGAAATGTAGCTGTTAACTCGAAAACTACTACTTCATGACATCACAAGGTGGAACAGAGCATTTTGAGCTTTGGGGATGTGTTACTCAAACATGTGTGAATGAAACGAAACAGAACTCCAGGTCTGTTTTTGAGGAGATAACAACATTATAACATGACTTAAAGCTCACAAGAGTCAATTTTGAATAATATAGGATCATAGGATTAATCAGTTAACATAATTATATTTAAACATGAACATGAACATGAACCAGTGGCAAAATAGTTATGATTAAATTAGTTCAAATGAATGACAACACTTGTATTTTGCTGAATTAATGTTTAAATTGCCAGAAAAATGTGTTCTTTGTGTGAATTGTCCCTGCATTTTGTGTGGAATTTTCAGTGTTGGCAACAAAAGTAAAAGGATTTTGAACTCATCGCTATTTCCTGTATTTGTGTACTTTTCTCCACAAACTCCAACTTAACTCATGTAAAACTATGACAAGTACTGTCCCACCAAACCAAGTAATATTTATAAAAACGTGCAAAAATCTCTCATGCATGCTACTGCTATTGTTCACAAAGCCCGCCCGCTCCTTTATTTTTACTGTCTGGTCCTTTGAGAGCGCCATTTCAAAGAAGAATTCATAAAACATGTGTGATGAGAAGAGATGGAGCAGAAAAAAGAAGGGAAAAAAGCCACAAAACCTCCAGGAAAAGCCAACGAAACAACCCCCCAGGCTATAGTGATCGCACACAATCATGTCAAGAACGCACGTGGTTAGCGCTGGTCACATGCTAGCAGCGAAAAGGCCACTGGAGTGCAGCAGTGGCAGCGAAGGAACAGATAAGGCCGGTTGGGTTTGTCTAATGTAGTTTTTATTAGCGCCGGGCTAGCAGCTCGGCGTAAGGGGGTTGCTAAAGGAACAGGTGCGGAGGCTGGGAGTCTGGGGATAGCAGTTAGCCGCAGAGATAAACATAAAGAGACAGAGTAACCGCCCCGTTCCCACGACACGCTAATGCAGCACAAGTTCAACGCGACCTGGAAACACTACAGTTTATAGCAACATTAAGGGACAGTACAAAATGCTGTTTGGGCAGGTCTGCTTAACACAATTTATAATATCCATAGGTTTCAGAATTATGCAACATTAAGACTGTTGCCATGGCGATTAACAACAATTTTGAATGGGAAAAAGTCCTCAAAATGTTGCGTAAGGAAGCTGAAACTCGGATAGCAATGAAGAGAAATGCAAACTATAAAACTACACATGTGACTGGCGTAACATCCGCCACCTGTTCATGTCCATGCTTTTCATCGCTTTGAATGTTCCACAGTATGGCATTAAACATATATCTCCACAGATACAAGTCAGTGAAAGGATTTTATGGGTTAGATCTATTTTCTTAGCAATACAGATGCTTATATACACAAAGTGTTTGTTGGACATTCAAAAACACGCAAAGAAAATTACATTTATATCGACCATTTTGGTGGCAGCTACTTTGTTTTTGTTTTTTTTATTTTGCTCAGAGTGTTCCGCAGTGTGACATTAAACTTACCCAAGTCAGTGGATATAAGCAAATGGAGGCACTAGATCAAGTTACAGCTGAGATCTATGGAGAGCCGAGCCCATTTGAAGTATCATATTTTTTGCCGAAGTATAAGTCGCACTGGAGTATAAGCCAAAATAGGCATAGTAATGAAGAAAAAAACAAATATTTCACATATAAATCGCATCTGAGTATAAGTCGCAGCCCCAGCCAAACTATGAAAAAAAGTGTGTCTTATAGTCCGGAAAATACAGTAAATATGTATGATTTTTGAGGATTTTTTGAGTAATACAAACACCTGCAATTAACTAAATGCTAGATAAATCCAATCAATGCCATACTGTGGAACATTCAGTAAGTAGGAGTCAAACAGGTGGCAGAACCTCCACTAAAAAAGTTGCTGTTTCTCACAAAATATAGCAGTAATATTTGACCTAGTACCCCAACAGCGTCCACTTTAGCCTCAAATCTAACAAGACTTAGCTTAGCAGAACGTAGCATTGACCTGATTTTGTTGTACAACCCCCCCCCCCACACACACACCCCCTCCGCTCAGTCGGACCACACCACGTACACTTGTTTAATAATTGAAAACATGAGGAGAGGACGTCGATATTTCAGTCTTATCTCTGTGGAAGAGAGAAAGCAGGTGTGTAAAACAGAGCGGGACATGTCCGAGACTCTTCCGCAATCAAATATTTAAAACACATTCATCAATAATACAACAGCACAATGATATTAGGCCACAGAACGACTCTGATACTGTCGGTTACTGTGAACTCTGCATGTACTAAAGGGGCAAAGGAACAAGATACTGTTTATTATTACTACAACTAATCTAATTCCAGTTCCGGTGGCACGGCACGGCTGCGACACGGGCTCAGGGGTACCTCATGCCTATGGGAATGGTGTAATATTATCAAAGGTTGTTTTTCTTATGAACTGCATTAATTGATGTGTCCACTGTGTGTGTACTGTATGTTTTATGTCTCTATATGTGGCATGAGTTTCCTTGTCCCAAGACAAATTTCTGCCAAGGGAGACAATAAAGGCTAATCTAATCTAATACTACCACCACTACCACTAGTCTACTACTGCTACAAATACTATTACTATTACAACTAACTAATAATACTAGTACTACTTGGGCCCTTATATTACTATTTTAACAATAATAATAGGAATGTATTGCAATAAAAAATAACAAAAAGACACACAACATCACATGATTATTTTAAGAACTTGCTTTTAACAAAAATAAATAAAAAAATAAAAAAATAAAAAAAATCTGACAGTCCTGTAAAGTATACAAACCACAATGTGTATATAGACTAATACTGCAACTACTACCTAATAACTCTATTTACAATAATAATAATAAAAGGCATTTACTGCTACTTCTACTACTAAGATTGATACAAGGCTACTACTACTACAACTACTACTACTACTACTACTACTACATCTACTACTAGTAATCCTTGCCCTTGTGCTACTATTTTAACAACAATGATATGATGAATGTACTACAATAAACACATACAAAATTGACACACAGCATCACCTGATCATTTTAACAACTTGCTTTTAACAAAAAAAAAAACTTTCTCATTTTCAGACCATTCCATAAACTATACAAACCACAATGAGTATATATACTAATACTGCAACTACTACCTTATAATAATAATAAAAGACATTTACTGCTACTTCTACTATTAGGATTACTATAAGGCTACTGCTGCTACTACAACAACAACTACTACTACTACTACTATTACTATTACTACTGCTGCTATTACTAGTACTAATACTACTGCTACTACAACTAGTAGTTTGCACTTTACACTTTATATTACCTTTGTACAGAACTTTGGGCAGCTGTGCTTGTTTTTAAATGTGCTTTATACATTTGACTTGACCTGACTACTACTACTAATACCACTACTACTACTACTACTACTACTACTACTACTACTACTACTAGAAATCATGATTTTAACGACTGCAGACTCTATGTTAAACCCTCTCTTTGTACCACAGGGAAAAAATGCAGTTTCATTTAAAGACAATCCCATAAAGTGATTATACGCCCCACAATGAAATTAGCTGAGTAGATTTAGTAAGTCGTTAATGTTGAAATTAAAGTTTAAAATTAAATAGGATTAAAGGCACCATCTGCTTTGCGTTAGGAGCACACACGAGCTAAACAGGCTACGTTTATGTCCTAGAATTAGATTAGGTGAAAATCTGGACAGAGAGCAAGTACCTGGATGGCTTTTAGATTACACAACACTTATAAAAGAAACACACCGACGTTTAACCTGGTAAGTACTCATTAGCTATTACCTTAATCTTGCTTCTTAATGCTTGTTTCCGCCATTTTTATTGAGTAATATCACTTTTAAACAAGTGTGACAAATTGTACAGGTGTCTGTTAGTTTGTGTTAACGATTTAGACTCAGAAAATGACTATAAACCAGCTCGAAACTGTTGCATTTTAGCTTCAAATTCAACCATTTTGACCTCTGCATTTCAATGTTAAACTATAGGCTCTGCAGCAGTGTGTTTTAACATAATGTGAACGCAGCCCCCAGCACACACACACACACCTACACACACACACACACACACACACACACACATACTCCAACAACCTGCAACCTGTTTCACAAGCTGCTGCAACAACCCGGCAATGTAAAAGCATGCAAGAAAGAGCAAAATACTACACAAAATACATCCAAAAGCATTGCATTTGAACTACTGATGCGGAATATAGTGACAGTAAATGTACTCACCAATCCCTAGCAGAGCGCGTCTTACTTTTCTCCCATTTGATCGCTCACTCTCGCTCACTGGTTTAACTGTGTCTGTTCCCTCCTCTAGCCTGCTCTCTCCTCTCTCTACATCTCTCCATCTCTCCTCGCTCCCTCACTGGCTGCTGGGTCTTGACTTTCTCTCTCCCCCCCTCCTCTAGCCTGCTCCTCCTCTCTGGCTCGCTTGCCCGCTCCTCTTCATCGCTCGCCCTGCTCCGGTTTAGAAAGAGGCTATCGACTGTGTGCATGGGAGGCTTGGTTCTATGGTGGTGTTTGGTGCAAACAGGGCAAAATCTGACCAGTGCCCCATCTCAGCAGTCAAGAGGGGGATTCACTTTTGCTGCAAAGATACTACAAAGGTGATAAAAAGGAAAAAAAAAAAAAAAAAAAAAAATTGAAGTGGTGCAGTGGGTTGAAGTGTTCGCCCACTAACCAAAGGATAACCAGTTCAAGTATGTCGTTGGATTTGTGGCCATATTCAAGTCAAAACGCTCCTATGAGGGGGGCTTCACTTTTGCTGCAAAGATACTACAAAAGTGATAAAAGGAAAAGAAAAGAATATATAAAATAATAATAATTGAAGTGGTGCAGTGGGTTGGTGTGTTTGCCCACTAACCAAAGGATAACCAGTTCAAGTATGTTGTTGGATTTGTGGATGTGTTCAAGTCAAAATGATCCTATGAGGGGGTTTCATTTATGCTGCAAAGATACTACAAAGGTGATAAAAGGAAAAAGAAAGAAAGATCTGTGGAGAAAGAAAAGAATGTGGTGCAGTGGGTTGGAGTATTTGCCCGATAACCAGATGTAGCCAGTTCAATTATGTTGTTGGATTCTGTTCGTCAAAATGCTCCTATGTGGGGGTTTTACTTCTGCGGCAAAAATACTCCAGATGTGAGAAAAAAGACAGAATGCAAAACTAGAAAAAATAACCAAAACTAAAATAACGGAAAGTGGTGCAGTGGGTTGGAGTGTTCGCCCGATAACCAAAGGATAACCAGTTCAAGTATGTTGTTGGATTTGTGGCTGTGTTCAAGTTAAAATGCTCCTATGTGGAGGCTTCACTTCTGCTGCAAAGATGTGACAAAAGGAAAATGAAAGAAAGAAAATAAAAAACTGTAGGAAAAAAAGAAAGTGGTGCAGTGTGTTGTAGTGTTTGCCCGCTAACCAAAAGGTAGACAGTTAAATTATGCATTTGTTGATTTTGTGACTCTGTCCATGACAAAAATGTGCAATAAATAAAGGTGATGTTCCACAGCATGGCATTAACTGTATCTATCTCTTTAAAGAAAAGCAAGCAACGAAAAAGGTCAGTTTACAGGTAAGATCTGTGGTGAGGCGATCCTGCTCACAGTAAGAATGCATGTTTTCCAAGGTAAAAACAGGAGCAATAAAAACACGTGTAATTGTAAATGCAAGAAGTTTAATTCATAGAACACACAAACACAGCAATTTTATCTCCATGAGAGCAACCCTTCCACCGGGAATGTTACATAATGCTCCTTTAATTACACTTTTTCTTTTATTTTTTTGTTTGCTCCAATTTCTTGCATAATTATTCCATACAATCACACAATGGCAAGCCACAGCTGCTCTGGGGCAAACTTATATTTAGAGTATAGTGTCCATGTCATAGACTGTATAAAGGAGTGGACCGAGTGTGACCTCACCCATAGTGTTCGACTTAGGAATGCTGTCAATCAAACATGTTGCTAACGCTACAGGGAGTGACCTCGTGATCTGATATTTATGGTCATATCTTGATTTATGGACAACATAGACAAATAAAAACACCAGGATCATGTAGAGCAGGTTAATATGAACATTTTAAGACCAAAGTGACGAACCTGACAGCAGCAGTTATGGAGAGAGGGGCGAGAGTTTTTCAATAGAAAGTGACTGGAGCCAGAGTGGTAGGTTAGCTATGTCCATTTATATAAACAGTCACAACAAAAATATTATTCCAATAAATAAATAAATAAATAAATAAATAAATAAATAAATAAATAAATAAATAAATAAATAAATAAATAAATAAATAAATAAAAACACTTTTATGTATTATTTTTTTCTTTTTTTTTAATAAATAAATTGATAACCTTTATTAACCCAATGTGGCAGGAGTGGACAGGTGCAGATTAGCTGTAGCATGAATATTAATAAGGAGATCCTCATTAAAATCAAAGCATGTTGTTGAATAGACGATACCTTGGTTTAATTGCTACACGGAGCAGAATTAGCCACACGTGTGATCATCAAAAGAGCGTTTACATGAAAAACACAAATACCCATAATGCATCTGTTTGTGCGGCTTCAGCGGAGGGTCGACGGCGAGCGCTGAAAAGAGCCAGAGGTGATTTAATAAGCCCTGGTCTGCTCACACTGAACCACTGTCATACGACATACTGCACCACAATCAGGACCATCTTCAGCACCGCCAAGGAGAGAGGGAACAGGAGGAGCAAGAGGAGAGAGGGAGAGGGGAGAGGAGGAGGGAGAGGAGGAGAGGAGACCGGGGTGGAGTAGTAGAGGAGGAGAAAAGGAGCTGAGGAGAGAGGAAGGAGGGGAGGGGAAGCGAAAAGAGGAGAGCAGAATGTGGGATGGAGAAGAGAAAGGGGAGGGAGTGAAAGGAGGAGAGGGAAGAGGAGATGGGAGGATTGAGAAGAGGAGAGAGAGAAAGGAGGGGAGGGGGAAGCAGCATGAGGAGATAGGAATGGGATGCGGAGTGGAAGAAGGAATAGAAAGGGAGAGAGAGAAAGTGAGAAGGGAGGGGAGTGATGAGAAGAGGATGGGGAGAGGAGGAGGGGTAAATTGAAAAAGGGATGGAGTTGAGAGAATGGAAGAGTAGAGGAGGATAGGTGAGAAGAAAAAGGAATAGACAGAAGAGAAGGGGATGGAGAAGAGGAGAGGAGAAAGGGGAGGGGTGAGAGGAGGAGGAGAGAAGGGAGAAAGGAGGAGAGCGGAAGAGGGATGAGAAGATAGGGATGGGATGATGAAGGGAAGAAGGAATAGAAAGGGAGAGGGTAGAGAGAGAGAGAAAGAGTGAGAAAGGAGAGGAATGAGGAGAAGAGAGTGTGGGGAGAGGAGGAGGAGTAAAATGAAAAAGGGATGGAGTTGAGAGAATGGAAGAGTAGAGGAGGATAGAGAAGGAAGGAATAGAAGGAGGAGAGAAAGAGGGTGGGTGATAGGAAGAGATGACTAAGATTGGGAAGAGGAGAAAGAAAGGAGGGGAAGCGAAAAGAGAAGAGAAGAGGGAGATAGAAAATAGAAAAGAGGAGGTGAAGGGAGAGGAGATGGGCGATTGAGAAGAGGAGAGAGAAAAGGGGGAACGGGATGAGGAAATACGAAGAAGAGAAAGGATGTAGGTGAGAGGATGGAAGAGTAGATGAGGAAAGGGGAGAGGAAGAAAGAATAGACAAAATAGAAAGGGAGAGAGGGAGAAGAAGAATGAGGAGAAAGGGGAGGGGTTGAGAGGGTGAGGAGATGAGGGAACTGGGTAGAGGGGAGAGAAAGGAGGGTGAAGCGACGTGAAAAAAGGAGAGGAGAATGGAAGAGGAGAAAGGTGAGGAGAGAGAAAGGACAGGAGGGGAAAGAGGGAGGAGGGGAGAAAAGGGGGAGGAGAAGTGAGGAGGAAGAGGAGAGGAGAAAAGGGGGTAAAAAGAGGAGGAGAAGGGAAATGAGCAGATTGAGAAGAGGAAGAGGGATTAGGAGATAAGAGAGGAGAGGAGGAGGGGTAAAATGAAAAAGGGATGGAGGTGAGAGGATGGAAGAGTACAAGAGGATAGGAGACGAAGAACAAATAGAAAGGGGAAAGAGAAAGAAAGAAGGGAAGATAAGGGGGTATGAAAAGGAAAAATGAGAGGGAGGCGCAAAGAGGAGAAGAGGATTAGGAGATGGAGAAAGAAAGGGGATGGAGAACAGGAAAAGGGGTGGAAGGGGGAGGAGTGGGAAGAAGAAGAGGAGTAAGGAGACAGAAAGAAGGGAGAGTAGATGTATGTTTGTGGAGGAGTAGAGGAGGACAGAGGAGAGGAAGAAGAAAAAAGAGAGGAGAAAAGGGAATTTGAAGGGGAGGAGAGGGAGAGGAAGATGAGGGAAAGGGGAAGACGTGAGGAAAAAGAATGGAGAAGTAGAGGAGAAAACATGATGGGAAAGAGGAGGAAATAGAGGAGCAAAGAGGGAGAGATGAGGAGAGGGAGGCAGAGAGAAAGAGGATGAAAGATGAGAAAATGCAAAAAGGCTGGTAAGAGGAGAAAGAAAACAGGAGGGGTAAGGAGCGAGAGATGAGAAGAGGAGTGGAAGAGGGGAGGAGAGAGGGGAGAGGAGGAGGGCAGGTGGAGAGGATGGAAGAATAGAGGAAAGGTGAGATGAGGAGGGAGAAGAAGAAAAAGGGAAGGTAGGAAGAGGAGTGGAGCAGATGGGGTGAGTACAAAGAAGAGGAAAAGAGAGAAACGGGGGATCAGCAGAGGAGGGGATGAGGTGATGATGAAGGGGGGACAAATGGAGAGGGTGGATTAGAAAAAGAAAGGAGGGAAGAGAAGAGGAGGTGCAGGAGGAGAAGACAGAAGGAGAGGAGAAAGAGAGGGGGATATGAGTGGAGGGGATATGAGTTTAGGAGAGAGGAGAGGAGGGGAGGGAAGATAAGGAGAGGATGGGAGGATAGAGGAGAGGAGGGAAAAAGCTAGCAACCCCTTTATATCCCTCCCTGTATCTAGATTAGCATCAGTTTCTCCAAGCAGCAGCTACGGTCCACAGAGGCTCCAACAACGCAATCAACTGCACGCACAACACACACACAACGCACACACACAACACACATGCACACACACACACATGTGCATACACGCTTATAAACATGTACACGCACACGTACTCACATACAACACACACGAGCACACACGCATACAACACACACACACATATACACACACACATTATTTGATCACTGTCTACACTTCAAACACTTTGGTAGTATGTCAGAAATAGCACACACATGTTGCGTTCAGTGTCATGTTTGTACAGTGGGATGTTTTAAAGGTGCTCATGAATAAAACATGTTCTGCTCTGATGGCGTCTGATCGTGAAGACGCTTTTCTCTCATTGAATGTTGTGTAAACAGGAAACAGCACAGATCTGACAAAGCCCATGGCACACTGCTTTTGTGGGGGATTACAGTGTTACGTTATCAGATCAGTTCAACAACGCCAGAGGTAAAACGTCGTAAATGTGGGACTTCTTTAAACGTGCACTGTGTAACTTTTATAATAGGGGTCGTCCAACTGTTTGTCTCCATGGAGATGTTATTGCTTTGCCTGAAAGGTGTTTTTATTGCTCAAAAATACTGTGAAATACAGTGAAAAGCATTGTTACTGTAAGTGGACTCGCCTGTCTCCAGATCTGAGCTGTAATTTGGCCTCGTGGCACTATCCGGTTGTCTCCATGGAAACAGTTCCGAAGTTCCGAAGAGCACCTTTGTTTTAACATCTTGATCTTTTGCATGGTATTAGCTGAAAAAGTTTAATAAAACGTTTGTATTTTGAAACAATATTAGGCCATACTGTTCTGCTGTTTCCATATAATAAACACAAGGGGGCGCAATGATTCTAGCCACAGACAAAAAGGTGTAAATATATGCTGTATGATTACTTAAACATGCACGAATTAAACTAAAAACAACTCCAGTTTTTGTGTAGAAAACCATGCTAATACTAACTGTGTATTAGTATTTCATTTTCCATGTTGTCCCAGTGCTGCCCTCTTCTGTTTGAGCAGGTAATGACGGTGAAAGCATTGCAGCCTTCATAAAAAATGTCAGTATTAGTTTTTAATTTTATTCCAGACTCTCTGCCCTTTTTTAAAAATAGAACACAGCTGCAACAATCAGAAAAGAAAATGACAAAATCCAGAACAAGATTTGGCATTTGCGTTGACATTTATGTGTAAAAGAGCAGATTTAACTCACAATTCACAAGTTTCCTAGTACTTTTTCTGCTTAAATACATAGTGATACGTAATAGTTTTGAGAGCTTTTGTCGCGTCCCCTTTTTAATCAACGAATCGATCGACAACACAAGTCTTTAGACCAAGGATTTCTTTAGTGGATTACAAGCTTCATAGCAACCAAATTTATATTTGATCCACATTTTTCTCAAGTTCTATCTGGTACTTTTAAATTTCTGATGCAGACGTCGTCCTCAGCCTGCACGGTTGGCCTTTATTCTTCCCCAGCTGGATACAAAATGTCTGTTTGTTTTGGAAAGGGAACGTACTGTTTCTATTGTTGCCTAAACTCACTTATCTCACTTCAGACCACCTCCGTAATCCATAAATCAATTCTGTGTGTGTCATGTTTTTCATTTGTTTTTTTGCCGGCTCGCACAATCATACACGGCCTCTCTTATTATGCAAGTGTCAGAGGTAGGCTCTGCGATTAATGCTGGAGACATAAACAACCTTTATTTTGAATCTAAATCATCGTTTGCTTGTGTGAGTGATTATGAGGCTTTGTCAGAGGACATTGTGCCTTTGTGTGCTTTATAGTTAGAATCTATGACACCCGGGCATCACTAGCTTGGATTTTGTCCTGCGAGGCCTGTCATGGTAACAAATTTTGAACTGAGATGTATTGATTCTGAAAATATCACCATACACGGTAATATTTAAATTAATGTACCATATTTTCCGTGCTATAACACTTTTTTTCATAGTTTGTCCAGTGGATGCGACTTATACTCAGATGTGACGTATATGTGAAATGATTAAAGTTTATAATTTTTCTTAAAGTGAAGAATTCAATGGATTTAGTGATTTGGAGTGAGATCCAGAGTAAACCTGTTAGCTTGTTTTTTATGCTTTAGTGATCTGATTAACTGTATTTTTTTTCCAGAGCGATGTATAGTCCAGAAAATCCGGTATACAACTTTTACAATAAACTTAAAACAGGATAATCGCCCACTGCTCTGTACTAACTTCGATCTGTGATCAAATTTTCTGATACTCGTAGGATTCAGCAGTATCGCGTAGTCATTTTAGTATAAATGGGGGGGGGGGGGAAATCCGCTACTCCCTGGTGTGATCTGCAGCTGTCCATAGGGGGCGCCAACAGCTCCATGGCTCTTTGTTATGATGGACGTTTATGGCAACGTCAGGTCCTGTTGGGCACCGCAGTTTTCTAAAGCCATGCTAAACAACGGCCATGTTTGTTTTATTAAGTCGTTCTAGATTAATATTGTGATTTAAAAATGCTAATTATTTTATTTATTTTATTTTATTTTATTTGTTATTTGAATAGGGAAAAATACAACAAACATAGCTTAACAATTTAGTAATCTGATGTAGTAGTAGTATCACAGTGTTTATATTCTAGGCTAGCCAACACCAGTCCCCAAAAGGGCTTTTAAAACAACTTTCACTAAAAAGATGTGGGATTAGCTATAGGAAAAGCAATAAATACAGTGAATGAACAATGAACATAACATAATGCTCCACAGGTGTCACAGATTATAGCTACAGAGCAGACACAAGCACAACATGTCAGCTTTAACAGCTCTAAAATGTCCATTTTGCATTTTCATTGAACATATGTGATAAGAACATACATTCACTCACATTTAATCCTGAATCTACACTTTAATCTTTGCAAATGTTCAGTTTCATTAAACAGGCTAAACTGTGCAGCCATAAGTCTTGCGTTTGCATGTTCTGCATGTGCCGATTTTGCATCATCGACTCCAAACATGCACAGTAGGCTCGTCCTTCGGCTCCATTCTGCAGATACACATATGTAACTTTGCACTGCATTGCTTTTTTCAACACCTGTCTCCATGGAGATGTTATTGCTTTGTTTGGGATGTTCCACATAATGGCATTAGGCTTATCTTGCATTTACTCAGTTGCAGGTGTAGTTGTTGCTTAATCCTTGGAAACGATGCATTTTTAGTGTGTGTGGGGTCGCCTCTACACAGATCTAACTTGACTTGGTGGTCTCACTGTGGAGATATAGATGTGTTTAATGTAGAGGTGGAAGAAGAAGTCAGTTTTGCTCAAGGAAACTCAAGTAAAAGTAAAAGTATCACATGAAAAAATCCACTTAAAGTAAAAGTATTAAAGTACCTGTTTAAAAATGTACTTAAATAGTAAAAAGTTAAAGTATTTCATGCATATTTTGGGGTATTATAAAGCTTCAAAGGTAGTGATTTTTATAAAGATTTGTGTTTAATTTTGTTCAAGAGAAACAACTGAATCAAACATTTTTCCTACCTCTTTTCTTCTGTATATTTCCATTTCAAACTATGTACTGGGTGAAAATAACAGCCTTTTCAGCAGCTCTCAGACAATAATAAAAAATACTTTTATTTTTCAGTTCAGTTAAAAAATGTTGAGAAATAGACAGTACATACACCTACTCTCAGATGCAGTAAAGTAAAAGTAAAACATATGCACTTTAAATGTACTTAAGTAAAGTACAGATCCCTACAATTTTGACTTAACTACAATACTTCACTATTTTTACTTTGTTACGTGCCCCCAGTGGTTTAATACCATACTGTGGAACATTCCAGGCAAGACAATCACATCTCCACAGAGACAAGCAGGTGGCAGATGGTCCAAATTCAAAAGAGAAGCAGTGTACTTGCAAGTATCTTACAAAAGCGTTATGTGTACTACAGTTTACTTTCTGTCACCAAACCCACACAAACCTTTGGTACAACAAACACATTACAACTGTTTCCACATAAGCCTCTTACTGCAGACTCGTATCATCACCACTCTGCAGACATTTCACTTTTATTTCACTTCAAACACAACAAACACAACAAAAAAACATCTGAATCATGTGATCTTTACTGTATTTCAGCACTTCTGTCACAGCAGATGTGTTGTGCAAATACACAGAGGCATGTTTAAATATGTGTGACAAACAGGTTTATGAGAAGAAAGGCTTTGGACGTGTTTGGACACAACTGGACCAGCGCCGGACAGTTTAAATCAGACAGAGCGAGGGGGAGGGGCCACGGACAGACACAGTGAGAGTGAGAGTGAGGGGGAGGAGCCACGGACAGACACAGTGAGAGTGAGAGCGAGGGGGAGGGGCCACGGACAGATACAGTGAGAGTGAGGGGGAGGGGCCACGGACAGACAGAGTGAGAGCGAGGGGGAGGAGCCACGGACAGACACAGTGAGAGTGAGAGCGAGGGGGAGGAGCCACGGACAGACACAGTGAGAGGGGAGGAGCCACGGACAGACACAGTGAGAGGGGAGGAGCCACGGACAGACACAGTGAGAGCGAGAGCGAGGGGGAGGAGCCACGGACAGACAGAGTGAGAGCGAGGGGGAGGAGCCACGGACAGACACAGTGAGAGCGAGAGCAAGGGGGAGGAGCCACGGGAGGAGCCACGGACAGACACAGTGAGAGTGAGAGCGAGGGGGAGGAGCCACGGACAGACACAGTGAGAGCGAGTGGGAGGAGCCACGGACAGACACAGTGAGAGCGAGGGGGAGGAGCCACGGACAGACACAGTAAGAGTGAGGGGAAGGGACCACTGCTGACAGGGCCACAGCCGAACAAAGACGACATACAAATAAACAAATATCGCAAAATTACCCATAATGCAATCCACTGATGCAAAGATCGATATCGCAGCCCGTGATGGGCGAGATACTCCACTTTGGTACTTTAGTAAAAGTACAGATACAGAGGTAAAATTTTACGACTAAGAGTAAATTTCCATCAACAGTAGCAACACGAATTCTGTTTGAGAGAAGAATTCAGCCTAAATATGCAGGTTTGTGAGTTAAACATGTGAGAATAAAACAAAACACAACTCCAGGTCTGTTTGTGATGAGGAAACATTATAACAGAGATCAGAAAATAGCGTAATATCAGGCCTTTAAATTAAAGCGGCTGTTACTGATTTTTGTCCATTTTGTTGAGAAAAATCACGTCAGATATATTGTTAAAGCAGCTCTTGTGGTCAAAATGAGAGCACCGTTTAATGTTTTTATCATCTGTGAACCAGGAAGTGCACTGTTCGCATGATAATAGGTTCACTGTTAGGAATTTAGAAATGTGTTACAAAAGTGAGGAATCATTTTGGATACTTTAACATGTTCAGTGAATATATGGAAATTGCTTTTTTTTTTTCACTTTCTTCTTTACTTTGAATGCAACACTTGGATACGTTGTTTGTCGCCCTCTGGTGGCAACAACGGAGATTCTTCAGATTTCAACCATCACCTTTCTCCACCCACAGCTGTGTTGTTAAGATTCTTTTAGCATTTTTAGCTCCAGGTTATACACATGTTTTTAGAAAAATCAAAAATCAAATCCAAGTTGTCAAAAGTATCGAAAATCAGATACTAATCGATATGAAAAGTAATATCAAAACTAGATATTCAAGTACCGATACTGCAAAAAATCACATGAGCAACAAAGTAAAGGCTTTCCTGAACAGTTTTAGTACACTAAGATAAGCAAAGTACTATTATTTTGTTTATGAAAAGTACATTCTGTGGGATCAGTATTGAGTATAGACTGAATTCCTTAGTATCGATATCGAGTTTGAAATTTTCGTATCTATTTCAATGCACAAAATGTAACGATTTTCAGCAACAAAACTGCATAATAATTATAATAATAATTTGGAGTCGTCATTGACAAAGCTCACCCTCCCTTCTCCTGTTTGACTAAAAGCTTATGATGTAATCTGAGGACGAGGTGTTTCGGCGATAGATCAATACTAATTACCTCATTTAGCTAATTAACATTGTTGCACCCCCGCTGTTCTGAGCTAATCACGTTTTGTTGCTAATGTTTGAACTGCTACGCTCAAAATGTAGTTAGGTTCACCGCCGTAACAACGCATTTGTAAATAAAATCCTCAGCAAGGCCATGTTGATCTAATAAAGGTGTTTCTGGATAATATGGACACGTAGCTATTCTCTGTGGGAACTGTACAAATCAATGTTACAGCAGTTCCAAGATGGAGGGTCAGGGAACAAAATCCAGTCTGACCTTTGGGAAAAACGCACATCAGCAAAAAAAAAAAAAAAAAGAAAGAAAAGAAAAGAAAAAGAATCCCCCAGAATGCAATGGGCTTTCATCTTTCTGCCTCCATAGACGCCGCTGTATTATTATGTACAGTATTATGTAAACCCACTGTAACAAGATGTACGTTTGGTATAGTTTGATAAACCTATACAAACTCATGATGTCTGACCTTTTAGAGCCACTTTAATCATCGCTATGGCAACAATTCTAATTATTTATCATTCTGAGACAAGCTATAAAGTGCCTTAAAGGGGTCCTATGTAACTTTTTTGGTAGAAGGTCAGTTGGTAGAGAGTTTGTTTGTCCACTGATCCCAAGGTTGGCGGTTCGAATCCGGCTCTCGACATAAATATATTTGTAGACTTTGCTGATTCACAGGTTGGCGATGCGATTCCAGCTCCCACAGATGAATGCTTTTATTGTGTCCTTGGGCAAGACACTTAACTTACTTTGCCCCCAGTGTCTGTGTACACTGGTGTGTGAATGTGTGTGTGAATGGGTGAATGGTTCCCTGATAAAAGCGCCCTGAGTGCCTTGAAGGCGAAAAAGCGCTGTATAAAAATGTGACCGTTTACCATGTGACCATTGTTTCCATGACGATGTTATTGCTTTGCCTGGAGCTAAGCAGGTTATGCCATCAGTGTAAATTAAAGTCAGTTCTGAGGAGATGCAAGCCCAATGCATGTAAAAGTAAATGCGAGTTATCAAAGCTATAATTATAAAATAAAGGTTTGTTTTAACGGCCACATTTTTATAAGAGTTTTGATCCACCAACCTTCAGATCAGTGGCAAAATACGAAGTTTAATCCGTCAACTGGACAAATTCTTGTAGGAGTGAAGAGGTTTCGCTGCTCATCCAATCTGCTTCTTCAATTCTGGTTAGATCGCTTGTAGACACTGCCTTATATCTATTTGAAGGGAGGGGCTAACTGCACTGAAACTGTAAACAGCTATTTTCTCCAGTTTCATCCTTTAGTGGCCCTCCTATTGTTCTCTTTTGTTTCTGTTGTTTGCTTTGGGTCTGAGGATGGAATCATAGATCTGTGAGAGATTATGTGTCATGCCTCCATTTCTGTTTAAGGAAGGATTCTCTTTCTAACAAAAAATGCTTCTTTAACTCCTCTCTCAAACCATTTCTTTTCTCTGGCACAGATCTGAACTTCACTGTCTTTAAAGGAGTGGTTAGAGGCTTTGAGATGTAGATGAACAGCAGACTTGGGTCTCGAGGAGCTCTCACGCCGGTGTTAGTACATTCTCTCATGAAGTGGCTGTTTAGTTTCTCCAGTGTAACGCTCACTGCACTCTTCACTACACTGAATGGAGTAGACCACATTATTTTATTTATGGCTTGGTGTTTTGTCCTTTGGGTGAACCAGTTTCTGTCTTAAAGTGTTTGTAGGTCAGTGGAAAAAACACTCTACCAACTGCGCGAATGTTACCCCAATGCTATAATGCTATACAATGGAACTTTTGAGGCAAACATGGAGACGAGTTGGACAAGTTACACAGTACATTTCAGTGTTTATTAGGGGACAAATTACACTAGAGGCAAATGTGTTTTCTGTGTGGCTGTTTTGTTTGATTGCTCAGACAAACTCCAGACAAATACAGTTAGTGTGAATATCCTGAGGTGAGCAAACAGCTGGAGACGTGCTGTGGACTCCATGTCTCGACTGTTAGTGTTGTATTCAGCGTCTGACTCAAACAAAGCGGCAAAACACCACAAGCGACAAAAGTAAATTCAATGAAAGGTCCTGTACTCGATTTTTCCCCTGTATTTGAACAAAATGTATCCTGCCCCAGTACAGACATATTGCATAAGCAGCTCTTGAGGTCAAAATAAGTCTGCCGTGTGCTGTCTGCGTCTCATTATGAAGCGTTTTATTCAGTCCCATAATCACAAAGTGCACCGCTAGCATGCTAGTTGTTGTTAGTTTTACCGTGACGACCTCTGATCTCTTAAAGTTATCTCTTAAAGTGATCTCGAAAACAGTATATACACTGGTCATTGCGGTAAATAGTGAAGATGGTTGTAATGCATAGGGTAAGAGAGGAATAACTTTGGACAGATGAAAACTGTTTAAAATGAACTAGTTTTGTTTTCAAAGTCTGATACTGTGCCTTTATGTTGGATTATGACACATTTGTATTGGTGTTTGTGTTCTTTTTACTTAAATGGATGAATATTCTTTTTTTTAAATACTTGGATTATATGTATGTCGCCCTCTGATGGAATTTTGAATTGACAAATTAGCAGCTGTGTTTTGTTCTTGTCAGATCTCAGAAGCTCAGGACGTGGGAATACCAGGTGCCACAGTGGGGCGCCAGCAGCAAAATCTGTCATGGTGTCCTTAGGCAAGACACCCATGTGGACTATGAATGTGGTGTGTGAGTGTTGGTGTTGGTCGGAGGGGCTGATGGCACAGATTGGCAGCCTTTCGTCTGTCATTTTGCCCCAGAGCAGCTGTGGCTACAATTATTACATTACATTATTATTGTAAAACATATTTCAGAAAGAACTTTTAGCTCCACCCACAGTCCATTACCCTAATGTTGAACCCAGACAGAAAAAACCTCCCTGTGATAGCAGTAGTTTCCACGCTATTCTGATCCAACAATGTTCTTCATTTTTAACAGTGTCCCTGGCAATTGCTGCTATATGGCTCTCATCCAGCACAATGCCTTTGAAAGTGCTTCAGTCTAATTTGTTTTTGTCATCATTATTTTTGCTCCACCACAGCTCGAACTAATCTAAAAAATTACATTTTCATGCTGATAATCTTAAACATAAGCGATTTCATAAATTAATTAAAATGTGATAGCAAAATAACACTTTATTAAGTACTTATCATTTTGCAGGAGAACTGATACTTTTCAAAAGAGATTACGCATTTGGAGACTCGATTCCTGCTCGGACTGAGTTCTGTCTAGTTGTGTCCTTAGGCAAGACACTTCACCCATGTCTAGTATGAATATAGTGTGTGTGTGAGTCAGAGGGGCTGATGGCACAGATTATTATTATTATTATTAGTATTATTATTATTATTATTATTATTATTATTATTATTATTATTATTATATTATTATTATTATTACTAATAATATATTATTATTTATTTATAGGATCCATTCATTAGTTTACAGTTCAAATACACATAAAAGCTGCTTCCATTGTTAAAAGAGTCATTGCACATATGCTCTTTAACTCCCACATCCAAGCCAATATAAATATAGCCCTCATTAAAACTGCACTGTCTGTGTCTACATAGGCCGATGTACAGGGCGCTCCCACTGATGCACTATGGGAAATTTATGTGCATGGTTTCTAATGGGGTCAAGACACGCCTCTGGGGCCAGACAGACAAAACATAATAACTCCCAGGATTCACAGCCAAATGAGAGGTCATTTTCTATGGCAAAGCAGCTCGTGTCATGGGTTTGGTTGAGTCATTTTTTAGAGATAGAAGTGCCCCAAAATCTCCACAACAGTTTTAATATAGTCTAATGCAGTCCTTCACTAGCAGCGCCAACGGTACAGCACAAACTTTGGGAAGGGAGAAACAATGGGATAAGATTTATATTTGGTCCACCGAAGGACTCACGAGAATTCACACTATTTAGAATGCAGAATTAAACTAGAGGAAGTGTATAATGCTCTAGAGGAGGACTTTATATTGTCTAGGAGATATAAACTGAAGCATCTGAATAACACTAGTGTATATATAGAACAGTATATGATGTAATAGTACTCCAGAGGTGAATATAATGTACATATATTGTTGTTGTGAAGGCATACAAAATTAGAATATCAGTAGCAATATGAGTGTGTGTGTCTGTGTAAGAAGATGACAAAAAAGTTGCTAAAGTGGTTGATGAATAAAGAAACATACAGCATTAGAGTAGTGGGAGGAAGTTTCTATTGTAGCCACAGCTGCCCTGGGACAGACTGATGGAAGCGACGCTGCTAATCTGCGTCATCGGCTCATCTGATCACCACCAATCACTTACTCATGCACAATGCTACTTCTGCCCTGGTGTGCCGTTCAAGTACCAACCAGGCCCAATCCTGTTTAGCTTCAGAAATCAGATGAAAGTCATAGAGATTATTCGGTTACAGGTGGACCTCAAGGCAGTGTCCACCTTTTTACTATGTCCTATATTACACAAAATGGACTCCAGTGAGCTTTAAGGCACGTTATAATGTTGTTACTTCCTCCAAAACATACCAAGAGTTGTGTTTTGCTTCATTCAAACATCCTCCAAATGATTCTAGTGAAGGTGTTTGGAGTTTAAAAACACAGTGAAGCACTTCCTGTTTAATCACATGACATCACAAGGTGGAACAAAGTGTTTTCAGTTTGAGAGAAGAACTCAGCCTAAATATGCAGGGCTTGTGTGTTAAACATGTGGGAATGAAACGAAACACAACTCCAGGTCTGTTTGTGATGAGGAAACAACATTATAACATAGATCAAAAAATAATGTCATATGTGCCCTTTAACATCAGGCATCACTTACTTTTCTCAGTGGCAATTGATGCTTTTACTGCCTTAGGAACATTCCAGGTAAAGCAATAACATCTCCATGGAAACAAGCAGCGGCAATCCCTCCCCCAGAAAAGTTACATAGTGCACTTTTAATAATGAATAGCAAAGGACAAAGTTAAAATCTGTCAACTGGACAAATCATTGTAAGAGTGAAGACGTTTCACTGCTCATCCAAGACACTTCTTCAGTTCGTCTTAATAATGAACTTTGATTTGTGGTAATATATCAGATATGGTCAGAAACAGGAGGTAAAGCCACTTTTTATTATGTTATTGTGTATTTGGTGGAAAGGTGTGGATCGGACCTGGTTTAGTTTTGGTTTAGAACTGGTTTAGAACTGGTTTAGACCTGGTTTAGTCCTGGTTTAGAACTGGTTTAGACCTGGTTTAGACCTGGTTTAGTCCTGGTTTATAGTTGATTTAGTCCTGGTTTAGACCTGGTTTAGAACTGGTTTAGACCTGGTTTAGACCTGGTTTAGTCCTGGTTTATAGTTGATTTAGTCCTGGTTTAGACCTGGTTTAGAACTGGTTTAGACCTGGTTTAGACCTGGTTTAGTCCTGGTTTATAGTTGATTTAGACCTGGTTTAGACCTGATTTCCATCTAGTTTACTCCTGTTTCAGACCTGATAAGACCTGGTATAGACCTGGTTTAGCCCTGGTTTAGACCTGATTTAGTCCTGGTTTCCATCTAGTTTAATCCTGTTTCAGACATGGATTAGACCTCGTGCAGACATGGTTTAGTCCTGGCTTTTATTTGGTTTAGTCCTGTTTTAGACTTGGATTTGACCTGATTAAGTCCTGATTTAGTCCTTTTCCAGACCTGGATTAGACCTGGTTTAGTCATAGTGTAGTGTTAATCTAGAGCTGGTTTGGTTCAGGTTTAGTCTCATATTTCAGACCAAGTTTTATCATTTTGTGGAATTTGCAATGGCACAGTATGTATTCCAGGTCTCTTATCAGTTTACCCCAGGACAGCTGTGACTATGGCATGAATGAATACTAGAACGATGAGGAAAAAGTGCAAATGAATTCACAAACAACACCACATTTTTCCTAGAAGACTGCAAACCCACCATAACCCACCCCACACTGATCCTTTTGTGATATTGTAGATGTGCCCACTGCAGTGCACCACAAGTTAGTCCAACTGGAGCTACTGGGTCTCGTTTAACCCCCAGGTCAGGTATAAATCCGACCAACAGTAAGTACGCACTTCATCTTTTTTTATTTGCTCACAAACCAATTGCACCAACGCCGCGAGGGAGAAGCCCAAATACCAACACAGAAGTGGAAATGCCAGTACGGTACCATTTAAAAGTCCCCACTATCAAACACCAGAGAGCTCAGGGTGGAACAGGGAAGACAAATAACTAAGCTACTGTAAATATAGTGTTCTGCAACCTTTAGAGAGAGGCCGGCCCACTGACAAAGGGCCGGAGCGGACGGGGGGTTACATAAGAGAGCATTACACATCACAAAGCAGAATCTATGTCAAGGAATAATATCAGTGTAAGTCAATAGGAAAATATAACACTGCGGCCTAGTGGTTAGATGACAACATGCAGTTTGATGAATACTGTGTCCCTCTCCTCTTTTATCCTTAAAGGGCATATATTTTATTTATTATTTAGGCTGAGTTCTTCTCTCAAACCGAAAACACTTTGTTCCACCTTGTGATGTCATGAAGTGCTCTACTGTGTTTGTAAACTCCATACACATTCACTAGAATCAGCTGGATGATTACAGACCTCGAATTGCCAATGTCTACTGAACTGAAGGTAAAAGGAGCTGTTAAGGTGAAAACTACCACTTCATGACATCACAAGGTGGAACGGAGCATTTTGAGCTTTGGAGATTTTACAGACTAATAATAAAGTGTTACTCAAACATGTGAATGAAACAAAATACAACTCCAGGTCTGTTTTTCAGGAGGTAACACCATTGTAACATGGCTTAAAGCTCATGAGTCAGTTTTGTGTAATATAGGACTTTTAAAGGTAAAGGGGTATTACGCAAAATAGATTTTTTATTTTTTATTTTTTTTGCTGTCTACTATGTTATAATGTTGTTTCCTCATCAAAAACATGCCTGAAGAGGTTTTAGATGTAATCCATGCATGTTTCAGTAATTTAGCAATCTCTCCCAGGCTCTATTTGAACCCTCCTTACGATTAGCTGTAAGATTCTGTCCATTGCTCCGCCCACAAGCCCCCACATGATAATTCTCCATAAATACACAAAAATATGATACAAAACTGTACACAGCAACTTGTAAAACCTGATTTGATTTGCAGTAGTTTCATTAGTGGGGTGGATGCTGACTGTGTTGTGATAAAATTTGAGATTTAAAAAAAATTTGTCTAGAAGTTTTGACATTATGACATTAAACATATCTATTTTGCATTTATTCAATTACAGGTGTTTTTACTGCTAAAATAAACATCATTGTTACTGTGAGGGGGCTTGCCTCTTCACAGATCTGATCCGTCATTTGGTCAGGTCTTGTCACGTAAGATAAATTCCATATAGTGGACCTTCCAGACAATGGAGGGTAAGGATTACTTCATCAAAATGTCTCCCCTGCAATGTGCTGACAGGAGCAGTGCCCAGAATGTTAATGTGTACATAGTGCTAGATTTCAGACGACATCACAACACTCTGTAGACCAATAATATTCAACACAGATGACGGGCAGCTAAAGTGAATATTTAAAGAGCCATATTACACTATTTTCTGGTCTGTTATAATGTTTCCTCATCACAAACAGACCTTTGTTTCAACCACTCATGTTTAACACACAAACTCTGCATATTTAGGCTGAGTTCTTCTCTCAAACAGAAAACACTCTGTTCCACCTTGTGATGTCATATGGTAGGAAGTGCTCCATTGTGTTTTTAAACTCCACACACCTTTACTAGAATCATGTGGATCATTTCAGGCCTGGAACTGCCAATCTCTACTGAACTAAAGGTAAAAATGCAGCTGTTAACTTGAAAACTATCACTTCATGACATCACAAGGTGGAACAGAGCATTTTGAGCTTTAGAGATGAAGAAAAGTAATAAACCTTTAAATGCAGTTTTCTTTTAAATTAAGTGAATTATTGTCTCTAATCAGTAATAAAAAATACATTTGTGTATTTTCCTTTTAGGTATTTCATGGCAAAGTCCAGAGGAAACTGTTTCCATCTTGCCCCCATCTGGGAGTATAACATTTTATAATATGAAAACCACCAGTAGTTGAACGATTCCTCCAGTCCTGATCATGATTATGAATCCACAGCCATGTAAATCAGATATTCCTTTTCCAGTGTTACAGACCATAGTAATGATGCCAGTGTAGTGTTTACATGTGCAGAGTGGCATTAATAACAGAGATTATCTGTGTGGAGCTGGACCTGGGATCTGCTGCACACTCACTCACACTAAGTGGATTAAAGCTCTGATTACAGCCAGCACAGGTACTCCAGCTGACACAATGTGGACAATAATGGGCTTTACCTCTACAGGTCTGGTCTAGATCAGTGTTAGACCTTATATATACCTGGTTTAGTCATGGTTTAGATCTGGTTTCAGTTCCATTTTAGACCTATTTTAGTTCTAGTTTAGACCTGTTACTTTTATATCTGGTTTAGTTTTGGTTTAGTCCTGGTTTTGATCCGGTTTAGTGCGAGGATTAGACCAGATTTCATCCCGATTTAGTCCTGTTTCAGACTTGATTAGACCTGCTTTAGACATGGCTTGGTGTTGATGAAGACCTGGTTTTGGTTCAGATTTAAACCTGGTTGAGATGTAGTTTAGTCCTGGTTTAGATCTGGATTGGGCCTGGTTTAGTCCTGGTTTAGTCCTGGTTTGGTCCTGGTTTAGTCCTGGTTTAGTCCTGGTTTAGACCTGGTTTAGTTCTGGTTTAGTTCTGGTTTAGTTCTGGTTTAGACCTGGTTTAGTCCTGGTTTGGTCCTGGTTTAGTTCTGGTTTAGTCCAGGTTTAGACTTGGTTTAGTCCTGGTTTGGTCCTGGTTTAGTCCTGGTTTAGTCCTGGTTTAGACCTGGTTTAGTCCTGGTTTAGTTCTGGTTTAGTTCTGGTTTAGTTCTGGTTTAGACCTGGTTTAGTCCTGGTTTGGTCCTGGTTTAGTTCTGGTTTAGTCCAGGTTTAGACCTGGTTTAGTCCTGGTTTAGTCCTGGTTTAGTCCCGGTTTAGTTCTGGTTTAGTCCTGGTTTAGTCCCAGTTTAGACCTGGTTTAGACCTGGTTTAGACCTAGCCTAGTCCTGGTTTAGTCCTGGTTTAGTCCTGGTTTAGTCCCGGTTCAGACCTGGTTTAGACCTGGTTTAGACCTAGCCTAGTCCTGGTTTAGTCCTGGTTTAGTTCTGGTTTAGTCCAGGTTTAGACCTGGTTTAGACCTGGTTTAGATCTGGTTTAGACCTAGCCTAGTCCTGGTTTAGTCCTGGTTTAGTCCTGGTTTAGTCCCGGTTCAGACCTGGTTTAGACCTGGTTTAGACCTAGCCTAGTCCTGGTTTAGTCCTGGTTTAGTTCTGGTTTAGTCCAGGTTTAGACCTGGTTTAGACCTGGTTTAGATCTGGTTTAGACCTAGCCTAGTCCTGGTTTAGTCTCACATTTCAGACCAGGTTTTGTCGTGCAGTCGTATTTGCTGTTTAACTATCAGATTGCAGATTTGCTGACCTGGTCTCTGGTTAATATCTTTGTAATTAGTGGACCTATCCAGACGAAACAAAACCTGACACCAAGTTCAACATCTTCTGTGTCAGCATAAATAAACAAAAGCTGAATTATAATTTTTTGCACAAAAGCTTCAGAAAGTGGTGCCATTATTCAACCCAAACGCAACTTTAAGAGAAAAGATTAATATGACAAGTTGGTGGCATCAGTCCAAAACAAATAATCATACGGTTCAACATTTTGGTGGATAAGTTTGGATATCTCCCATAGACCCTCTGTATCCTTCTGTGATACATCTTCAGAGCTAGTACTCGGTGTAAAATGCATTATGTCTACCCTCAGGTGTGAATGAGATAAGCAGAGATCATATCCGTGCAGTGAAGCATTGGGGACTCCTCTGTATAATATCCACCTGCTTTAACCAGATCCTGAAATATTAAACAGTTGGCCTTGAATTGAGTCAAATTAGGAGGTAATATTGCTTCACCAATCACCCATTTTAACGTGCCTGGAATCGGGAATAAGGATCCAAGTATAACTCCTGCCAGAGATGTTGTTTACTAAAAGATTTTCTCACTGCAAATGTTTTACAATGGCCTCTTGTCTAATGGTTCTGTCCTCTGTTTCTCTAGGGCAGCTGCTTTTGGCTCAAATCTGCATGAGTTACAGGTACACAGCTTGACTTTTCTTGTGGTGGGAAGGAGATAAAAAAGATTGCATTACTTGAATTGTTTCACGGTATGGCATTAAACATATCTACAGTATCTATTTCATCACACATGTTTTCATAGATCAAAAATACCTTCAAAAACATTCTTCTCAGCAGATCAAACCTGTAACTTGACCTTGTGGTGCCACCGTCCTCTCTCCATGGAGATAAATGAGTTTAATGAAACAACATCTCCATGGAGACAGGCAGAGGTGTACACTGCAGCAGACAAAATACGCAGTGCACCTTTAAAATGAGTTTGACTAATGGGAATAGATTTGGTTCTGCAAGAATTTTGTACTGTCCAGTTTGGTTAACACCACTTTCAAAACATTACAATTCTGGTTTGTTGGAGGTGTGTGTGCAGTTTTTGGAGATAGTTTTGTTTCCTCACAGGTTGTTGTTTGGGGTGTTTTTCTCTTTTGAATATGTTTCCTTTAAAATGGAGCTAAAACAATCACACTCCACAAAACTCCCCAGCACTGTCTGAGTTTTATTGATGATTTTTCTGAGATGCTTTCAGTGAACAGACTTTGATGGTTTAGTCAGTATAGTCGACTGGAGGTTGCAGTAACAACTCTCATGTGCTGCAACTGTAAACAGATTAACGAACCCCCCTGTCCTTAGAACTAATTTCCAAATCTAAGTGCGATGACTTTGCAGTATTCTTTAATGACAAAGTTCAGGGCATTAAAAATGTCATCAATTCCACGATGTAAATAACATCCCTGCAGCCGCCTACACACTTAGAGCTGACTCACTTTGCACCTGTAACTGACAAAACTGTCCAAGAGATCCTCACCAGTCTGAGTTCATCGACCTGCTGCATCAATGTGTTACCTACTAAATTTCTAAAGTCTGTGCTCAACAGTTTGCTATCACCACTCACTTGCATCGTTAACATGTCACTTCAATCTGGAACATTCCCAAGAGCTTTGAAAACTGTGGTTATCAAGCCTCTCCTAAATAAGAGCAGTCTTGATGCCACAGTTTTGCCATTTTTAGTCAAAGTCTGTAAAAAGTAGTTTACCCATATCTTATTAACTTTCTCCAAATGGCTTCCAGTGCCTCAGATAATAGATTTTAAAGTCTCTCCATGGCCTAACACCAAAGACATTTTAGTGCCATAAGAACCATCTCACACAGACTTCAAGGACCGGCCTCCTGCTGGTGCCCAGAGTCAGGACTAAGCATGAATCATCGTTTCAGTTTCGTGCAGCTAAAATCGGGAACAGTCTCTGTGAAGATGTGAGACAGGCCTCTACTTTGACAATGTTTGCTTTCTTTAGCTGTCAAGCACTTTGAATTACTTTGTGGGTGACTTGTGCTACAAAATAAACCTGCCTTGCCTAATCCAGGTAAACAAATAAATAACACCTGTGGGATACTTTACACTCCTCCTCATATCCCTTACACCCCTTATCTCCCATTCCAAACTTGTTTACATCCAGATGCACAGGCCATAACTCACAAATCCCCCTCTCACAATATTAAACACCTGTCCAAGAACGCAGTTAGGAGACTTTTTAGACTCTGGGGCCTTTTTGTTGTTCTTCTGGCTACATAAAGATCTGTTTAAATGGGTTATTTGCAAAAACATAGCTTTAGCAGTTTTTGGATTTATCAGATTCTGTCCAACTTTTGGAGGTGCTCTTTGTAACTTTTCTGGTGAAGGGTTCGCTACATGCTAGTCACCATGGAGGTGTTATTGCCCTGCCTAGAATGTTCCACAGTATGGCATTTAATGTATGTACAAAGAGGCAAGAAGTCCTGGTTTAGTCCTGTTTTAGACCTGGTTTAGTCCTATTTTAGACTTGGTTTAGTTTAGTCTTGCATGGTTTAGGCCTGATTTTGTATTGCGTTAGACCTGGTTTAGTCCTGGTTTGGGCATAGTTAAGACCTCTCTGAGTCCTGGTTTGGACTTAGTTAAGACCTGGTTTAGACCTGGTTTAGTCCTGGTTTGGGCGTAGTTAAGATGTGGTTTAGACCTGGTTTAGTGTTGGTTTTAGACCTGGTTTAGACCTGGTTTGGGCATAGTTAAGACATAGTTTAGACTTGGTTTAGTCCTGGTTTGCGTGTAGTTAAGACCTGATTTAGTTATGGTTTGGGCGTAGCTGAGGCATGGTTTAGACCTGGTTTAGTCCTGGTTTGGGTGTAGTTAAGACCTGATTTAGACCTGGTTTAGTTATGGTTTGGGCGTAGTTAAGACGTGGTTTAGTCCTGGCTTATTCCTGGTTTAGTCTAGGTTTGGGTGTAGATAAGACCTGGTTTAGACCTGGTATAATGTTGGTTTTAGACCTGGTTTAGTCCTAGTTTAGACCCAGTGTTTTCATAGAGATGTACTTGCCATGGCAACCCCACTCATAGTAAGAATGTTGTTTCCAATGCCTCCTTTTACGTAATAAAACACCTGTAATTGGATAAATGTGAGCCAGATGATTGAAATGCTATACTCTGGAATATTCCAGTCAAGCAACAGGCAATCTCTATGGAGACAAGCATGTGGTGGACCCAATACCAGAAAGGTTACATGGTGAACCTTAAAATATATGTCACAAAAACACCTATTTGTTATGGTGACAATATCCATGGTGTTAATTATTTGATAAAAGATCCTTAATCTCCCTGTGCAACAGAGCTAATAAATTTAAAGTTCAAATGGGAAAGTGAAAGACAAACCTGTTTTCTGTATTATTTTAGGTTACAAAACAAATGCAAAGTTATCGAAGAGTATTTCCAAAATGTCAAGACAAGCATTTCTGAGATAAGCAAAGGAAAGAAATAAGAAATAATCCACTTTCATTGTGTGTTTTGTTTCTTCCAACCCTGAAACTGATTTGACTTAAATAAACAGAAGCAGTAGTTGTGAGTATATTGACCCTAAATGTAAGCACCCATTCGCATTATGTACCAACGCAACTTAAGCCAGGCTCTCAATGTTTGTTTGCAGAGTGGTCGGCCCCAGTCCACAGATTACTCTACGAATCGATCAGCTTTGCCAGGAAGTAAACACATGGATACAGCAGGAACAATATGGTACTCCCTCTGCTTGGGTTCAGCGTGACAGCTAAAGGGGGTCCATTACAGCGGCCTCATTTTAAATCTGCTCGAGCTCTGATCTTACTCCCTTCAAACACAATACCACAACAACTCGATAACTTACAAGTGGATCACATATGAAAACTACACAGCAGAAAGTAATATGTTAAACTGCATATGACAGATTACACCACTTTGTCTTACACATAGCCAACATACAATTATATTTAAAGTTTTGCAAAGTTACGCCTAATTTTAAGTTTGACACGTTCGGTGATGTTTATAATTGTACTTCCTGGTTGGACATTGGCAGCTGATAGGTAAATCCATAACTGTTACTTAACCATACTGTAAACAAAGGCCAAAATGTCAAATGGCAATGTAAAGGCTGCTCGTCTGTGTAGCCCCCTTGGACTGCAAAGGCTGTACCGAAATGGGACAGCCTAGCCTATAGAGCTGCTCCCGTCGCCCAGCAACCGAGACTCGCTGCTAATGCCAACACGACTCACCAAGCATTTTACTCACATTTATTTGCATTTATTTGTCTTTATTTATACAAGGGAACCAAATGAGAGCACTTTGGCTCTGTTCATTAATGCCCTTTTTAAAATACAATACAAGCAGAAAAACAAGCAAAACAAACAGGTATAGTCAATATAAAACATTAAAACAGGTGCTAGGTGTGTGACTAGAAGTTTGTTACCAGATTATTAAATTGCGATTGTGTCACAGATGTATCCAGTTTTGCTTTTCCTTTAAGTGTATTCCATTTTTGTGAAGCAAAACAGCCAAAAGCCTCTTTCCCATCTCAGTTTTGGTACGGCTCGTCCTTAGCTGATCTTTTCTTAAATGTTCCAGTATCAATGATTAACAAGCAGGTGAGGTATTCTGTCAGTTTTTGAAGTAGTCCCTTATAGATACATTTCACGCAGTACTGCTCTCTTCTAATAGACAGTGAAGGCCAGCCCACTTCCATAGAGTGAACAGTGATGGGTTTCAAATCCATCACCTGTAATGAAACCAAGGGCCAAGCAAAACAGTCACCATAATCCAGTTCAGAAAGAAAGGTTCTTTTCTGTACTTTTTTGGGATACAATGTTTATTTCTGTAATAAAATTATCATTTTATTTTAAACTATTGCTTAATTCTGAGATATGTTTTTTAAAACATAAGTTTTCTTCAAGCCAAAACTCACGATATTTATAAGTGTTGAGTCTTTCAAGGAACTATTAAAAGGATTAAGATAAGATAAAATAAGATTTGCCTTTACTAGTCCCACAGAGGGGAAGTTCCAGATTATGCACTAGTGACTGAAGAGTCGGACCTTGAGCCAAAGATATTACACTAAACCTCATCCAAATCGTACAACTAAAACCACAATAATGAAAACTACTATGTTTAACTTTAGAAAAACTAAAACAAATTTGCAGTATTTGTGATGAATCTAAAATAGTCTCAAATACCTTAAAGTTTCAACAAAGGTGATTAAATATACTTTTTGATTTAGGATTTTTATATCAACAAGGGAACACATTTAAATACAGAGAATACATTTAAGTCAGAACTTCTGGAAAAGCTACGTCAATAATATTAATAGTCACACTTTGCCATTTCCCATTACTGACTCAATAATGCTTTGAAAACTACATACAGTGATGAGAAGAATACTGTGTTCACAGAATACTGAATACCTGCATTAAAATGTATTTTGTTACCTATTCCTTTACATGGTCCAGTCAGAGTACTGTACTGTATTCTGAATACACAATGTTATGTAATGTAAAACATTACATATCATTAAAAAAAACCAAAACAACTTTGTTTGTTGCAGTTTTCTCTGCATTTATTTATCACTGATTAAAGACAATTGCACATGCACTCATCACAAGAGCTGTGTTTCCCATTTTTTTTACTAAACAGCGGTTTAAAGCCAAAATTGCATCAAGTACCACAATGTATTCTTTTGATTTTAGAAAAAGTAGCTGTAAATGGTAAATGTTAAAACTTTTACATCGCGCTTTTCCACTTTCATGGCACTCAAAGAGCTTTACATCAAAGAACCACTCACCCATTCACACACATTCATACACCAGTGTACACAATTTACATTCTGGAATAACATTCTGAAATAACATTCTGAAATAACATTCTGGAATAACATTCTGAAATAACATTCTAAAATAACATTCTAAAATAACATTCTGAAATAACATTCTAAAATAACATTCTAAAATAACATTCTAAAATAACATTCTAAAATAACATTCTAAAATAACATTCTGAAATAACATTCCAAAATAACATTCTAAAATAACATTCTAAAATAACATTCTGAAATAACATTCTAAAATAACATTCTGAAATAACATTCTGAAATAACATTCTAAAATAACATTCTAAAATAACATTCTGAAAAAACATTCTGAAATAACATTCTGAAATAACATTCTAAAATAACATTCTAAAATAACATTCTGAAATAACATTCTAAAATAACATTCTGAAATAACATGCTAAAATAACATTCCAAAATAACATTCTAAAATAACATTCTAAAATAACATTCCGAAATAACATTCTAAAATAACATTCTAAAATAACATTCTAAAATAACATTCTAAAATAACATTCTAAAATAACATTCTGAAATAACATTCTAAAATAACATTCTGAAATAACATTCTGAAATAACATTCTGAAATAACATTCTAAAATAACATTCTGAAATAACATTCTAAAATAACATTCTAAAATAACATTCTGAAATAACATTCTAAAATAACATTCTAAAATAACATTCTAAAATAACATTCTGAAATAACATTCTAAAATAACATTCTAAAATAACATTCTGAAATAACATTCTGAAATAACATTCTGAAATAACATTCTAAAATAACATTCTAAAATAACATTCTGAAATAACATTCTGAAATAACATTCTAAAATAACATTCTAAAATAACATTCTGAAATAACATTCTGAAATAACATTCTGAAATAACATTCTAAAATAACATTCTGAAATAACATTCTAAAATAACATTCTGAAATAACATTCTGAAATAACATTCTAAAATAACATTCTAAAATAACATTCTGAAATAACATTCTAAAATAACATTCTAAAATAACATTCTGAAATAACATTCTGAAATAACATTCTGAAATAACATTCTGAAATAACATTCCATGGGGGCGAGGTGGGTTAAGTGTCTTGCCCAATGACATAATGACAATATTCATCTTTGGACAAACACTCAACCAACTGAGCCACTGTCGCCCAAATGTATTCTGAATACCGCCAAAATAATAACTGTACCGGACTACAATTACTCAAACCTCTGAATATATATTTTCAGTACATGTATTTAGATATCTCCTAACACTGTACATACAGTACTGCAGAGGACCCAACCACAAAACTTCCTTAGTATCTTTTAAGTATCTTTGGTACATGAATAGTCGATGGTAGTGAGCTGTGGATTGGGGTAAGGAGCAGTGAAAACTTAGAACTTGTCAGAGCAATCTCACAACAATAACACCCTGTCACCCATTAAGACGTCACTCACAGTAGTGTCAGTAACACAGTTGGTAGAGCGGTGACCCACAGGTTGGCAGTGTGATTCCAACTTCCACAGATGAATGCTGTTGTTGTGTGTTTAGGAAAGACCCTTAATCCGCCTTGCTCCCAGTGTCTGTGTACACTGGTGTATGAATGTGTGTGTGAATGGGTGAGTGGTTTCTTGACGTAAAGTCCTTTGAGTGCCTTGAAGGTGGAAAAGCGCTATGCAAAAATGGGACAATTTCCCACATATTCATACACCAGTGTGCACAGAGACTGGGGGTGAGACGGAATAAGTGTCTTGGCATCTACCAACAATGTTTTATGTCAGGTGCAGGATTCAAACATCCTTCAGATCAGAGGACAAGCACTCTACTGACTGAGATACTGTTCCCCGTGGCCATATAGTGCTACATGAAAGCCCATCCTTCACTCTCAAACCGGACTATGGCTCACATTGTCGACAAACTTTGACGGAGCGTTCAGTCATTATAAGCAGCAGCACTGACCTGAATACACAATCTGACTGGTGCATCCAGCAGCAGGACCAGTGATCAGCTGGGACCCATTCATCTTTATAAGGCAGCGCACATCAGAGCCTTCAGAAAACATACCCGATCTGCTTATGTCCGCTGGCCTCTACGCGCACAAACCCAACAGTTCAAAGGATGGAGCTAAGGCGATGGAGCGGCGTTCTCACAGGAATAATGCTCACGGAATCAAAGTCGGAATCACAATCCACACAGGTATTCAAACAGGAGGGATACACAGTGCAAGCATCAGCAGGTAAAGGGAAGGGGAGACTGCATGGGAACTATAATGGGATTTAGAGTGGTTTGTAAAATGGAGCTGAGTCTTAGGGATTGGTCATTTCAAAGAGTTTTTTTTTCTCCAAGTGACTGCATGGCTCGTCTTTATATTTATTTATAGCAACGCCGTCATCCGCACACGATTCCATGGAAATAGAACGTTAAAACCATACTTCAGAACATTCTCCATGGAAATATATGAGATTTAGGTCATACTGTGGAATCATAGTCAAAGGATTTTTTTTTATTTTTATGTGTATAGAAACCACTACAACAACTGTTTTGTAGTCACCAGAATAACAGATAGCACTGATACTCAAGAACACTTACATCGCATTACTCATTCATGCAACTCTAGTTAGTGATAGTAAACTAGTAAGACCATAGACTGTACAAAGAACTGGACTAAGTGAGTGTGACGTCACCGATAGTGTTCAGCTTGCTCCAGTAAAAGGAAATTTGTCAAGGCTAGCAGTTATAGAGGTGAATTTCGAACCAAGTTTCATATTAGGAATTCTGATCGTGAGTATCACAGGAACCAAAGAGCCAATCCAGAGCGACGCTGTTGGAGGAAAAGTCCCTTCCCTTAGCAACACTGTCAATCAAACTTGTTACTAACGCTAGTGGGAGCGACCTTGGGGAAAAAAGTGTCTTGTCTCTTATTAATTACAGACGCAATAGCCAAATAAGAACACCAGGATCATGTAGAGTGGGTTAATATGAAGAGGGACGACAGTTTTTCAGTTGAAAGAGAATTGAAGCAAGAGTCGATGGAGCGCATTCATGTTCACGTCCTATTTGGAACACAGTGGCTAGCAGGTTAGCTATGTCCATTTATATATACAGACTATGAGTACAACGGCCCTGCCATTTTGCTATTGACCCCTATGACCCTCACCAATCACTCTTCCATAAGTTCATTTTGTAATAAATTATGAAAATACTTCAAACAATATTGTTCGGTCAACTGGACTTTTCTCAGGAAAAAAGAACAAAATACAGTTGATAATGATGATATGGCTTTGAGCAGTAGGCAAGGTGGACCGAGTGTCTTCTTGCCCAAAGACACATGAACAGTACGCACTTGAGTAGGGCTTCAAGTCAGAATGTGATTGATAAATGTAGAAAAGTTGACAGGTAAGATGAAAACTTGGGTCTTGTATTTTGCATCTACCATTCCACGGTCAGAGGTGGTGGTGGTTTACTTTAGTAGCTTTTTAATTAAAATTTTACTTTTCAGAGGACTTTGCTAGCAGCTTTTACTCCTACTTGAGTAATATATTGTACAGTAACACTACTCTTACTTGAACAAATCTATATATACATAAACCTCGCGCACACCTGGAATACTGTCCTCAAGAAGTCGTACTGCAGGTGGTGCTGTCACCTCGCCTTTACCGGTGGGAAGACAGTGCCAAAACCTGTTTAAATAAGCTGACAAGACACGTCACAACAACATCATGTGACCACTGAGGAGCGCTGGTGAGCAGTCTAAACTGTCAGTGATGAAAACACAAACTAACCTCATTGGAAGTTGTGGTTCCTCTTCCCAGTGTGAGTAAGTCTACAAGTGACAAAAGCTTTATGTCGACAATATGAAATGATTTGAACATTTGTGTTTGCTGCGCCGCTCCTTTAGCTATGATTCAGCTTGTCTCATTGTTTTGTCTATAAATCAGATGTTCATCCCAACAGTTACTCTCTAAGTTACTCTTACTTGAGTAGCCTTTTTCCCAAATACTTTTTTACTTCACAAACACTTCGCCTAAAGGTGTCAGTGAGGAGAAAGTTGCAGCAGAGGTTTAAATCAGGGCCCTGACACTGGAGTATGGTCCAGCGTGCATAATATCTGCACCCTCAGGTCTCACACTCTCACCGCCTCTGTCCAGGGCTACTGGCTATTTGTTACACATTGCTGCAAGCTGAACTACTTAAATTTTCAAACTTTCAAATAATCCATCTTGGACAGGTCTGGTTGAGATATTTCGGTTTTGCGCAGTGTTTGGGAAGAGCCAAGAGGACTGTTTGCAGATAAAAAGCATAGGTTTGGTAATATGGGGTTAACGAGGTGAGTGCAAAAACAAACATAAGGGGGCGCAATCTTTATTTTTTACACTACCAGTCATGAGTTTGGACACACGAGCTCATTCAGTTTTTCAATGTAAAGTGAATTGGAGCCAGAGTCAATGGAGCCGGAAGTGCGCCCATGATCACTTCCTGTTTGGAACGTGGGGGTAGCGGGTTAGCTAGCACTTTCAGTTAAGCAGAAATCCCAGTTTTGCTGCTAAAATATGATGTAAAGTCGGTTGATTTGTATAAAAATGTTAAACGTTCATGTGCAACAACAAGTCAACACTGCACCCATTCTCTAGGAGACTTTAAAGCAGCTCTGTAGTCCGTATAGAACTAATTTGCTGTTAAGATTGGCAGCCGTGCAAAATAATACAACTTGAAAGACGACGGCGGCGCCCACGGCAACTTCCGGGATAAGGTGTGTATGTATATATCGATGTTACTGAAGTTCCTCTGTCTCTTCGGCCCCATAGGCTACACTTTTCCTGCATTCTGTCAGTCCCCAGCTCCACTTTGAATGCAGGACAGCTCTTCACTGCTGACACATCCTCTTTCTCCAGCTCGCCTTTTCTTTCTCTCCTCTTCTATCTGCTCGCTCTGTCTCTCCCTGTGTCTCTGTACGGACTCCTGTTCAGACCACAGACTGATCACCATTCTGCGCCTGTCGCTGCACAGTCTCTGAAGGTATTTTTAGACGGCAGCACTTTTTTATTTACCGGTAGTAAATATAGAAGAAAGCCTCTTAAATCATTAGCTGCACTATTTGTTTCACACATAGGAAATAAATGGAGTAAACACAGCGCATTGTAAAAGCAGCTGCACTTTCACGACCATTTTAAAGGACTACACTATGCATCATGTGAGTTTAGTTAACAGTTAAGATGAAAAATGATGGCTTGGACTTTGCATTTACCGTATTATAGTCAGAGGTGGATAGTGCTCAGTTACATTTACTTGAGTAGCTTTTTAAATAAATTGTACTTTTCTTGTATTCCTACTTGAGAAATATTTCATTGAAGTAGCAGTACTCTTACTGGAGTAAAAGTTTTGGTTCCTTTCTCACTGTGAGTAAGTCTACAGAGTGACAAAAGCTTTATGTTGATAATATGAAATGATTTGAACATTTGTGTTTCTTGCATCGCTCCTTCAGATATGTTTTTCTCACTTCTCACTGTTTATTCTTTGAAAATACCAAATTTTGTGTGTTATTTAATGTTTTGCTATTCAAATTGCATTAACTTCAAATTATAAATCAGATGTGCATCCCAACAGTTAGTCTTTAAGTTACTCTAAGTTACTCTCTAAGTTACTCTCTCAGAAGTTGTTTACTTTTACTTGTGTATCTTCTTGGACCACTGCTACTACTTCTACTTGTGTAATAGTATTTTGAAGTAATGTTACTCTTACTTGAGTATAATTTTTGGCCACTCTACCCACTCCTGATCACGGTGTGTGGTTTTCTGCTTAAACTGTGTTGGGCAAAACTATTTATCAGAAAAACACACAAATGTAAGCTGTATTTAAAAAAAAAAAAAAAAAAAAAAAATTAAATTGAAATTGTACGTGTGTTAGTTTTAATATGCACTAGTCAAGCTTTGAAAACAAATTATTTTCTTGATTTGATTGGATTTATGTAGAAAATTCCAAGGCTGCCATCTATCTACCAAGAAAGCTGTATTCTGTCTGTCATCAGAGAGTTTAGCCTGCACCTCTGCTTTAATGAAAAAGTTTGAAACAAGCTAAAAATCTTGGATTAAGACCAGGAAGAGCGGAGCTAGTGCGGGCTCAGAGTGGGGCAAGGCTAAATATTACAAACGCTAACTTGTAGGCGCTTTGAGAATTTAAAATTTTTAAATGTTCCTGTTGTGAAAATATAGAAGATGTGAAAGCGGTGGATGCCCTGTCAGCCGAACACAGGCAGTTTGAGTTCCTAAAAAAATGCATTGTGCTCTATGGGACAGTTCTGGGCCTAACCTCCTGGGAGCTGCAGCACCTATGGAGCAGCTACTCACCCCGGGACAGAGGGGGAATGTCTTATCCAGTTCTTATAGATCCATGATGTGCTGAGGTGGAGTAATGTGTGACTTCCTGCTGCTTTCTCACATTTCAACAGCAAGTAAAAATTATTATTTTTTAAAGATTGAAATGCCATTGATTGATAAGAACAGGGTTTCTCAAGCTGTGGACTGTGTACCATTGGTGGTACGAGGACAGCTTCGGGCGGGATTGGGGTCCTCTGCAGTCATAGTAAATGTTTAATTTCGAGACAAATGTATATATATGTTTTCATTCTCTTTTTTGTCAATCCTCATTTAGCCATAGTTTAGTCCCATTTTAGTACAGTTTTAATCTTAATTTTACACTTTTCATTTGCAAAAACAGATAAATGCCATTTGAAAAAGTCAGAAGTTTTGAAGTTTACTCTTAGTCTAGTAATATTTTCAAAAGCCAAGTGTACTTTACTGCTATCAGAATATAATGCCATCCTTTCTTGATAAAACCCACTATGCATCATTGTCACTGATAATATCTCTAGAAGAAGAGAACAAAAAGAGAAAAAACTTTTTTGGCTATTTTTCAAAATGGAGTTATCTGGTTTTGCTACTGAACTCATATTTTCTTAGGTGGTACCACAGACGATATATAAATGCTCACTTATAAATAAAAAGTGAGCATGAGTGTACTTTCGGCTCTATTGACTTCACTTTCACAAGATATTAACGTTAATTACAGACAAATCAGGCAGCTTCTTTCCCCGAGGTCACTCCCCATAGCTTTAGCAACAGGTTTGATTGATAGTGTTGCTAAGCACCCGCTCTTTGCTAAACCAGCAATGTGGGCGGGAAGGGACATTACCTTCAACAGCTTCACTCTGGATTGAGTCTTTGGTTGCTATGATACTTGGTCCAAATTGTCCGCTATAACTGCTCTATCCTCGATGAGCTTCATTTGACTGGAGCCGATGCTTTGGGTGACGTCAAACTCACTTAGTCCACTTCTTTATACAGTCTACAGGTGACATTTGGTGTGAAAACTTTGAGAACCACTGTGTTAAAACATTCATGTATGCACAAAAGTCTGAATTTGACCAAGAATTACAAGTAAAAAGCCATGGGTGGAGATAGGGGGTAGGTGAAAACAGCAATTTTCTAAGCACTATCGCTCCAAATGCAGGACAACACATAATTATTCAAAGCAATCAATGAATCTAACAAACTACAACTTAAAGTCAGCCAATGATGACAATTATACAACTAATATACAAGCTAATTACAATACATCCCGTGGGAGAAATTGCCAACATCCTCCACTCTGTTTGAAATATATTAAAGCAACGTATAAAACACGTCACCATCAAATAGAGACAAATTCCTTTTTTAATTTATTTTTTATTGTTCAGTCTTTTCTTCAACAAGAGCTGTCTCTGTCCAAACATCTGAGTGACTATATGCCTTGTAATCCTGACAAGCGATAAGTAACCTACCACATCCTTATCCCCTCCTCCTTTACACTCCTCCTCTCATTTCCACCATTCCCACACATAGACCCTCTTCTCTTTTTAATTACACGCTTGGCTGAGGATTAGCTTGTCATCGCGCTCTTGCTATGATCCACCCAGGGACAAATTAGCGTGCGAGTGAGCATCTATATCTTATTTACACAGCCACATTTTCATAAGTGACCCATGTCTTCTGTGATAGCTTCTAAATTACCGCGGTTACCAAGGTTTTGTCACAGCTCCTCATCGGGGGTGATCATACTAATGCTAAATGTGTCACTTTAATAATTTACAGCCTTGTCATGTAATTATGTTGATTAATTATTTAATCTCTGAGCGTCCATAGTAATAAAGAGATTTGTCCCGTATGAAGAAAAGATTGTGCTTGTCCATTGAGATATCATTTGGTCTTTGGTTAATTTATTATAATTTTTTTTCACACCAAGATTTACCTTGTTTTCATACCTGACAGTAGCTCACTAGCGCTCTTCCTCAGAGTGGTCATGTGATCTTGCAGTGACGTGTCTATAAAACAAGATGAGGGGCTTTTTTTACTCTCGCACACCTGGGATACCGTCCTGAAGAAGTCGGACTGCAGATGGCGCTGTCGTCCTGCCTCCACCGGTAAGAACACAGCATCAAAACCTGTTTAAATCAGCTGACCGGACACGTCACAGCGACATCACATGACCACTCTGAGGCGCTAGTGAGTGGTCCAAACTGTCAGGAAAACAAACCCAGCCTTGGTCTGGAAAAATGATCTATTGGAATAAAGATTGTTATATGCTGATCCCTCATTTTCTCCTTATTAGTAGCAAAACAAAACATAACTCTCTCAAGAAAGTGGGGTGAGAAAAGAACAATTTTATACTTCTATTTGTATCTATTTTATAGAAAACGCACTGTGTCAGATTTTTACTGTCTTAAAAATATGAAAAACTTGTGAATTTTAAAGCATTTGCAGTGGTCCAAAGTTATTCCTCTCTTACTTTATGCATTCTGAACATCCTAATTATTCACCACGATGAGTTTATAAGCACTTCTCACGACTTTCAGAGACCAGGGCTGTGAGGGTAAAGCTAACAACTACCATGCTAACACGGTCTTCCTGATTATTAGATAAAAAAACACTATATTAACACTAACACTAGATTAAGACATCAAACAGCAGACTTATTTTGACCTCAAGAGCTGCTTATTCAATATATCTGTACTGGATCAAGAGAAATTTTGTTCAAAAACATGAGGGAAAAAATCAGATGCAGGGCCTTTAAAAAGTTCACTTGAAGTTGAAGCGAAAAAACATTAAATAATACACACGGGAATTTTCAAAGGATAGACCACAAAATCTGAAAAACTACAGCACATCTGAAGGAGCGGTGCAAGAAAAATACATTCAAATTGTTTCATATTGTCGACATAAAGCTTCTGTCACTCGTAGACTTCCTCACAGTGGGAAGAGGAAACAACACTTTTACTCAAGTAAGAGTACTGTTAGACTGTACAATATAGTACTTAAGTAGGAGTAAAAGTATGGGGTTTGCAAACTATCTCAAGAAGCACAAGTTATTCACGTAAATGTACTTAAATGAGCATTGTGTAATTTTTCCGGTGGAGCATTTGCTGCCTTCTTGTTATCTATCTGAAATGTTCCACTGTCTGGCTTTAAAATAAATATCTCCATGAAGACATCTAATTAACACCACTAAGCGAAGTCACCAGTCAGATCTGTGGAAAGGGAACCTCGCTCACAGAGAGAATTCATGTTTTTAGGGTATTTTTGAGCAATACAAACACTTGCATTTGAATAGATAGATAGATAATGTATAAGTATAATGCCCTACTGTGAAGCATTCCAGGCAAAGCAATAACACCTCCATGGAGATTCAAGTCAGCTCATTTTTATTTATATAGCACGTTTAAAATACAACTTAAACTGCCCAAAGTGCTTCAGACAAGTCAACAAAAAACAGATATACAAAAATATGGCACATAGGCAAAGAACAATAAAACACTAAGATATCCGGACTAGGTAGAACTGAACACCAGGGAGAAGAGGTGGGTTTTTAGTTTAGTCCATAGACTGTAAATATAAATGGACGGCGGTAACGTACTAGCCGCCACGTTTCAAATAGGAAGTGCTCAGGGGCGCGCTTCTGGCTCCATCGACTCTGGCTCCATTCTCTGTAACTGCTGCAGTGAGACTTGTCATTTTGGTCTTAAAATGTCGGTTTAACCCGCTCTTCATTTCAACAGCCTCACTCTAGATTGACTCTTTGGTTGCTATGATACACGTGGTCAGAATTGCAATTATGTAACTGACTCCAAATTTGCCGCTATAACTGCTAGCCGTGATGAGCGTCATTTGACCGGAGCCCAACGCGGTGACGTCACGCTCACTTAGTCCACTTCTTTGTACAGTCTATGGTCTGGATGGTCAAGTCTTAAGCTATGTGTAGAAAAAAAAAAAGTTACACAGTGAATCTTTAAGCAAATGACTGAAACCCTATACACTGAAACTGTTTACACGGCTATTTATTCCTCTTATTGGTTTCACTTCTTGGCATAACTTTCTCCTCTCTCAGAACAGTAATGAATGTGAATAAATCCTACTGTGGGATGCATCTATATACAGATACATCATCGCAAAGAAAAATGAAATATGCAAAGTAAATGCAAAACTACTCTTGGTGAAATTAAACTGCAGAAAATGGGATGTGTATCTGCCGTGTGCTCTCGCTCTGTGATATGTGTGATTGTGTTTCGTGCACTGGGAGCTTTACGCAGTGTTGGAGAGCCTCTTCAGTTCAATCATTACATGTTTAATCTGCTGAGCTGCTGTAGTTTTGTTCCACTGATGTAACAGATGATAAAGAATGTATTAATGCCTCACATGGGGGGGTTCTGCATGTATGTGTATGGCGGAATAATCAGCAGTTACCGTGATGACACATTGCATACATTAGCAAAAACTGTCAAAAAAGTTTGAATGTAGTTTGAAAAGTCAAGGAAAAATAGAAACAAAAACTAAATAGATTTAAACCAGGGGTGTCAAACTCAATTTCACTGAGGGCCACATCAGCAAAATGGGCCAGATGTAACTGTAAAACCATATAAATGCTTTTTTTAACTTACTACTTGACTACAAACATTGCATATGTGTTTAGATGTAAAAAAAAAAAAAAAAAAAATGACTGTAACTGTGTATCTCCTGATAAAATGACATTTTAAGACAGTCATACGTTTTAATTTACCTTGTCGCGGGTCACATAAAATGACGTGGCGGGCCGCATTTGGCCCCTGGGCCTTGAGTTTGACACATGTGATTTAAGCCATAGACTTTGGACCCGAGTTTCACATTTGGAATTGCGACCATGAGTAGCAACCAAAGAGCCGATCCAGAGCGACGTCCGCACCGCTGGTTTAGCAGGGAGCGGGTGCTTGGCAACACTGTCAATCAAACTTTTTGTTAACGCTAACGGGAATGACCTCAGGGAAAGAAGGCACCTGATTTGTTTGTTAGTAATGTTCATATCTTGATCTCCTATATATATGGCATATCTGGTATCCATGTCACACCAGGAAGTAAAATTATACATTTCAATAAAACAAAACAAATTTTTCTTAAAGGGTTATAATGCAAAATCGACTTTTTTGAGCTGTCTATCATGTTATAATGTTGTTCCCTCATCAAAAACATCCCTGAAGCAGTTTTAGATGTCATACATGCATGTTTGAGTAATTTAGTGATTTCTCCTGGGTCCAATTCGAACCCTTCCTATGATTAGCTGTTAGACTGATCCCACACAACATTTCTCCATAAATATACAAAACTGTGGTATAAAACCTGATGCGATGTGCAGTATTTTCATTAGCGAGATGCACTTTGCTTGTGTTAGCGCTCTGAAGGGGGAGTGAGTTAGAACAAAGGGAGGAGAGACTTTGTGTGCGTCAAAAACAAAAGTGAAACATATGACTATATTATTTTCAAAACAATAAAAAGTAATGATGATGGTGTTGATCTAAATATGTTATGTGTTAGCAGTTAATGCCCCATAGAAGTAAAATACAGCCTCTTTAAATATAATGAATCCTGTAAATCCTCAGACACTAGACACAGACAGAACATGCAAACTCAACAAATTCAAGACCTCCAGGCAATACAATTTATTCAGAGCTATATAAAAACAGCTAATAAAATGATGATGAACATAACTGTCCCGACAAAGCCAAAGTGTACCTTGTGTTCTGCCTCCAGTTTTATGAATATGCATTAATGGAAAACTATCAGTGTCATTATGTTCCATGTCAAATGCATCACATCACTGTTACCTCTACACGCTGTTCTGTGCCTCCAAGTCTGCTCCCTCATGTTGTTATTGAATTTGGCCCTCCCTCCTCTCCCTCATAGTCCCTCTCCTGGTTCATGTTTCCTCGGGGGACCGATAATGGCGGCAGAAGCGAAAAGACAAAATGTTGGACGCGGCTGAGATTCCAGGAAGCGGGAATGAGACCGTCTGCTCGGATGCAGGCCCCCGGGCGTGGTGTGTTCAGGTGGGCTGTGACTAACGCTTTTGTCTAAAAGCTCACGGAAACGGGGAGGAAAACAAAAGGTTTCATTATCGAGTGGACCAACACTGCAAATAAATAGGAACGCATGAATTAAAATGAATGATCTTTCAGTTATTTTTTAGTTTCAGTTTCAGTATATTTCTTTCATACCCCAAAACAAATAGATAAGTGGATTCAACTTTGATATTTGATTAGTTGACTTCATAGTGCACCAACTTTTCTGCTAGTCTCCATGGAGATGTCATAATGTGATGGTCTGGAATGTTCTGCAGCCTCACTCCAGACTGACTTGTACTTATTACAGTGTTTTTATTGCTAAAAACATGCATTCTTAGTGTAAGTGGGGTCACTGCTCCACAGATCTGACCTGTACCTTGGCCGATGGCATCAAATGCATGTCTCCATAAAGATAAATTGAGATTAATTCCATACTGAGGACCATTCTAGGCAAAGCAATAACATCTCCATGGAAACAAGCAGATGGTGGGTGCTCTACTAGTGCCACCTGAAAATATACAGTGGACCTTTAAGTTTTTTTTGTTTTTTGTTTTTTGTTTATTATTCTGCTGCCTGAAAATACTTTCTTTTTTTTTTTTTTTTTACTGTTTATTTTCATGGTTTTCACAATAAAAAAATAAATATATTCACACATATATTAATAATAATACAAATATAGAAACAAAAAAGAAAAGAGAGAAAAAAAAATGATACTAATAGTAAAATAAAATATACATATCTTAAAATTAAAAGTTCTGCTGATCCGAAGGTTGGTGGTTCGAATCCCTCTCTCGACAAACATACAACGGTCAACGGTCAGATCCATTGACCCACAGGTTGGCGGTGTGATTCCAGCTCCCACAAAGGAATGCCGTCGTTGTGTCCTTGGGCAAAACACTTAACCCACAAATCACCCAGTGCCTGTGTACACTGGTGTATGGTGTGTGTGTGTGTGTGTGTGTGTGTGTGTGTGTGTGTGTGTGTGTGGTTCCTTGATGTAAAGCGCTTTGAAGGTGGAAAAAATAAATAAAAATAATCAATAAAATAAAAAAATAAAAATAAATAAAATAAAAAAGATCTACTCATTTACATATTTTTCCGTGTATGCACATTAAATCCAAGTACTACTAATACTCTCCTACTCCAGATGCCACTGTAACAATAGCCTATGTATGTACTTTACTTTGCAATGGTGGTAAAAAAAAAATAAATAAAAGCAAAGGAAACTACATAGACCATAATCCTTTGCTCAGTCTCGGGGCAGCTAAGTGTTACGTATTAAGCTTTTAAAATAGGATCATAATTATGATCATTCTCAGGGTATAACTATATTAGCCCCAAATAACATATAAACCATAGATAATCCAAAAAGTACAAAAGAACCACATTTTCCCCACTTTTTCAATCCAACCCTTTGACCTCTCCACATTAGCATTAGCATTTCATTTAGCCTCTCATGCATGTAACACAGTCTCAGTCTCATTAGAGCAGAGCTTCTATTTAAGTTTAATATAGTAGACCTCCCCTCATTATCGTGCTCAGCCTGTGGGTTTGAACGGCAGATGACCGCCCATGGTACTTCAAACTTAGGACATAATATATGGTAACGTATGCATGCCTTTAAGGGGAGATATTATCATTTTTCAATTCTTAAAGGAGCACTTTTAACTGTTACTGTCACCATAAAAAAAAAAGAAATGTGATATATTGATATTAAAAGAAAATATGGCTGCAGTAATACAATAGAACAATGAAACAGATATAGAAGATATTTTTAAAAAGTAGATAAAACAATAATGAATAACGTTTTTGGATGGCAAATTGATATAGTAATTATAACACATACCTGGCGCTGTGTTTTGCTTCATTTACACTTATTTTGTTAATGTATCCTGTTTACAATGCTGTTTGATTGTTCAGAAATCGCTCCGTTGAGAATTTCTCCAGTTTGTTAATCTCCTGTGCAGTTTTTTAACACAAAAACACACCTCTGCATTCACTCATTACAATCACATGGATATATTAGCATCATAGTATAAATAAGTGGCGTTCAGCTCTGGCTAAATGAAGCTCATCGAGGTTAGAGCAGTTATAGGGGCCAATTTGGAGCCGAGTTCATGATTTGGAATTCTGACCACGAGTATCATAGCAACCAAAGAGCCAATCCGGTGCGAGGCTGTTGAAGGTAACACTGTTGAAGGAGCTGGAGGAGCTTAGCAACGCTGTCAATCAAACCTGTTGCTAACGCCACAGGGAGCGACTTCAGGGAAAGAAGGCGCCTGATTTGTCTGTTATTAAAGTTCATATCTTGAGTTACAGACACAATACTGAAAAAAAATACCAGGATCATGAATAGCGGGTCAATATGGACATTTTAAAACCAAAATGACAAGTCTGACAGCGGCATTTACAGAAAGAGAGGCGACAGTTTTGCTTCTTTTTTTTTATTTTTTTTATTTATTTATTCTTTTTTATTTGTATTATTATTTGTATTTATTTTATTGTATTTATTTTTTTAAGGGAACATGCACAATTAGAACATAAATATTGCCGTTTGATGCATTGTCCCAGAGCTAGTCTTGGGGTAATTTACATCTGCAGTCTCCTGGGAAAAGAACAACCCACAAACATTTGACAAAACGCAAACAAACAAAGTGACAATGGGTTGAAACACAAAGAGAAGGTGTGACAGTTTTCTAATGTAAAGTGAACTGGAGCTCGAGTTAATCACTTCCTATTTGGAACGCAGCAGCTAGCAGGTTAGCTATGTCCATTTATATATACAGTCTATGTCCATGCCTGTTCTTGTCAGCAGGGGGAGCTCTATATGACAAATCAAATCCCTGGAAAGTGGAAGTTAAATGTGTATTCAAGCAGACATTATTTATCAAGGAGACATTACCCAAAATTTACTTCAAGAGTTTTTAATTACTTTGTTATAATTGCTTTCCTTTCTCATTTACTCATTTGAAGTTATACTTACAGTGATTCATTCATGTTTGTGTACAGTTTTCTTCTGCAACACAGACACTATTCATCTGAAAATGATCATTTCTTCTTACTCTCAAAACACAACCACTGAAACAACACATCGCTAGAGATATTCAAAGAAATATAGCTATTTTAAATGAACAAAATATAAAATTATGATTCATGTGCGTCATAACTTATAATTATAGAGCAGATAAAGAGATATATAGTGTTTGTCCACTGATCTCAAGGTTGGTGGTTCGAATCTCACTTCCAACATAAAAGCGCAAACGCTGAGCGGACACATCCACAGATTAAAAACGTGACCATTTACCATTAGCATTAGCAAGTTCTAAAACGTCAAACCAAAATGCTAAGGTGAATACAAGAATGTTTAAAGTGGAACTGAATGATAAATCCACTTTTTTGCTACTAAACTGAGTAATATGACATTTTAATAACATTATGTACTGTTCCCTGTCATTTTGGAGGCTATTTTAGTGCAAATAAATTCATTTTGCATCTTTGTATGCAATGTGTGTGCTGCCTCCTGTGTCTATTGCAATTTCAAGTACTACATAACATCACACATAACTGCCTTGATTGCAGCCAGGGGTTTTTGTTTACAAACACCTGGCTGCAGGGGCGGAGTTTGAAGTGTGGATGCCTGTTAGACCAATCACACTGTTCCTTATACCCCCAGAACCCGCCCCTCCTCCCCCCTTAGTCTTTTGTTTTGCAGTTCGATATGAAATATGTTTGTGGAAGGGGTTTGGTGTCCCACTTTAAAAGCCAAAAAGGCAAATGACAAGTCCACTTTTCTATATATATTTTTTTTCTCCTTTAAAATCTGATGTGTTGTACTAGTTTTATTCAGTTCTTTTACTTCTTTTAAGCAGTATCTGTTCTCTATAGCTGTTCCATCTGTCTAGTTCATAATCATTAAATTAACACGTCTAAATATAACCCCCTGATGGGCCACCCAGCCATGGCTTTGTGCTGCGAGCTTGTGTTCTCTAATATAATCTATTAATAATTCAATTAGAGACCGTGGATAAGGCGAAAGTGAGATAACATTGAGTTAGTTATTTGAAAGATTGCAGAGTTCATTATCTGAATTTCAATGGTCTAGACTCTGGGCGTGATTACAGCATGGGGCCCCTATTAAAGCAGAAAATCCCTTTATATTGACGGTGAAAATACGTGATTTTAGAATACAATTGAAAAGAGCACAGAGACATTGTTTCGTATCTATTAAATATCTTGTAATGAGACCAGCTGAAGCAGACATGGACCAGTGACTCTCAAACTTTGCACACCGAGTACCACCAAAGAAAAGGTCAAGTCTATAACAGGACTATTCCAGGACTAATCTAGGACTAAACCAGGTCTAAAAGGACAAAACGTGGATAAAATGAACTTTAATCAAGAGCTGTCCAAGTTCCATCTGAAGGAGCTCACGTACCACCAGTTGTACATGTACCACAGTTTGAGAAACACTGGTATAGATGTATGTGTGACCTCTACTGGACATCGGTAAAAACTGCAACAACGACTATATCATTTTTTAATATAATTCATAAAAGGTTGAGAAATACTTCAATAAACCGATATATTCAAATGTCAATGTCTTTATGTTGAAAATGTGCCCCAGTGTGAGCAGGTCCCCATGTGGTTGACCAGTAACGAGTATTGATCATTTAACATGATTATCCAGTGAGAGGAGTGAGCCATTGATGCAGCAGGACCAGCACAGGAGGAGGACCTGACAGTAATCTGTAATTAGCCCTCAGCTGTTTGGCCCTGTGTGCTACACTGTGGAGAAGCAGAGATGTTAAACGCAGATGAAGCTCTCCTCGTGCCTCTGCTCCTCGTGCCTCTGCTCCTCGTGCCTCTGCTCCTCGTGCCTCTGCTCCTCGTGCCTCTGCTCCTCGTGTCTCTGCTCCTCGTGCCTCTGCTCCTCGTGGCTAAGCTCCTTGTGCATCTACTCCTCGTGTCTCTGCTCCTCTTGGGTCTGCTCCTCGTGCCTCTGCTCCTTGTGCCTCTGCTCCTCGTGTCTCTGCTCCTTGTGCGTCTCTTCCTCATGTCTCTGCTCCAGCCTCACTCTTGGGTCGATAATCTCCTGTTTTGTGGATGAGGCACAGGGCTGCAGACACACTCTGCTGTCACTCATCTCTAATGTTGACGCTGTTCAACAGACGCTGAGAGTCACATGTGGCGCACGGTGACTCTTGCATCACAACAAGAAGGTTGCAGGTTCAATTATGGCCTGGGGTTTTCTGTGTGGACTTTGTTTCTACCTGTTAGAGTAGTCCTGACCAGGTCATGCTCCAGATCTGGGCCCCTGGGTGCTTTACTGTGGTCACTCACTGCTTCTGCACCAGGTTGCTCTTTGGGCATTGAAGATGGGTCAAATGCAGAAAACAAATTTCCCTGCGGGTACAAACAATTCTAATCTTAACCTTAACACCAGAGGAACTCTGTAGCCCAGTCTGCAGAGGGCAGAGGGTCCATATAATTTATTCATAAGAATAGATCTAGATTGAGGCACTAGGACAGCTGTTTTGCTAAGCAGCAGATAACATCAGTGTGAATTAGCTCCTGAGGCTGTCCTCGCCTCAGCTCCTGTCTGACACGAGCAGAGGAACCTTCAGAGAAATGCAGATGAAGCGTCTTCAGTCTGCCACCACAGTCTACACACAGAGCACATTGGTATTCAGACACTGCACCTTTTGTCTTTAGCACATTCATTTTAATGAAAAACCTGTTCCACTCTGCCGCCCATTATTTCCCCTCCCTCTGCTCCGGCTCAGAGACCCCACTTTAGGCTCGTGTTTGATTTGAACTGAGAGGTATTTGAACGCAGCACAGCCACATTACAGCGTGAGCCGAGCGTGTTACTGCCCACCTCCAAACCCCACAGCGCCGGTCTGAGTGGAGAAGCAGACTGGCCAAAACACTTTAATATTCTTATGATTACAGCCATAATGCCAGGGCCGCAGAGAGGCCTGTCTCTGTCACATCCAAGAGCGATGGTTTTTCCCACCCTTATCTCTGGCACCAGAACGCACCACGTCCCCAGAGCTTTCTGTGGTCTACAGTGAAATGTTGTACCAATAAAGGACCAGGACAGCGGACAGAGGCAGATGAATTATTGAAATGGGCCCAGGCTTGTTTGCGCGGCTCTCCTAATCTCCACTGAGCAGTTCATTTGATGTTCTTGTTGTGCTGTTTTTGGATTCAACCTGCAATGCACCAGTCCCACGTCCAGAGAGCAGGCTCGTGGGAAGAGAATGAATGATGGGGCTATGCTAATGCTCCGTGCCAGCCCAAGACTTGCCTAATAAAGTTCCAAATGACAGCGGCACGCAAGATGTAATGTGATCAAATATAAACCCGTCATTGGAAGCCCACAACTACCTGGAGCAGAGGACGCTAATAGAATAACAGAAATTATTACCGAGGAGAGAGGGGGATGGGGGGCATTCAGAGACAAGAGTTTTCCAATTGTGAAAGTTTGTTGAGCAGCAAGACTTTATCATTCACTTTCACCTCGCAGCAAGAAGGTTTTGGGTTTAATTCCCAGATCATCAGGGCTGGTTGGTTTTATTGGACAGGATATGAGGCGAGAAATTGAGTGAAGAAAGAGAGATTCAGAAGACTGTCAAATCGATCCTGTAATGATGAAGAGTCCAGCATAAGTGCCATAACCTAACCCCTAGGCCACACAGCAGCACAGATAGCTTCATCAGTGGAGTTTGTAGGTGTGAGGGAGCAGTATTGGTCCAAAACTCAAAACAAAATCAAGTCCGCTAGAGTCCACTACCTTATATCCATGCAAATCTGTTATTGCTTTGTCAAGAATGTCGCATTGTATTTCATTAAACTGATCCGTCTTCATAGAGACAAACAGGTGGCCACAAATTAACTAGACTGACACACTTGATTATCTAAAATGTACTTTTTCAAATTTCTACTAAAATTATTCAGATCTGCAGACACTTTCAGACTGTCTGGAGCTGATTCCGCTGTCTGATGGTTTGAAAAGAAAAGGCCGACTGAGCGAAGGCCAAGGATCTTTTTGGAACTAAACTATTTGGGTTCACACAGGACTGAGTTTAATACATCTTTTCAATGGAGGTGGAGTTTCATTATTGATAACTGTTTATGCAGTGCCTGACAAAAAAAAAAAAAAGTCATACACTCTAATAATTCGTTGGACCACCTTTATCTTTGATTACGTCACACATTCGCTGTGGCATTGTTTCGATTTCGCTTCTGCAATGTCATAAGATTTATTTCCATCCAGTGTTGCATTAATTTTTCACCAAGATGTTGCATTGATGACGGTCGAGTCTGACGCTGCACAAAGCCTTCTCCAGCACATCCCAAAGATTCTTAATGGGGTTAAGGTCTGGACTCTGTGGTGGACAATCCATGTGTGAAAATGATGTCTCATGCTCCTGAACCACTCTTCACAATTTGAGCCTGATGAATCCTGGCATTGTCATCTTGGAATATGTTCGTGCCATCAGGGAAGAACAAATCCATTGATGGAATAACCTGGTCATTCAGTATATTCAGGTGTCAGCTGACCTCATTCTTTGAGCACAGACTGTTGCTGAACCTAGACCTGACCAACTGCAGGAGGCTCGTACCTATTTGCTTAGTTAAATCCAGGTGGCCGGCCTCACTCTTTACACTAGTACCAGGCTTAGTCTATTGATAATACTAACTGATATCTTAAAACGGTTTAGCCTCAATCGCTAAAGGTGCCAATCTGGACCACTGAGTCCAGGGACGATATTTTCTGACCTTTGACCAATGGACTAATCCAGTTGGTGCAGCCCCAGAGGCATTGAAGAGCCTGGTCACATGCTAAAGACAGGCTTCCTTATGTGGTCAATGAAGTCATTTTAGGTTTTTACGCCATATGAACCTTGTCGTGCTCTGAGGTCCTCTTCCTGAAGATGTGACACAGGCCTCTACTTTGACAATGTTCTGGGCTCCAAATGGTTCTGTTTAGCTGTGCATATGACTGACAGGTTTTTATTCTGCACTCTTCTCGTTTAATGTTAATGTTATGATGATTATTTATGTTATGTTTGTTCTACTGTGATTTCAATGTCTTTTTTATTCTGTAAAGCACTTACCTTGAGTACCAATTGTGCTATACAAATAAACTTACCTAGCCTTGCCAAAACATCTCAGAAGTGTTGGTGCCTGCATTAGCACAACAAGTTCAGGAATAGGGTCAATCAAGATGTTATCTCAAAGCTGGATTCTGGAAGAAGTTGTGATATTCTACATCTTGCTAATTAGCCCGTCCTTATTTTACCCTAATCGATCGGAAGCTAGTTGGGAGGAAACAGAGCCAACTGTTGTGAGTGTGTTTGTTTCAGTGAACGAGCGGGCAGACAGATGCGTGGGGCTCGTAATGGCTCTCCTCCTCGTGTCACGCTACAAAACAAAAGTACAAATGTAGGCAGTGAGTCTCAGCTCCCTCCAAAGAACAGATCAGTCACAGGGACGCAAATGTGAAATGAAACGAGGCAGAAAAGAGAGCTCGAAAAAGACTGGAATATCTGAAATATAGCGGCAAAGTGATTTGTTTTGTAATGTGTTTGTTATAATGTTGTTGTGGGGATTAAAGGTGTATTATGTAACTTTTCTGGCAGAGGGTTTGTTGTCCCTGCCTGGAATGTACCACAGAGAATATGACTTAAAACTTGAGTATTCTTAGAGTTTGCAAGCTTACTTAAGTATCTGTCCTCAACCTAAAATATAAACCTACAAATAAAGCTACAATATGGAACTTTTATGATTGACAATGTGCAACCTGCTTGTTTCCATGGTGATTTTAATACTTGAGTGTACCACAGACAGTATGGCTTAAAATGTATCAATCTCTGCGGAGACTCATCTTTAGATCAAGACACACGTCAGATCTGTGGAGAGGTGAGCAATGCAAAATACCTGCAATTGGATAATACATTTCCATAGAGACCAGCAGGTAGCGGTCCCTCACCAGAAAAGTTACACAGTGTACTTTTAAAGTGGTACAAAAATGCTACTGATGCGCTATGGAACTTTTCTGATTGACGATCCGCAACTTGCTTGTCTCCGTGGTGATGTTATTGCGATGTGCCACAGAAAGTCTGACTTAAAACATTTCCATCTTCACAGAGACGAGCAAGTAACACTATCAGACTAAGTTACAGGTCAGATCTGTGGAGACACAGAAGAAAAACATGATACGGCAATGCGATAACAGCTCGATGGAGACCAGAAGGTGCCGGAGCCTGTATGAGAAAAGTTCCATAGTGCATCTTTAGAGAATGTCACTTATTACACTGATAGTATCTTTAATCTTTCAGCCTACATTTCTGATAAAAGGCGGCGGCTTGGAATGGCACTGGTGAAAGCTCTCAAGACCATTATCATCTTTTCTGCTGAGAAACGACCATGAAACAGCAGCATTAGTATAAGTCAAAAGGCAGATTAAACTGTCATCCCCAAACTCACTCCATGCGTTCTCCCTCCTCATGTTGTGCATATAAATCCTTATAAATCTTAATACAGGAATAATTATTTTACTAATGGGCTCAACACACAGGGGGCAACAGCTCCCAGCGACGCTCATCACATCAGGGGTAAAAATCCAACACACGAGAGCAACACAGCGGCCAGAGACAGCTGTGCAAAAAGAACAGATCAAGTGTCTCAATCGTGAGGTTTTAGAAGTATTTTATTATTTTTATGGATTTCAAAGAAAAACGCTGCATGTGTAAAGTGTCACAAGGTTTTTTGCTGAAATATATGCATTAACTCTGCTTCACAAACCAAAGAAAAAGGCGACTCTAGATCTAAAAGGCAGCAGGTTTCTTTGATAGCCTATATCCCCTTTATCTTTTTGATAAAACAAAATAGGAAATTGGACACAGTCAGTGTTATCTTTCTTCCTTGATTTTGTATAGTTCTCATATCAGGTCAAAGAAACTTTCACTGATTGGGTGGAGTGTTGGCGGCAGTGACAAAAGCTGAATGTTTTTAAACTTTTACCAGTGTTGGAGCCATTATCAGAACTATCGTCAGGGAAAGTGTTAGGAGCAGAGCCTGGGCCAGCATCAGGATCACAGCATCAGGACCAGCGTCAGGACCAGTGCCAGGATCAGTGTCAGGGCCAGCGTTAGGATCAGAGCCAGGGCAAGCATCAGGGCAAGCATCAGGGCAAGCATCAGGGCCAGTGTCTGCATCAGCATCAGGATCAACGTCAGGGCCATTGTCAGGGCCGTCATCAGGGCCAGCGTCAGGGCCAGGGCCAGCGTTAGGGTCAATGAATGGAGAATGAATCAACCAATGAATCTACCAAAGAACTACTGCTTTACATGTTCTAAAGCAGGTTTGCAGTTTGAACTCTAATTACATGGGAAATGATTTGTAAATTCAGTTAAATGATGTGTTGCTGTTTACTTTAGGGCTATTTTTTCCATGCATATTTTGTATAGATGTCCTCATAGTATTTTTTGTCTTGCAGTATTTTATTTTTCTTACCTTACGTTAACAGAACATACGTGCCCAGAATGACTCCCTCTACACTCACTCTATGATGTATTTACTCGTGAACATGTAATCTAGTGCAGGAGGTGCTCAAAAGGCTACAAAACTGACCTTGAAATTTGCTGTAAAAATCCTTTAAGGCAGATTAAGCTGCTATTTAACCCATCTCTATGTGAATATATGGCTATAGCATGATTTAATGATCACACCCCCACTGGCTCTTCACAATGTCAAGGCACCAAGGACGACATAAGAGGAAGCAGACAGCAGTGCGCTCGCAGGAACAGACAAGACGGTATAGAATAAAATATAGCATAAAGTTCCAGTTGTGAACTTTTAGTAATGCCATTGAGAATGCAGTTTTATATTTTAATTTGGGATTATGGAAATGGCGTTAAAATTACCCTTTTTGAAATATTTATCCATGTGAATATATGGTTATAGCATAATTTGATGATAACACCCCCGCTGGGAAATCAATGTCACTGCACCAAGGACAATATAAGAGGAATCAGAAACAGGATGGTATAGAGGATAGAGAAGTCAATCTAAATGTACAGCTCCAACTGGGCCCTTTTAGCAATGCCACAGAGAATTCTATGTGTTTTTATCTTGTTTAAAAATAATGTATTGGGTTTATATAGAGACTTTCAAGACACTCAAAGTCCATTATACATTCACTTCACACTTGGTGGTGGTAAGTTACTATTCTAGCCACAGATGTCCTGGGGCAGACTGACCTAAGTGAGGCTGCCAATCTGCACCATCGGCCCATCCCACCATACACCAATCACTCTTGCACACACCACTTTCATACTAGACAAGGTGGGTGAAGTGTCTTTCTTAAGGACACTACGACAGAACCTGGTCCAAGCGTAAAATTGATCCTTTGAACCTTCGGGTACTCTAACCACTGAGCCGCTGATACGACAAACGAAGTCTCACATAACTAAAAGAAATTTGCAGCACTGCGAAAATAAAGTAATTACATTTGGACATTAAGGTCATTCATTTACGAGAATAAAGTCGTGGGTAAAATAAAGATGTCGTTTTATCAAGATTTAGGGACCGACACTGATGTCAAAACACAGTAATTAACCTGAACCAGAGGGCATACGAATGGTGCTGGTATGAATTACAAGCTCAAATAAAATAAAATAAAATACAAACAAGCCCGTAACGAGGGGCTTAAATTATCCACAATAAGCACATCTTTGAACAGTGATTATGTGCAAACTGCAGACGTTTAGAGAGAGCAGAGTGTGGGTGAAGAGCGGCCTACACTCCTCCCTCTGTTATTGTCTTTTTACTTTATTCTCACCCGCATATTTTATTTTCTTTTATGTGACACTTATACTCTGCCATAGCCAAAACTCAATATATATTATGCATCGCAAAAGGAAATTGAATTCGGTCGACTGAACAAAAGTTTGAAGAGTGAATCTTTTTGGAATACTTTTGGTCTATTGGCAGATTTCTTTTATGATGGAACTATCTGGAAAACTGAGGGATCACACGACAATATATTATCTAAGAGAAACAGGCTCTGATTAATGTTATAATGTGTGTTTCAGATTCAGATTCTGAGATAAACAAATTATTTTTATTGTATATTGAGTGAGATTCAGGTTAATGATAGGGTTTAGTTTGAGGTTAGGTAAGTAGTGGCTATGGTAAAGGATAGAATCAGTCTCAAGAAAGTGAAATCTGTTCAAAGCTGTAAATTTAAAACAAAGCAGGAGACAGTGCTTTTATGATAAATGACATCCCCAGAGCAGCCTGCAGTCAAATCTATGGATCAGAGTCACTCAAACAGACAGTTCATACCACCCCCAACCTCCACAACCTCCACAACCGTCGGCACCGCTATCTTGTCTTCATGTGGCGCGACCCGTGCTCTGCTGCCCACGTATAACGCAGAGTGGCATGTCCCATACCCACAGCTCGCCAATGCCCAGAGGTGGCAAGTACTCTGTCAAGTTAGTTGCATAGTTACATTTACATTTACTCAGTTATATTTAGTTGAGTAACTTTTGAAAGAAATTGTACTTTTCCAACGACATACTTTAACTCCTCTTGAGAAATATATTTTACTGCAGTAACAGTACTCTTACTTGAGTAAAAGGTTTGGTTACACTTCCCATCGTGAGTAAATCTGACAAAAGCTTTATGTTCACAATATGAAATGATTTGAACACTTGTGTTTCTTGCGTCACTCTTTCAGATATGATTAAGTTTGTGTCACTTTTGTGTTTCTCCTTTGAAAACATCAGATTTACCAGAAACGTTAACATTAAATTATAAATCAGATGTTACGTCCCAATAGTTACTCTTTAAGTTACTCTTACTTGAGTAGCAGTAGCAGTTTTCCCAAATATTTTAGTCTTTCTTGAGTAATTTCTTGGACTTCTACTTGAGTAATATTATTCTGAAGTACCCTTACTCCTACTTAAGTAAAAAAAATAAATGCTACTCTGCCCACCTCTGCCAATGGCCAAGTCACAGGTCAGATCTGTGGAGAGGTGAACCCTGCTCAAAGTAAGAATGCATGATTTTCAAGGTAGTAAAAAAAACAAATAAATGTGTAGCTGATGAAATTCAAAGTACGGTAGTCTGAACAATTTAGGGGAAAATATGTCATTTCAACACATTAAACAGACCAGAAGAATTGACAAAAACAACTGAAATATGAACTGACAAACTTACACAAGAATAACACTTTAGAACATGTTTGTACGGATCTAAACTACAGGGTTAGCTGTTTGATGCAGGATAAGACTGGGGATTTTGTTTGTTGTTTGTGGAGGAACATATGGTACTTCAAAAACTGCAGCCTTTACGATTTGCCAACTGCGTCAACTCAGACTGTGATTTCAATTTGATTGTGATTAATCAGCCCAAATTCAAAGTGCTCTTCTGTTGGGAAAGTGTAATGCCATACTGTGAAACATTTCAGGCAAAGCAATAGCAAGACAACACTCTCCCCATCTGAAAAGTTACCCTGTGGAGCTTTAAAACTGCATGAAAGAAACAAATAGATAACTGTTACTTGATACAATATGTTTAGATTTAAATGTATTGTATGCAAGAACCATCCAGCCATTTTCTTCTGCTTATCTGAGTCTAAGCGGGAACTCCCAGACTTCCCTCACCCCAGACACGTCCTCCAGCTCTTTCAGTGGGACCCCAAGGCCAGCTGAGAGACATAGTCCCTCGAACGTGTCCTGGGTCTTTGTCTTTTGGTCTGTATGTAAGATCTTGATTTTACATTCCATATACATGTCCAAGTATAGCTTTTACTAAAAAGAATTTTAATACAAATTTATTCTTAGTTACAAAAACATTGGACATGATGGACAAGTTGTTTATGTTATAATTTGGTCTTTTGGTTTGCAAGACAATTATCCAATCAGAGAGCAGAATGAGCTTCACATGAGTTGGTGGTTGCCAGTTTCAACGCTAAAGTCCAGTTGGTTTACAGTTGTCCCTTGCGGTTCACCTATTCTGCATCCTGATTGGCTAAGGGACTGTAGACCGTTGTCCATCCGTCTCCTCCGTGTCTCCTGTACAGTACAGAACAGTACAGTGTTCAGACAAATTTACATAAATGTTGGATCGCAGTGTGACTCTGAAGTGCTGTACGTTTGCAAGTTTTCTCCCCGACAAAACCCACAATGTCGATGAAACGTTCTGCACCGACAAAGACATCTACGAAGGTTTGGACTTTGAGAGAGTTTAAACAAGAGAGAAATGTGAGAAAATGTTAATGCCTGTGTGAGAAAAGTGTATAAAGTGTGTGGTGAGGGGTTTTACAGACAAAAACATATAGAATAATTGCGGATTTGCCTATTGTGGGTTATTTTTAGAACCTAACCCCCACGATAAACGAGGACCCACTGTATGAATCAGTGCCTCTGCCGCTGCTCTCTATGCTGTCCATTTACTGAGAATGAGAAAAACTGGCAACCCAGGTTCACTTGTGATTATAGTCCTCCTTTTTTAAAACTGTAAAAACACAGACTACATATATAGTTCATATAGTTCATACACTAGTTCTACATAGTTCCTTAAAAAAAAAAAGTCTGGTATTCGTCATTCTTCAGTCCTCCCCCATCCTCTACAAGCGTTATGTTTATGTGGCACAACCCATCCCCGGCCGCCCACGCGTAACACAGAGTGGCATGTCCCGTGCCCACAGCTCGCCAATGGCACCGCGACACACGCTTAAATGCATCGTCTGATCCAGATGAGAGATGACAGGAGGATTGGACCAAGATCAGTGTTACAAGAATGGGAAAAACATGAGAAAATATTACAGTACAAACAACAAAATGTGTAGGGTTTGAGCAATCGCTGACAGGGCTGAAAGTAAAGTAGCCCACGAGGCATTTTATAAGAGAGGAAGGGTTAGGTAACGGGATTTGAAGTTTTGTGATTTAGAACAGCTTTGCACTGTATTCCTGTATTTATGAACTCAAATCACAATCAGAAAAATGTTTTTGCCATAGTCAGTGAAAAAACACAAACTTGGCATTTCCTAACACAAAATAATGACTAATGAAAGTGAAAGAAAGTAATGAAATCATAATACTGTGAATTTCAGACTGTTGAGCGTTGAACTGTTGACCTGAATATAAGCCACACCAGCTAAATTTGAAAAGAAAATACATTTTGAACATATATAGACCGCATTTGAATATAAGCCGCACATTACAAATATGCTGTAACATGAGATATTTACACAGAAAGACGGCACATGGAGGTTTTGTTGAGTTTAAATTGGCAGTACAGCACCAACACGCCATCAACACGAGATGAACATACTGTAAGGTATTTCCTAGCTGTGGAGTAGTACATCAAACGGGTATCTTGATTTACTAACACTAAGGTAATGGAATGCGCAGGAACTCGTGAAGATGTTGTGCAGACCAGCGTGAGCTTTATGAAGACACCATACGGATTAGAAGAAGGACCGTCCTCAAACACACACACACACACACATTGGGGACCCTATAAAATCGGTCACATGCACATCTCAGGGCTCTCTTCTATCCTTTCCGCAGAGTCTGTTGCTTCATTGTTCACTTTATTTGTGTGGAACTCATTAAACTCTTCTGACTTTATGTTTCAGTCTCTCGGTCCTCTGTGATGCTTATACCAGAAATGAACATTCTTACAATACCTGCATGTTTAGAAAATAAAACAGCAATAAAACATTTCCTCTGAAAGCTTTTGTCGTCTTTTTACACTGACTAAGTTCTTCCCACTGCTGCCTCCAACGTCACACCATTGGTTCCTTAATGCCAAAGTTACGTCTAGTGGCTCTATTTCCTTCTTTGATGTCAAGCGCACCATTATATAAGCCACGGCGTTCAAAACATGGGAAAAAGCTAGCGGCTTATGGTCCAAATACGGTACAATAAAAGGCATGATGGGCAAAACAGATGTTAGAAGATAATATACACTGGTTGAGTATAAATACGAAATGTATAAACCATAGACTGTATATATAAATGGACATGGCTAACCTGCTAGCCGTCGCGTTCGAGGAAGTGAACGTGAGCACGCTTCTGACTCCATTGCCTCATCAGCTCTGTCTCCAATTCACTTTCTATTGAAAAATTGACGCCCCTTTCTCTATAACTGCTGCTGTCAGGCTCATCATTTAAGTCCTGTTCCTATTAACCCGCTCTACAGGATCCTGGTGTTTTTATATCACTATTGTGTCCGTAAATCAAGATATAAACATTAATAGCAGTGTGCGCGAAAAGGGGCATTACCGTCATCAGCCTCACTTTGGATTGGCTCTTTGGTTGCTATGATACTCATGGTCGTAATTCCAAATATGGAACTCGACTCCAAATTCACTCCTATAACTGTTAGCTTGATTTGAGCTTGATTTGACTGGAGCTGAACGCTGTGGGTGACGCCACACTCACTTAGTCCACTTATTTATACAGTCTATGATATAAACAGAGCAACAGTACAGAACTAGTGGCACAAATAGCTAACGTATCTATAGTAGAACTTGTAGTACACTTTCACTTTTCTTTCTAAAGCTTGTAGTAAATGTCTAGTAGGGCTGTAGTCGACTAAAGAAATTTTTGGAAGGGGCGTGATATGGCATTGACAAAAGCTCTCAATATGTTTAGCATGTTGCCCAAAAAGCTTTACATAGGGAAGTAGGAAACTGCATCTACATAAGAGGAAAAGCAGATTAAAGACATGGTACCTGATTTTTCCTTTCTTTAAAATGTGAAAAACAGAACTACTTCATTTTAAACCAAACTTATTCCTCACTTTCTTAATGTATTCCCATCATTCAAATGTCTCACCTTGTCATAAGCACTTTTTCCAATCACTAACCACTTTCAATGTGTGTTTTCAGGGTATTTTAATTCAAGATGAGATTATGCAAAGTTTAATGCTGGAACATTCCAGGCAAAGTAATCATATTTCCATGGAGACAAGAAGTTCACATTCAAAAAGCTGGCATTTTCAACAGCTTTTCATAACATTGCTCTGCCTGTGGATTTAAAAGTACACTGTAACCTTTCTGGTGAGGGAGCTATAATTCCCACTTCTCCATGGAGATGCAGATGCTTTGCTTGGAATGTTCCACAGTATTTGATTAAAAATATCTCTGTATTTATTCAGTTAGAGTTGTTTTTGTTGGTTGAAAAACATGTATTGCAATTGTTAGCAGCCTCTCCACAGATCTGACCTGTAATTTGTCCTGATGGCATCACCTGATTGTTTCCATGACGATAGATAAATGTTATAGTTTGGGACATTTCAGGCAAAGCATTAAATATAGATGGGGATAAGAAGGAGGTGAACACTCCAACAGAGAAGTTACATAGTGAATCTTTAATGCACCAAGTCTCAGTCTCATGCATTGTGATTGTTGGCAGCCTCTCCACAGATCTGACCTGTAACTTGCCCCAATGGCTTCACCTGCTTGTCTCCATGAAGATAGATACATTAAATGCTGTACCGTGGAACATTTCAGGCAAAGCATTAACATACATGGATATAAGCTGGTGGCAGAGACTCCAACAGAAACATTGCACAGTGAACCTTTAATGAATAGAAACTGAACCGACCCACAGGATGCCAACAGCACAGCTCTGTCAAATCAAAGCATATGAGAAGAGCAGAAACCCACATCACTACAAGTGCCAATGCAACAGATGCAGCGGCAGCAGCAGATGTGCCCCCCCCCCACACACAGTGACCGGCTCATCAACGCACATTACCATCCTCCAGTCTGGTCCAAACAAGAGGGGACTCATTAAAGATGCACAATCAGTTTTTAAAGGTGCTATATTACGCAAAATTGACTCTTGTGAGCTTTAAGTCATGTTATAATGCCGTTTCCTCCTCAAAAACAGACCTGGAGTTGTGTTTTGTTTCATGCACACATGTTTGAGTAACACTTTATTATTAGTCTGTCTACATCTCCAAAGCTCAAAATGCTCTGTTCCACCTTGTGATGTCATGAAGTGGTAGTTTTCAAGTTAACAGCTACATTTTACCCTTTGTTCAGAAAAGATAGGAAATTCCAGAGCTGAAATTATCCAAATGATTCTAATGAAGGTGTGTGGAGTTTAAAAACACAGTGGAGCACTTCCTGTGTTACCACATGACATCACAAGGTGGAACAACACAGTTTCTTCATCAAAAACATGTCTGAAGAGGTTTTAGATGTCATCCATGTGTATTTCAGTAATTTAGCAATCTCTCCGGGCCCTGTTTGAACCCTTACGGTTCGCTGTAAGATTTTGTCCGATGCTCCGCTCTGAATGGGGAGTGACTTAGCACGGAGAGCAAAGGGATGTCGAAAATCAGATTCAGAAACAAATTAATACATTGTTTTTGTCAAATACAGCATTTTCTAAACATTAAAAGGTAACATGGTGATCTAAATATGTTATGTGTTATCAGTTAATACCCCCCAGAAGTAAACTACTCCATCTTTCCTGTGACTACAAATCAAACATGTTTTTGAAGTCCTACTGTTGCAGTTTTGGTCTCTATGGATACGCAAAGGCAGCGTCAGGGTAAGTTTGTTTCATACACCTTTGGCTCCCCGCTGCTCCGGGTCAGAAAACTCATTAAGGTTGTACTAATCACTTCAGAAGCTCAGACCAAAGGCTAATATCTGTGGAACTAATGCAGTTAATAAGAAAACAAGCAGCTGTCTTTAGCAGGGACAACACTGTGTCACATTTTACTGCAACAAGAGCAACAGACAACAGCGGTCACAATCATCACAATTCACAATGAAACTGAGATAATAGCACAGAAACTGTCTTATGAGTCCATAAATTGCCATGTATTTACCTTTTTCTCCTAAAATGCTCCATTATGTTGAAATTTCTGCGCTTTCTTTCTGGTCCTCCCTGGTATCTGTACTTTTACTTAAGTAATAAAATTCATATTTAACATTTACAGGTCAAATGTAGCCCCAGTGTATTTGTACAGTGTATTATGAGGTGACACAAAGTACAAGGAACACAACGCTCTAGTTTAACTCTCATATGACAGCTTACACTGCTCATTTCACTGTTTAAATCACACAAACATTATGACTAATAAAAAGATGACAACAGCTTTATTTTACTAAATCAGTGTTTAAACTGTCACCTCACAAGTAAATTCTCTCTGCATTTTGAATTGAATTTTCCTTGTTAATAACCAAGGTGCTACTGCTACTTCTTGTATTTTTGTAGTTTTCTTTTCAACTTTTTTCACAGACCCTCACTTAACTGATGTAAAACTTTGATAAATATTTAGGACAGGTACTCTCCCACCAAACAAAGTCATAATAGCTTTTGTGTATTGATTTATGGATAAAATAGCAAAATAAAAACACCAGGATCATGTTGAGCGGGTTAATACGAACATTTAAGACCAAAATGAGGAGTCTAACAGCAGCAGTTACAGAGAGAGGGGACACATTTTTTCAATGTAAAGTGAATTGAAGCCGGAGTCAATGGAGCCGGAAGTGCATTCCATGATCACTTCCTATTTGGAACGTGGCGGCTAACAGTTTAGCTATGTCCATTTATATATAGAGTCTATGTATATTACACAAAATGGATTCTTGTGAGCTTTTAGTCATGTTATAATGTTGTTACCACATCAAAATCAAACCTGGAGTTGTGTTTTGTTTTATTCACACATGTTTGAGTGGTCATTTGTTATTAGGCTGTGTTCTTCTCTCAAACTGAAAACACACCGTTCCACCTTGTGATGTCATGAAGTGGTAGTTTTCAAGTTAACATCTTTTACCCTTAGTTCAGTAGAGATCAGCAATTCCAGAGCTGAAATCATCCACATAATTCTAGTGAAAGTATATGGAGTTTAAAAACACAGTGGAGAACTTCCTGTATTATCATGACATCACAAGGTGGAACAGAGTGTTTTCAGTTTGAGACAATAACTCAGCCTAAATACGCAGGGTTAAACATGTGTGAATGAAACAAAAATACAACTCCAGGTCTGTTTGTGATGAGGAAACAACATTATAACATAGATCAGAAAATAGTGTAATATCAGTCCTTTAAATTTGGACAAAATTGGACATTGTGTAAATAAGCTGTTTAATGTCTTGTGTCTAAACCAGCCTAAGGACTGCAGATGGAAAGTAGATTGTAGCTAAATCTGGCACAGAGAATCTTTTTACTCTTTGAGATCAGTGGCCTTGTTCACGCACACCAAAATCTGATTATAACTGGATTTCTGGATCTTTAAGATTATATAAATGACATCCAAACTGCAAAAGCTGATGTGAGGAACCAGAGGAACCATGATCAGAGAGAGATCATATGGGTTTGCTGTTCATATGTTATTTTAATGATCTAATAACTCAAAAAATATGTTAATAATAAGAGTTTAACATGTAATCCTTGGTGGAAAAAGTACTTGATTTTGTTACTGAAGTAAAAGTACAGATTCCTAAGTAGCATAAGTATTAAAATACCTCTATTTTGTGCAGATTTTCATCGTATAAAACTTCAAATGTAGTGATTTTGATAAACATTTGTGCTGAATTTTGTTCAACAGAAACAACTGAATTAATTTTTTTTTTTTTTCCAGCTGTTTTTATTTGTATTAAAAATAATCGCTCAGTATTTTCAGCAGGTCTCAAGCTATAATAAAAAATACTTTTACTTTTTAGTCCTGTTCAAAACTGTAGTGAAATATAAAGTACAGATACTGTTCTCAAATGTAGTGAAGTAAAAGTAAAAAGTATCAGCTTTAAAATCAACTTAAGTAAAGTATAGATCCCTAAAATTTATGCTTAAGTACAGTACTTCACTACTTTTCCTTCTTTACCTTCCATCACTGCATGTAACCAAAGCCAATGTAAAATGTGCACTGTCCTTGTTTTAAATAAATAAATGAATAAATAAATAAATAAATAAATAAATAGAAAAAAAGCATGAAAAAACACCAATATGCATTTTAATGATGATAATAATAAGAATAAGAATAAGAATAAGAAGAATGACAATAATAATAACAACAAACCATAGCATTCCTTATAGTTCCTGTCCTTCTGTCCATCCTCTTGTATTTTTTACTTTCAACTTATTACACAAACTGCCATTTAACTCAACTGAACATAACTATTATCAGTATTACCACAGATACAACCCAATCAAACCAAGTCATAATTCGAAAAAACCTGTCCTTCGCACTTCAACCATAACAATAGTAATAATAAACCATAGCGTTCCTTACCGGCGTTCCTGTGCTCTTGTCCGTGTCCGCTGAGGAGGAATATGAAGTCCTGGCAGGTGTCGGACTGGAGCAGGGAGCTGTTGTGAAGACACAGGTCCACAATAAGAGTCACTGCCCTCTGACAAACCATGTGATAGTCACCCGATTCAGAAGACATGCTCTCCGACGCATCCCGGGCATCCAGCGCTCATCCAATGTGAGTACTATTACTGCTACTACTACTACTACTACTACTATTACTGCTACTGCTACAGGTTATTCTTATACTGCAACTAGAAGACAAGAAAAGCTCCTATTACTCTCTATATATTTATGTTGTTACTACTACAGCTGCGTTTATCTAAAGAGTCAACTAATTTCTACTACTACAACTGCTACTACTGCTCTTACTACTACTATTACTACTATTCCTGCTGCTACTTCAATCTGGTGCTGCTCCGGCAATATAAACAGCTACGCAAAAACACAACTATAACTATTGCTACTGATACTACTACTACTACTCCTGCTACGTGTACTACTGTGTCCACGTACAAATAGACTGCTACTACAACAACTACAGCTACTACTACTAGTGCAGCTGCTTCTGCTGGTGGTGTAATCCTTTAAGTATTCAGGAAAAATCCAAAGAAATGTGTCCATACAGATTACTACTACTGCTACTTTTACAAGAACTACTACTACTACTGCTACTACTGCTGCTGCTGCTGCTGCTGCTGCTGTTGCTCCTACTGGTGGTGTAATCCTTCAGGTATCCAGGCAATGTCCAAAGAAATCCATCCAAAAAGATTACTACTACTACTACTGCTACTACTACTACTACTACTGCCACTTATACTACTACTACTACTTATACTACAGCTGCTACTGCCAGATACATCATGCTGTCCATCTCCTCTGCTCCCTCTGCACATCCTCGCATAGCAGTGCCGTGCCAGCCGTTAGCGCACACAGCGGCTCTGGCTCCTCTCCTCCGTCTGGCAAATATCTTTCTTTCTTCTCTTCTTTTCAGATTCTGGGCGGTAGTGCCGGCTCTACGTGTCTGCTTGGGTTTTCTCCGAGCCCGGTCAAGTGTGTAGGCACAAGTATGGGGAGATGAAATAAAAAAAATAATAAAAAAAAATGAAATATAAAGTTGGTTTGGTTTGCAGAGCGTGGATGCAGGGTTGTGTGTGATGGGAGCATGCTTGTGTTCCTCTGTGTCTTGTAAAGGGAGAGATGCTTTTGTCCCCGGGTGATTCCTCCTACAGTTATTGCATCATGTTTGCCAAGAGGGTACACAATAAAAATGTAATGAAAATGTAAATTAATTATATGGAATTAGTTTGTTTATTTATTTGGGGAGTTTTTATAAATTGATTTTTATTACAGTTTTTTTTAAAATATCTGATTGGTTAAAAATAAATGCATTAAATATAATAATAATAATAATAATAATAATAATAATAATAATAATAATAATAATAATAATAATAATAATAATAATAATAATAATAATAATAATAATAACTTCTTAAAGCTACATTATCTCTATGGTTTTCTTATTTCATTTATTTTTACTTACTTTATGCATACTTTTTACTAGGAATGCACCGATCCAGCGTTTTCAGTTCGGATACCAATTTTGATACAACGGCTTGAAGTGTCTGCCGATACCAGAGTAGAGATTGAAAACTGTATTAATTTCCTTAAAACAAAAATAAATTAAGACCAAAATGACCGAGCTGTGTTATGTAGCTTGTGTATCCCTCAAGTATCCACAGAACGACTTTGAGTAAATAAAAGTTCAAATACTGTGAGGCTTTCTGGGCCAACTCCGACCAGTGAATAGTCTAATAACATCACTGTATATGTCCTATCACGGTATCGAATGAACCAATATTTGAAAGCAGTTATCCTTTACCAGTATTGTAGCCGTGCATCCCTAATTTTTACCATATACAATAGTTTCTTTGTATTTTTCTATACTAATAATAACCTCGATTTGTTTGGCCGGGGAACATTAGTTCAGATCGTAGATTGTTTAAAGAAGTGGACTTGTGAGTGTGACGTCACCCAAAGCGTTCGGCTCTAGTCAAATGAAGCTCATCGAGGCGAGAGCAGTTATAGGAGCCATATAGGGTATCATAGCAACCAAAGAGCCAATCCAGAGCAAGACCTTTGAAGGTAACACCCCTTCCCTCCCACACTTCTGGTTTAGCAGGGAGCAAGCGCTTAGCAACGGTTTCAATCAAACCTGTTGCTAACACTAGTGGGAGTGACCTCTTGGAAAGAAGGCGCCTGATTTGTCTGTTATTAATGTTCATATCTTGATTTATGGGCACAATAGTAAAATAAACACCAGGAGCATGTAGAGCGATTTAATATGAACATTTTAAGGTTGGAATGACGAGTCTGACAGCAGCAGTTACAGAGAGAGGGGCCACAGTTTTCAGATGTAAAGTGAATTGGAGCCAGAGTCGGAGAAAGTGGCCCATGATCGCTTCCTATTTGGAATGTGGTGGCTAGCAAATCAAGTATGTCCACTTACATATACAGTGTACGGTTCAGATCTAAGTTTTATTTGCAAGAACATAAACCATATGTGTCAAACTCAAGGTCCGTGGGCCAAATGTGGTTCGCCACGTCACTTTATGTGGCCCAAGATAGAGTAAATTAAAAGGTTTGACTGTCTTAAAATATCAGTTTATCAGGGGATACACAGTTACACAGCTATTTTTTCATATCTATGCAAATCCATATGCAATATTTGTAACTTGAATAAGTAATAAATATAGAAATGGTTAATTAAGTAGTTGCATTTATTTTACACTTCATTTGGTTACATTATTTATGTTTACATAGTTACATCTGGCCCTTTGAGAGCAGCCATTTTGTTGATGTGGCCCTCTGTGAAAATGAGTTTGACACCCCTGACATAAACAACAAGGTTACTAGTTACCCACCAAATAATTTATAATGAGAAACAGACACTAGAAAAAAAAATACATTGAAACAAGCCAAAGTACATTAAACTCAAAATATGAAATGCTGATTATCTATTATATATGATCTATTTATATGTTCTTTTTCCGTTTTATTGTTTCATATTCACTGTATTTAAATTGATAGGGGACATCATAAATATAGATACATATTTTTTGTATTTTTTTATTCATGTATTTATTTTTTCTATTCATATTTTCATTTAAATTAATCTAAACCTAAACTACTCAAATCTTTTCATCATTCCAACTCATGTAATGTTTATTTTCAATAGTAAACCCCCCTCCCCTCTGCATGTTTATCCTACCTCCTCCACTGTACCCACGCTTCATTTGTGCGCTACTCAACCCGCGCACACTACTACCACTACTACTGCTGGTACTCATACTGCCGCTGTAGTACAAGAGTCAGCGTAACGACCACTGGACCTGTTTTTCTCCCGTCTGTTGGCTGGCTGGTCTCTGGAGGAGTGTGAGTCTCATGCGGTGGTTTTCCCAAAGCTCTGACCCCCTGTGGCTGTGTGGGCTGCCACCAGATTACTCCCCAGTACACTGGCTGGGACGCTTCTGAGCTGTTTACAATGTGGAGAGTGAAGAGTGGGCGGGATCTCTGTTCAAGTACATGTTGGCAGGACAATCTCGGTATAATTGAACTTGTTTGCGTGGTAGGATATAAGCCACAATATGTTAAAAGAACCTTCATGTAAGAGTAAGATACAAATTGGATAACAAGCATAATGTTACAAAAAAGATGGCATGCGTTTATAGTTTGCGTATGTGTTTTCTTAAAGCTTCACTATGTACTTTTACTGGTTACTTTAAAGGGCCCATATATTACGCAGTTTTCTATGTTATAATGTTGTTTCCTCATCACAAACAGACCTGGAGTTGTGTTTTGTTTCATTCACACATGTTTAACACACAAATCCTGCATATTTAGACTGCGTTCTTCTCTCTGAAAACAGTCTGTTCCACCTTGTGATGTCATGCGGTAATACAGGAAGTGCTCCATTGTTATTTTTAAACTTAAACTTTTAACCTTCACTTTTCTGGTTACTTTAAAACTACCATCTGTAAGTAAGACTGACCAACCTGCCCCTGTTGCATTCTCACACTCACATTTACCCACTCACATCTACTGGTAAAAAAATATACGATAAACTTGCAGATGGCAGCTTTAACGGCATGTTCCACGCTGTGCTATAAATAGGAAGTTAGCATGGGTGCGCTTTTGGCTCCATCGACTCTCCAATTCACATTTTATTGTCATTTTGGTCTTAAATTGTTCATATTAACCCGCTGTACTTGATCCTGGTGTTTTTATTTCCCTATTGTGTTCATCAAGACGTGAACATTAATAACAGGTAAATCAGGTGCCTTCTTTCTCCTGCTAAGGGCTTTACCTTTAACAGCCTCACTCCAGATTGACTCTTTAGTCGCGAAGATACTCGTGGTCAGAATACCAAATATGGAATTCGGCTCCAAACTCGCCCTTATAACTGCTCTAGCCTCGGTGAGCTTCATTCGACTGGAGCCGAACGCTATGGGGGACGTCACACTTCCCTTAGTCCACTTCTTTATACAGTCTAAATTTTTAATGTTGGAGGTGCGAGGAGGCTGTTTATTGGCATGTCTGTGTCTGCAGTTCTCTGTTTTCAGTATCAGATCCACAGAGAGGAGGCCCCGGGGGGGATTACGTCACAGGTGAGGGGCCCTGGAGAGGAGGGGCTGGTGGGTGATGCCTTATTTGTGAAGAGCGTTAGAGTTTAAACTGGGATTCTTAGTCAAACATGTATTTAAAAGTGCATTATGAAGCTTTAGTGGAGCCATGGAGATGATATTGCTTTGTCTAGCATCTTGCACAGTATGGCATTAAACTTATGTATTGCCATGGAGACAAGCAGACCAACGGCACTAAGCCAAGTTAAGTTGCAGATCAGGTTTGTGGAGAGGCGACCCTGCACAGTAAGAATCATGTTTTAAGGTATTTCTGATCATTGAAAACGTACATAACATTACACAACATTACAGGCAAAGCAATGGCATCTCCATGGAGACGAGCAGGTGGAGTAAAATAAAAAACAATCCATAGTGCACGTTCTAAACCCCAGGATGTTTTGGTTTTTAGGATCTGGCAACACAAATTGAATAGCTCTTACTGTTTTCTGATTGGATAAGTGGCTTGAGGACTAAAACACAAGCCCCTTTAAACCTTTCATGGAGCTAAACACATGGACGATCGTAGATAGCTTTGCAGGCTAATATTTTCACACACGCCTTCAGGGAATCAATTCACATTAATTTCTCAAATCTGATGTAATTGGACTAACAATCGTCTCATATTTTCCCATCATTCTCTTGTGCTTTGGAGAGAAAAATCACTAATTGTCTTGAATGTACTGCACTGAACTGTGAACTGGTTTGATCCCCGGTCTTAATCCTGCTGCCTCGCCTCACCATTAATCAAAGTAATTTAATAAACTCTCGGACTAATGGAGCGAGACAAAAATCACTTCTTTCAGTGTAATTACAAGGACATGGGCCATTCAGATCATCGCTCCCTGGAGGTCATTGACTGGAGCATATCCGAGGTTTTACCAAAGTTGAAATGCTGTTTTTCACCAGTTACATACATATTTTACATTCATACATTTATATAATGACTTAAAGGTGTATTAAGTGACTTTTTTGGTTGAAGATCTCTTACCTGCCTGTCTCCATGGAGATGCATTTTGAGCTTTAGAGATGTAGACAGACTAATATTGGCTAAAAGCTCAAAAGAGTTAATTTGGTGTAATATAGGACTTTTAAGATGGTATGCCTTTATATTTTGAGTACATGCTTTCTTAAAGGTTCATTATGTAAGTTTTGTGGTTACTTTAAAGCTCCCATTTGTATTCTCACACTTCACCACTAGATGCTATCTACGTTACTGCAGTCTGATGGGATGCCAGCTTTGGTCTGACAGAAGAAGACCAGAGAGCACAGGTGAGGGCAGGGGGGAGGAGCCTGGAGAGGGGAGAGGGGAACAGGTTTCACATTTGCCATCTGCTGATGTTACTTCTTTGCCTGGAATGTTACGCAGCATGGCATTATCCAATTACAAATGTCTTTACTGGTCAGAAATACCTTAAAACATGGATTTTTTCTGTGCAGGGTCACCTCTCCATAAACCTGACCTGTAGCTTGGCTTGGCGGCTTTGACCTGCCTGTCTCCATGGCGATATACACGTTTAATGCCATACTTCACAAGATTCTAGGAAAAGTGATATCATCATCATGGCTCCACTAAAGTTACTTACTAAACCTTTAAGTGCAGGGCCTCTCATCTGTGACATAATGGCTCCCTGGATCTCCTGGAGACGCGAGGCAATTGATAATATTAACTATGGAACATTTCAGGTAAAGCAATGACATCCCCATGGAGACAGCGTGGCAAATACCCCATCAGAAGGTTACATCGCCATCATGGTAATGCTAAATGGACACATTTTTATATAGCTCTTTTCCACATTCAAGGCACTCAAAGCACTTTACATCAAGGAACCACTCACCCATTCACACACAATGTCTTGCCCAGGGACACAATGACAGCAATCATCTGTGGCAGCTGAGCTTACACCACCAATCACTCTACCAAGGGTAGATGTCGAGAGAAGGATGTTTATGTCGAGGATTTCAACCTCCAACCTTTGTATCAGTGACCAAGTCTCTACCAGCTGAGCTACTGTCGCCCAACTGACCTACTCTTCACCCAACTGACCTACTGTCGCCCAACTGAGCTACTGTCACCCAGCTGAGGTACTCTTCACCCAACTGAGGTACTCCTCACCCAACTGAGCTACTGTCGCCCAACTGAGCTACTGTCACCCAGCTGAGCTACTGTCGTCCAACTGAGGTACTGTCGCCCAACTGAGCTACTCGTCACCCAGCTGAGCTACTCTTCACCCAACTGAGCTACTGTCACCCAGCTGAGCTACTCTTCACCCAACTGAGCTACTGTCACCCAACCGAGGTACTGTCACCCAACCGAGGTACTGTCTCCCACTATAGACCAGTATCGCTCGCCTACATTTTTATTCTTTTTTTAGCCATAAAAATTATGCTAAAGGAAGTATCAGAATGTACTGCATTTTTCACACAACTACCTCTATTGTATTTTTTCTTTGACGCATTGAATAAGTGACTGGGAAAATCCCCGCGGCACCTGCACTCTCATTCGTCATCTTCAAGGGACAGATTACCGTAATGACAATGAAATATTTAAAGAGCCCCATGCCTCTGCTTTGAGATGCCATTTGACTTTACATGATAGCACAATTGGTTGCGGAGTTACGGTAATGGAAAGTCCGCAACCACACTCTGTCAGCGACAATAGCATCCCCCTCTATAGGGTTAATACAGGAAAATACTTGGGTAATGCCTCTTTAAGACATGTTATTGGACTGACTATTGGATCTGTTATCGAGGTAAATGAAACACGGATGCTTCCCACACCCCTCCTCTGTTCTAAAGGTTATCTGTGGGTCAAGTGCACTTCCTGTTACTGGATGCATGCTTTGATTAGCACTAAATTAGAATTCCTCTCCACTGCACTTATCAAAGGAAACAGTCAATTACTTTTAGAGATTATATATTACACATTAAGACGAGGCTATAAGAGATTCAGATCCAGATTGGAAAAGAGGGGGAGGGACATAACAGTAGTAAAATGTATGCAAAACGGGTTTTTTTGGCCCCGTAGGGAAATTTGTCCTCCGCATTTGACCCATCCTTCACTGCCACTGGGGCGACCTGTCAAGAGCAGTGGAACATGCAAACTCCACACTAAAAGAATTCGGCAGTGGGAATCAAACTCGATACCTTCTTGCTGTGAGAGTACTATCCATAGCGTTCTTCCTTGTAACATGCCAGACTGATGTTACATCAGTCTGGCATGTTTCAGGTAGCCGTTCTATGTTAACTCACGTTTTATCACAGGGACAGCGGAGGAAATGAGCTGCCATTTTAAGATAAGACCACCAAGAAGAGGTCTGCTCCTTTGGTTGCATTATTAATAACCTTCAACACTCCGGTTCACATGAGAGATAGCACACAGACAAGACATTCTATTAACACTGTCATGGCATTAGCATTTACAGGATTCTATGCTAATATACATACTTTTCCTCTGATTAAATATGGACTTTGAGTTGTAGTTTTAAAGACTTGACTCAAATACTGTGATCTAACCTGTACATTTCTCCTGTAGTCATTCATGGACTAAACCAGCATTGAAAAAGGTCTGAACCAGGTCTAAACCAGGTCTAAACCAGGTCTAAACCAGGTCTAAACCAGGACTAAACCAGGACTAAACCAGGTCTAAACCAGGTCTAAACCAGGACTAAACCAGGACTAAACCAGGTCTAAACCAGGTCTAAACCAGGACTAAACCAGGACTAAACCAGGTCTAAACCAGGTCTAAACCAGGTCTAAACCAGGTCTAAACCAGGACTAAACCAGGACTAAACCAGGTCTAAACCAGGTTTAAACCAGGTCTAAACCAGGACTAAACCAGGTCTAAACCATCTTGGAACCAGGACAATAGACTGTATATATACATGGACATAGCTAACCTGCTAAACGCTGCATTTCAAATAGGAAATGAGCATGGGCGCGCTTCCAGCTCCATCGACTCTGGCTCCAATTTACTTTTTATTGAAAATCTGTCGTCCCTCTCTCTGTAACTGCTGCTGTCAGGGTCGTTATTTTGGTCTCAAAATGTTTGTATTGACCCGCTCTACATGATGTTGGTATTTTTATTTCCCTATAGTGTATGTAAATTAAGATATGAACATTAATAACAGACAAATCAGGCGAGGTCTCTCCACTAGTGTTAGCAACAGGTTTGATTGACAGTGTTGCTAAGCACCCGGTCCCTGTTAAACCAGTGGTGCGGGCAGGAAGGGGCGTTACCTTCAACAGTCTCACTTCAGATTGGCTCTTTGGTTGCTATGATACTCACGGTCGGAATTACAATTACAGAACTCTCTATAGTCCACTTCTGTCTATGACTAGGACTGAACTAGGACAAAACCAGGATTATTTACAATAGGACCAAACTTGGACTATCTGTAATCAAAGAACATCATTTTGGGTCACTGAACTTACCTCCTGACAGTAGCTCAGGTGGTAGAGTGTCTTATAACTGTGGTTCAACTCCAGTTCCAAACTCTGCATACTGCCATCATGTCCTTGGGCAAGACACTCCACTCAACTTGCCTGTGTATAAATGTGATGCAACTGGTGGTAGTCAGAGAGGTCAAGATTGGCACGCCTCAGTTAGAATTTCTTATTAAAAGTTACATTTTTGAAAGGAGGCAATGTTTGAAGCCGTCTCGTCAAATTTGTTATTTTTTTGCATGATTATTGAGCAAAATATTTAGATTTTAAAGCACAAATAAACATTTTATGATGCAAGCCAGCCCATATTAGACTAAGAGGGGACTATACATCAGGATAAATACATTTGTAAACTTACCCAAAGTTATTCCTCACTTACCTTATCCATTCCCAGCATCCTAATCATTCACTCTGATGAGTTTACAAGCACTTTTCACAACTTTCAGAGCCCAGAGTTTTGCCGTGACAGTAAAGCTAATGACAACTAGCATTTTACCACGCACTACCTAATTATCGGACAGTAAAACTCTTCATAACTAGATGCAAACAGCACAATACATATTTACTGGGGCAAGACAAAGTTTACTCAGATACATAGGAGTAAATCAGGTACAGAGCGTTTAAACAGAGCAAAGCGTTGATTTAAACTCCGAGACTGAACGCCGCTGACCATTTTATCGCCTTTATCAATTATTCATGGATCACGGTTACAGGAGAAAACGCAAAATACTGTCTCTTGTATAAATGGCCCTGTGGCTTTAAATTATTTAGAGTTTAACAGCAGACAGCATTAAAGAATATAAATACAGCTCGCGTTAGCTAATGGAGCATTAATGTGATAATCGAGAGCAGAGCTGAGGGAACTCATTAAGAAACAGCAGCACTATGAGCCCAGCTGCTTCAGTGGGAGGGCATCTGGCTGTATATGATGTAAATAAGAGCTACAGAGACTCGTGAGCAGGTGTGGTGTATTTTATAGTAGACATATTATACCAAATATATCTTTTTTGACCTGTTAATCATGTAATAATAAAGCAATACTGTGTAACTTTCTGGCGGCAGTACATCACCTGCAGGATTCTGTGGAAGTACGAAGCTAAAACCATAAATTTGTTGCAAAATTCTGCTTGAAAATAGACACGTTTTATGCCATATTGTGGAAGAGTATAGCCAAAGTAACTGCATTTCTATGGAAACAAGTAAGAGTCAGGTTTGTGGAGATGCAAGCCTGCTACTGTGCAATAAAAACAAGCTTTTTCTTTTGTGCTTTTTTGGCAAAAATGTTTACGTGGTGGAGCTTTAACTTACTCAGAGCTGTATTTTGATTGTTTCTTTAAAGTTGAAGGAATACTGGTTTATAAAGTGAACAAATTGAACCCGATTATTTATGTTTTTTTTATGTTTTTATAACCACACAAAAAAATTCATGCCGTAAGATTTGAAGTAACATCCCCACATATGTCAAATACCCAGAAGAGTCGACAAAGGGGTCGGCTGAATTGCACCTTCATCCTATTAATTTACATCAGAGGGGGGCCCATGTGAGTCTTCTTGCCCCAGTCCCCGAAATTTCTGTCGACGGGCCTGCGAAATATCAAAAGGTCATAAGAAACTCAGCACCATTTTGTATTGACACATCACAGAGCAGGTGCAGTCGTTCACAACATGAGCTCCCTATAGGATTCTTATGTAAATCTCAGCGCGTCTATGATAAACCTGCTGAGCTGACAGCTGTGGAGGATGATCTTAAATATATTGTGACAAATGCGTGACAAAGAGGCGGCTTTAGTGAGAGCTGTGCTAATGAACGCGGGCACTTCCGATTCTCTCCCTCCGGGGGCACTGCAGCTGGGACAGGGCCGGGGTCTATTTGGAGAGCAGCATCAGCACCACCAGCTGCGGGCCACTGGAAAAGATTTGATTTATTAAGATAGGAATGGTCTATGTTTTTATGAGCCTCATGTGAAGTCTACAGTCTCTATGTAAACTGACTTTTAAGTATATTATAATGATGTTCACTCATTATTAACCAGGGGTGGAGTTACTGTAGTTAAGTAGACAGATGGTTATGGAGCATAGTGCAAGGTTGTGGGTTTGATCCCCGTACGGGCCAGAATGAAAGACCAGTACTATGGGCCATGGTTGCATGTTTCTATAGCAAACCTGCTCTAAAGCAAATATACAAATATACAGCTAGAAAAAACAATCAATTCAGTTGTTTCTGTTGAACAAAATGCAGCACAAATCTTTATCAACATCTCTACATTTGAAACTTTATTATAGATCTCAAAATCTGTGAGAAATACTCCTTAAGTACATTTTTAAACCAGTACTTTAATGCTTTTAATGCTTTGCTAAACTAGATTTTCCATATGATATTTACTTTACTTTTTCCATCACTGTCATTAACTCACTGGAAGTTGTTTTGGAAGTAGAGTTTAGATCAGACTCAAAGTAGAGCTGGAGTTATGTTAAATACATTGAGTTTTTATGTTCTGTGTGTAGTTTCATTGGCGGAATAAGCTCCTCTGATTCGACACAGCACAGTGGAGGAATCTACGCCCATGTTAAGAATGTAAACTCTGATACTGAGTGAATCATGGATGTTTGAGTAATCGTCCAATGAGGTTCATCTGGTCTCCTGATAGTTTAGTTTAATAGATTCTTTTTGCAGACCAAGGTTTAGTTCGTTTTCATCCCTGACAGTTTGGACGGCTCACCAGCGTTCTTCCTCAGAGTGATCACGTGATGTTGCTGTGACGTGTCCAATCAGCTGATTTAAAAAGGTTTTGGCACCGTCTTCCTAATGGTGAAGGCAGGACGACAGCGCCATCACTTCTTCAGGACAGTATTACAGGTGTGTGAGAGTAAAACGGCTCCCTCGTCCCGGTTTGAAGACACATCACAGCAACATCACGTGATTACTCTAAGAAAGACCATTAGTGAGCTACTGTCTTGTAAGAAAACAAACTAAACCTTAGTCTGAAAAAGAATCTATTAAACCAAATGTTTGAGTAATCTTTAATATCCTGCATTCGAGCTGTCATTGCACCAAAAATTCCTCATTTCACCTACCCCCTATGCCCATTGCTTTGTACTTATTTTGCTCTCAGAATTTCTAAATATGTTTAAAACTGTGATTCACCTATAGCAGTGAGCAGTGTTGCAGTTAGTTTGTTGTGATGATGGGGATATACAAACAAAATGGCACTCAAACATCACTCACACATTCATACACCAGTGCACACAGACACTGGGGACAATGTGGGTTAAGTGCCCAAGGACACAACAACAGTTTTCATCTGTGGATCTGACCCCTCAATCACTGATGTTTACTTCAAGAGCAGGATTTGAACAGGTGACCTTCGGATCAGCGGACAAACACTCCAACAATTGAGCTACTGTCGCCCGCCGCCTCTGAGGTTACTTCTTGACTTCTATTACTATTATTTGGTCCGTGGGTCGCTGTGGATCACTTGAACACCACTAATAGTCTGACCGCTGTGCTTTTTCCATTCTGACAAAACTCTCACTCTCACAGCAGAACTCGGTATGTCTCTGCGAGCGCCTCCTCTGTCATCATAAATAAACTGCGGTGAAATACAACGGTTTCAGAAAGAAGTGGAAGTGGGAGAAGTACTCAAAGCTGTAAAAGTGCAGGTATCAGCACAAAAAAACAGAAAAGAAAACTTAAGTAAAAGTATCACATGAAAAAATCTACTTAAGTAAAAGTATTGCTGGGTGTCAGACATCACAACTTTCTATAGGCCAAGAATGGACAATACAGATGGTCTAGTAACTCATAGAAATGATCAGATTCAACATTTGTGAATTTACCTTTTGGATATTTCATGACAGAATACAATGTAATCAAAAGCTAAAATTTACTCTTGCCTCCCATCTGAAAACCACCAATTAAATACCTGTTTAAAAGTGTACTTAGACATTAAAAGTAAAAGGATTTCACGCAGATTTTGAGGTTTTACAAAGCTTCAAATATGGTGATTTTTATTTTTAAAAATTGTACTGAATTTTGTTCAACAGAAACAGTTGAATCAACAGGTTTCATTTAGCTGCTTGTATATTTTTGTTTGCTCAAATTACAAAACTGTTAAAAAATAAACCCCTCAGACTTTTCTGCAGGTCTCAGACAATAATAAAAAATACTTTTACTTTTCAGTTAAGTTCAAAAATATAGCGGAAATGTCAAAATCCCAGTCTGCCCTGCCTTTTGTTGTACTGTTTTTCCTCTCCCATCTGCAACTAATCAGTAATCAAACTGCACCTGGGGAGGACAAAGGGAGACAGGACCTGACAGTCAGCGCCAGATCGTCCGTGTATTCACAGTGGTACAACTCTGGCTCAGTTTTATGTTTTTTGCATTTTGTCACTCGTTCTAAGTTGAATATCTTTGCTCCTCACCAGATCCCGCTCAGCTCCTCTGTCTCCGACCCAGCTCTCCACAACCAGTACGAACCTCACACCTTCCGACCCAGCTCACCTCTACTGGTACTGCTCGCCTCGTCTCAGGACCCTGCTGCTTATGCTTTACTCCTGGACCGTGACAAACAACCCCGCTCTCAACTCCCTGATCGATCTACCTTCATTTGCACATTTAAAACCTGTGAATAAACATTGTTAAACTTTTCCACGAGTCCTGTCTCTTTGGTCCCCCTGTCAGTCGTTATGACAGGAGAAGTTTGTGGAGTTTAACAAATAAAGTTGCGATTTAACAGTTGTAGATTATAACTTTGCAGATTTCCTCACAAAACAGTGACTCTCCCATAGATTTCCACAGTCCTCTGCCCTTCATCTGAGATCAGCAGGTGAGCCTAATATCGTTGTTGACCTGTGCCTGTGTTCATCGACTTTCCGTAGCTGTCACTTCGTCTCTGCTCTTAATTTAGAAGCTTGGGTCCTGTTCTGTGTCAGAGTGAGCGGGTGGGAGGGAGACTGTTGCATTGTCACATTCTGTTAATCACTGAAGTCAGCTGCAAGGCAAAGATATTTATATTTATACGTGGATCCTGGTTAAGCTCATTATGAACACTCTGTACTGGTGTCTGTATCCACGCGAGACAATGGCGACGATAAGACAGATAAACAAAGAGATGCAAGAAAAACAAATCTTTTTTTAAAGTCGTTGAAAGCTACGCGAGTCGGATTTGCTTTTGACATGCTATTTCTGCGAATGTGTCAAAGCAGTTTAAGTCAGCCCTGATGTAACCGCTGGCAGGAGCACCATGTGTCTGAACCAGTGCAGAGTTTCTATAGAATAATTACGAAGCCTGCCTCCACAAGTGTCACTGCATTTAAAATAACATGCTCCTTCACGACCTCTGCTGTCTCTCGTTTTCTACTCAAATAAAACCTTCCATTTTAAGCCTATAGTGTATTACTCTATTTTCTGATCTGTTTTGTTTCATTCACGCATGTTTAACACGCAACTCCTGCATAGTTAGGCTACGTTCATCTCTCAAACACTCTGTTCCACCTTGTGATGTCATCGTGTGGTAATACAGGAAGTGCTCCACTGTGTTTTTAACTCCATACACCTTCACTAGAATCATGTGGTTAGTTGGAGAATGAAGGAAGTACAGAGCAGTGGGCGTGTACCGGTGGAGGTGAAAACGGAGGTCAATCTGCAATGTGGCATCTTGAAAATAAACGATTAAAGATTGCTCAAACATGCACGAATCACTTTAAATACAACATTTGGTGAGTACCGTATTTTCTGAACTATAAGTTGCACTTTTTTCATAGTTTGTCTGGGGGTGCGACTTATATGTGAAATTATTAAAGTGTATAATTTCACATCTTCGTTATTGTCACATGGGGAAGGGGTGCTTCATCTACTTCTGGAGCAGGTGGAGTTGTTCAGAAGCGATACCGACGATGAAGAATTCAGTGGATTTAGTGATTTGGAGTGAGATCCAGGGTAAACTTGTTAGCTTGTTTTTAATGCGTTAGTCATCTGATTAACTGTTATTATGTTACGTTAACAAACCAGACACGTGTTCAGTACATTGTCTGTGTTTTGTTAGCGTGCTGTACTGGTATTCAGCCTGTTGTTCTCTATTTTATTGTCATTATCATAATTGCCTTTAAAAATAAAATGTCTGTTCTTGGTCGTGGATTTTGTAAAAATACTTAGTCCAGTGTGACTTATACTCCGGAGCGACTTATAGTCCAGAAAATACAGTAAATAGTGAGGGGGACACGACTATAACATGGTCAAAATGTCTAAAAAGTTGATTTTGCATAATAGGTCTGCTTTAATATAATCCAAAAATATGCTAACTAATTGTAGTGTATGATGTGCTCGGCGTTCATAGACATTTTCTTCCAGTACGTCGGAGCAGGGGGCACGACTGATCACCAAAAGCCTCAGGGGGCACGCAGCTCAAAGAAAGTTTGGGAAACACTAGTTTAGGAGATTTATTCTGAGCAACAACCATTTTTGTAGAATAAACAAAGCATCTTCAGTTTCTAAACTACTCGTCCATGGTTTCATTTCTTAACTGTATGTAGCTCGGAGCCTTTAGCGGCCTGGATTATTGCATCATTATTTTAGGAGGTTGACATCTGCAGAATTTCATGCAGTAACAAAATGGAAAAAGACCTCATTAGATTTTTGTGGTTTTGAAAATTGAGGTTTTCAGAATCATAATTGTACTGCAAGTGTAATAAACATAAAAATAACACAGGGATTATAATTCAAACTGTTGCATAACCAAACTAATTTTTAACAATTGTGTAAATACTGTACTGTATACTCAAAGGTGCTCTATGTGACCCAGTGGGGATGTTATAGGTTTGTCTGGAATGTTTCATAATATTGCATTAAATGTATCTATGTCCATGGAAACAAGCAAGTCCCATTCTTTTTTCCAATGGACCAACAGAGTCCAAAAAGTACATTTAAAACACAAGACTCGGCAAACTGTTTTAATAACTTACCGTACTTAACTTACTCAACTCTATTCTCTGTACTGTATCTGTATACTTAATGTCTTTGCAAAGTTCCTCTTGTGGGACGATACATTTGATCATATATTAACTTGTACTCATTATTTACCACAGAGCTGATTAACTTTTATTCATACATTTTTTCCCAGAAAGTCTATGGGAAAAACGTATGGGAAATTTACTTCCTGAACCAGGGGGTGGGCGGTCACTGTTAAGTTCCAAAGAGACATATGAGATACACATAATCAACAAAATACAAAAGTCCAGCATTACATTTGTCTCAACTCCATATGGGATTTGTTGTTGTTCTGCTTGTTCTGAAATGTTCTAGCGTTTCGTTCGTTATTACATACAACTTTTTCTCCAATTAACAGATTAGAATTTTTCTTTTACTACAGAAAATCTAGCCAAAACCTGCTACAAATGTTGAACGTTCAAATTGTATTCATGACTTGGTCCTTTATCCTTCTGTATTATGCAAATATATCACAACACCATATTACGTGTAGTAATTTTGCCTTTCCTAGCCTCTTTTGTTAGCACTTGAAACGTGTTATCAATGCAATTCCGTATTGGATTGTGGAGCACACAGTTACGTGCATGTTCTTTTAAAACGTGTGGAAGTCTGGAATCTCACACCATTACGACGAGGGGGAGATGAGGCGCTCAAGTGATGTACACCGTGGTACTGTTAAAATCTCATTACTCATAGGTAGTACATATTGCGTTGAGTGTACAGGTGCTGATATTTCTAACAGTATTTAAATGAGGATTTTGATGAAGGTGCTGTCACTGCTGCTTGTACAAAGTGATAGAGAGGATAGATTTTTATGTAAATACATCAGGCTCAAGTAGTGGTGCTTCGGAGATGACAAAACACCATCCAGCGTATGTTTAGCAAAAAACTATAGTCACAGTGTCATACATCAGGGAGGTCACAGACAGAAGGTCATGAGGAAACACAATATCAATACACCGGTCAAAACACACACGAAACTCAGATTATAAAACCATAGGAAAGAATACAGCCAGAACACAAATGTGATGTATTATACGAGCGTAGACATAGCTAACCTGCTAGCCGCCGTGTTCCGAAAAGGAAGTGAGAATGGGCTCCATCGAAACTGGCTCCAATTCAAATTACGTTAGAAAACTGTTGCCCCTCTGTCCGTAAATGCTGCTGTCAGGCTCAATATTTTGCATGAAAATCTTAAATCAGTCATATCCAACCACTGCAAGAGACAAAACCACATCATGGACTGGACCAGTGCCAGGGTCAAATACCACCACTGGGTCAGAGAGGTCATGGAGATCTCCAAACGAGGTCCAAGGAGCATAAACCATGACGAGGGAGCGTACACCTTATCACACACCTGGGATGCAGTCCTGAAGAAGGCGTCAGACAGTAGGGGGCGTACGCTTCCACTACTGAACTATTGTCTTTTCTTAAAGGTTTAACAAAACTTGGATTTTTCTCCTCATTTTGCTTTGGTGATCCTTTATCCAATTATCATGAAGTATTTGGATCATCACTTTCAATGTATTTATTCAATTTCAATCGGACAGTCGCCTCTTAGAGCTTAACAGGATCATTGATTTAACCAACAGAAAGTTTTAAAATCTAACACTGAAACCGACATTGGAAATAACAGACAGATTAACCAACGTTCACATAAAAAAAGCAAATAAAGGACTGGCCCACGACACGCTGCATGGACTATGTCTCTTGGCTGGCCTGGGAACACCTTGGGCCCCAGGTAAGGGAAGTCTGGGAGTCCCTGCTCAGACTGCTGCCCCGACCCGGCCCCGGCTGCTCATCCCATGGATGAGCAGCCAAGACTAAACCAGGACTGTACCAGGACTAAACCAGGACTAAACCAGAACTAAACCAGAATCAAACCTGGACTAAATCAGGACTAAACCAGGACTAAACAGGACATGCAGGCTACAGATGTGTCCAGGACTAAACCAGGACTAAACCAGGACTAAACTAGGACTAAACCAGGACTAAACCAGGACGGGCAGGCTACAGATGTGTCCAGGACTAAACCAGTACTAAACCAGGACTAAACCAGAACTAAACCAGAATCAAACCTGGACTAAATTAGGACTAAACCAGGACTAAACCAGGACGGGCAGGCTACAGATGTGTCCAGGACTAAACCAGGACTAAACCAGGACTAAACCAGAACTAAACCAGAATCAAACCTGAACTAAATTAGGACTAAACCAGGACTAAACCAGAACTAAACCAGGACTAAACCAGGACGGGCAGGCTACAGATGTGTCCAGGGGTCTTCCAGCCTGATATTGGGCCATTCAGCCAGGTGAGGGAAGGAGACGACCTGAGTCAATGAAACAGGATCAGCAGAAGCCATCCCAGATTGATAATGTCTTGAATCAAGTGTCCCAAAGTGTTTCGTTCCACTGTTCGACTCGAGCATAAACAATATTACCAGGATCCAAAACTCTATCAACTTTTTATGTTTAATTAAAATTGCTCCGTTTGTTCATGGTCTGTTTGTTCATCAACTATCTTTTTAAGCACCGAGCTGTTCCCTTTCTGTTGTAAATAAAATAGGTTGGTATCTGATCCAGCTCATAAACCATGTCTGCGTGCTTTATATATCACTGTGTCATGCACGTCATGCACTCGACGTAAAATAGCAGGGTTAGAGACAGGTGAAAGGATAACCCCATATTGCAGAGGTCACCCGCTCCCGAGTATTTAAACAGGACCCATAAATCCTTCCCACGATGGCCGCCCGCCCCACAGTCTATTACAAAGCCGGTGTCTTAGTAATAATTGTGCTGTTGTGATCAGTAGTACAGTGTAAGGACGGATCGGGCCCAGCTAAAGCCCTGAAGTACCACAGGGAACCGGGGCAGAGGATCAATGCTGTGTTTGAAGTCGTCTGTTTCAGAGTAAAAACAAAGAATCAGAAGGAAGAGACGCCTTTGATAGTTAAACCTAAAAGACAGTTACTAAGCACGGGGAATGCTAATGTGGCTAATGCTAATGCTGGTACAGGCTTTCACTGTCTTTATTAATCCAATTCAGTGTAGTTTTTATAGCCCGAATTACATCAGCGCTCGTGTTGAAGGTTATGAAATCAAACAGTTAAACAGTCAAAAACGTGCAATTTTCTGGTGGTAGTGGTGATGGTCCTTGACTTGCTTGTCTTTATGGAGATGTTATTGCTTTGCTTGGAATGTTCCGCAGCATTGCATCTTCACTCCCACAACGTTTTGTCCAGTTGACAGATTTAAACTTTGGTTATTACTACGTATCAGATCTGGACGACTGAGGGATTACACAGACACCCTGGAAAAAACTTACTGTGAGCAGGGTCAACTCTCCACAGATCTGACCTGCCAATTAGCCTGGTAGCGTCAGCTGCTCGTCTCCATGGAGATTGAAATAATTGATGCCATACTCTGGAATAGGCAGAGTAGTAACATTTCCACAAAGACAAGCGTTCCGTAGTACACCTTTAGGGGATAAAATTCAGAGCTTGTTACTAACTGCGTCAATGAAAATAAACCGTTTTAATTTCAGTTATCTATGGAAGAGCAGCTGTTTTTCGAGCCAAAAACACTAAATGGAAAATCCACTTCTAAAACACTGATTTGTCTTATCACTAGTCGACATTTGTAATTATAATTCAGTACTTATCCTCCTAATCTTCCATATGCAGCTTATCCTCGGAGCTCCTTCAGGATCCATGCTCTCCTGAGGGCTAACGCTTCGCCATGCATTACTATTAAATTAGGTCTCACCTGTCCACAGATATTATCTGTAACTTGGTCTGGTGGTGTTGCTTAGTCTCGATAGAGATACTATTGCTTCACCTGAAACTTGCCAGTTAGAGCGTTTGTCCACTGATCCGTCAGTTGGCAGTTCAAATCCTGCTCTCAACATAAACATCATTGGTAAAGCGGTCAGGTCCATCAGCCCACACAGGTTGGAGTGTGATTCCAGCTCCCACAGATGAATACTGTTGTTGTGTCCTTGGGCAAGACACTTAACCCACCTCACCCCAGTGTGTGTGTACTGTGGTGTGTGAATGTGTGTGACTGAGTGTGGTTCCTTGAGTGCTTTGAGTGACTTGAAGGTGGAAAAGTGCTATTTAAAAATGACCATTTACCACCGGCCAATGTTCCAAAGTGTAGCATTAAACATATTTGTGCAGATAATAATGACCCCAAAGTCATATCTGGGGAGAGGTGACCCCCACTCAGCTCACAGTTTAGCAATAAAAAGACATGTGAGTAAAGGTACACTTACGGACTTCTCTCCGTGGAGATGATATTGCGTTGCCTTTTGAATGTTACATAGTATGACTTTAACAAAGACCTATCGTGCTTGTGCATTGCGCCTTGCACCAAAATGACAATGTAACGCTGCTGAATCCTACACATATCAACGATTAAGAAAACAAAATTGGAGAATGAAGTAAGTACAGATCAGTGATCAGATCAGCAAAATACCGTCTGTCTTGAAAATAAGTTCAAATATGCAAAAATCACTCCAAATACAACTTTGGGTGAGTAAATGTTGAAGGGAAACAACTATAACATGGCTCTGAAAAGTCGATTTTGCAGAATAGGTCTGAGTTACAGGACAGATAATTGGAGATTTAACCTGGCTCACCATAATAATTACTGTTTTTAAAGCTGTTTTTCCTGTATTCTGTCTTCAGCTGTTGTGAAATTCATTCTAGATACATGTTTAATGCCATACTTAGGAACATTCCAGGCAATGATATTTCAATCAAGTCAAGCAGGTGGAAGTCTTTCAGGCAGAGAATGAAATATTTGCTCTGTTTAATGCCTGATGTGAACAAAAGATCAAATGAACACAAACTATTGAACACTATGGAACTTTTATTCAACTACATGTGTTTCAATGTCCCGAAAAAGACATCATGAGTGGGGTCGCCTGTCCACAGATCCGACCTGCAACTTGACCTGGCAGCGTCACATTTTCTATGATCGTTATTTGGCACAACTTCCAGCAGATTAGTTACATAGTGAACCTTTAAATATTTGATAATTACAATTGAATGAATAAGCAATCAGACCAAAAATAAACTAATATTTCCAGCTCATCTGTCTGGTTTATTCCCTTGGTGTAGATGGTGTAAACTGCAGCTGCCTGTGTGCTGTCCACCCCGGCACAGCTCTGCTCTGTGTCACTGGGCTAAAGTGGCACACTTCTTTGTCTCCTAATGAGCAGTTTGGGGTCTTCTTCTGCCCACCTCCTCTCTGTAATCTGGAGCGATAATAACAGCTGCTGAACCGACACAAGCCCCAAATCTAAAGTTCTTTATCAGAGAGGAAGAGTGAGGAAGAGGAGGAGGAGGAGGCTGTGAGAACATAAGGCTGCCTCACTGCAAAACATAAGGATTACACACAAGAAAGTACTTTATTCTAGTAAAATGATAAGGCAAGTGAAGTTCAAAATGGCAGTTTAATTTTCTTGTATTAAGCAGAATAATCAAACAACCTGAGTAAACGTTCAAAGAAACAACCTACTCATCCCCATATATATACAGTATATTATATAGGCTTGAATGTTACACAGTATGACTTTAAACTTGAGTGTTTTTGCTGCTAAGAATCAATGAAAAACATGCAGTTAAAGTTAAAAATGGCTGACAGTTTAAGCAGAACAACCACACAACCTGAGCAAATGTTCAAAGAAACAACCTGCTTAATCCATATACATGTTATTATAGGCTTGTATAGCATAGTATAGGCTTGAATGTTACACATTATGACTTTAAACTTGAGTGACTTGTATAGTAACTTGAGTAACTTGATTTGGTGGTAATACATGTTTGTCTCTATGCACACATTAGTTAAATGCTGCACTGTGGAACATTCCAGGAAAAGCAATAACTTATCAATGCAGACAAGCAGGTGGTGGACCAATGCCCATAGTTAGATTTATTTATGTAGAGGTGTATTACTATGTAACTTATAGAATGATCCGCCATCTGCTTGTCTCTATGGAGATGTTAATACTTTGTCTGGAATGTTCCACAGTATGGCATTAAACTGATTTATTTAATTATAGTTTTTTTGTTGCTAATAATAAATGGAAAAATATGCATTCTTACTATGAGTGGGGTCACCTCTCCACAGATCTGACCTGTAGTGTCATCTGCTTGTCTCTATGGAGATGTTAATACTTTGTCTGGAATGTTTCACAGTATGGCATTAAACTGATTTACCTTATACATTTATTGAATTATATTTTTTTTGTTGCTAAAAATACATTGTAAAACATGCATTCTTACTGTGAGCGGAGTCACCTCTCCACAGATCTGACCTGTAACTTAGCCTGGTAGTGTCATCTGCTTATCTCCATGGAGACTTTGCCGGGAAGGTTCCAGAGTACATTTAACTTGTTTGCCTTGCATGTATTCAGTTGTGTGTTTTTGTTGCTAATCTTCATGCAGATAAACACATTTAAATCCACTCAGTCGAAAATTACTGACAAAGCAATAGCATCGCCATGGAAACAAGCACTGGGCAGACCCCCCACCCGAAAGGTTACAGAGTGCATCTTTATATTTGAAATTTCGCTGCAGATTGAAAGAATTAGGTATACTAGTGTCACTGGATTTATCAAAACATAATTCTGTCATAAACTCAAAACAAAAAACCGAGAAAACGTCTCATTAATCTTTACAAGTAAATACATCTAAACAGAGTGATGATCTGAAGTCATTTAAACTGCTCTTTTACCAGTGTGAAGCTGCTGTTTGGTGTAAGAACATAAGGCACTGGATCCCCCCCACGGTTTACGGTCTGATTTCCCAAAGACATTATAAAAAGAGGAGTTTTGTCGAGCGGGACGACTGCTGTGCCACTCCTGTCACAACCTCGCCATCTCCCTCCAAAACACTCAACTATTTAAAACAGTGACGATTCTTGCCAGTTCATTTCATTGTCGTTTTGTACGTTTAAAAAATCTGCACTATGTAACTACCTGCTTTGTCTCCGTGGTGACGTTACATTGTATTTTGCCATGAAATATCCAAAAGGTAAAATCACAAATGTTGAACCTGATCATTTCTATTAACGACTACACCCAAGAACTCACTTTATTACAACAAAAATCTGCATTTGAATAATATAAATTTTAACTGCCCCCCATCTGTATTAAACATTATTGCCCCGTAGAACATTGTGACGTCGTCTGAATCTTACCAATACCCCTGTGATGTTTTTATTGCTTAAAAATACCTTGGAAAAACATCTGGCTATGATAATTTTCACCTCTCCACAGATCTGACCTGCAACAGCTTCTCCATGGACACAGGCGACAGTCCCTCCACCAGAAAAGTTACACAGTGCAGCTTTAATGCGATTATGTCAATAGGAGTAACACAAGGAGAACTGGGCGACACAATCACAGAAACTAACTAACTAAAGGATTATCCAATTATTTTCTAATGTCAATCAGAAACAGCTGTGTATGTGAATGTAGAGCCACGCTGAGAGTTAAAGCTGCATTATGTCATTTTTAAGCCATGAAAGGAGGACATATGTGTGTACCTTTTTGTAACGTTTTGCACAGTTAACATTCACATGCATATGCACCATTGACTGTATGAAGAAGTGGACTAAGTGAGTGTGGCGTCACCCGTAGAGTTCAGCAGTTTTTCAATAGAAAGTGAATTGAACCCGATGTAATGCAATGGCTAGCAGGTTAGCTGTGTCCATTTATATATACAGTCTATAGTATGTACGGCTTAAGAACAGCTTATTTCGAACAGTGAAGTGAAATGTGGTGGACTGCAAAAGCTTTGACTTCTGGGTTGGGGAGAGATAAAATACTGTATATATTAGTACATACAAAGAGTGTGCAGTAGTTTGAGTTTGTCACAGAGGGATGCTTTTACAATCAAATCTGTAGCGGGGGAAAGCAGCACTTGGTGACAAAATGAGAACAGTGTGAGCTGTCTGTAGCTAATAACGAAGTATTTTCATTTCTCGTCAACCCTGAAGCAAGTAAGAAGCACGTTGATTGGCTTCACTAAAGTTCCACGTGCAAAAATGAATGTAGTAATCCTGACATCCTGAACTCTGAGGACTGGGTCTAATGGGAATAATGAAGATCCCCGTGTATCTTTTGACTGCGTAGCTCAGACTTCAGCTTTGTCAGAACTACGCCTTCTGTTTTTGTATCTTTCCAGGTTTTGGTTGATTGAAAGAGCATAAAACCCCAAGGGGCATCATAAGGACATTTACATGAACTGTTACATAAGCTGATGTGACTAATGCCCTCCTCACTCTCACACAGCACAGTGATAATGAGCCAGAGTTTTACACATGGGGGAGTTAGCGTGCTCATATTCTGTCTCAAATGTGTCACCAAATGAGTCCACACTCACGCAGAGCTGTTCTGAGCCAAACCACTAGGGGGCAACCAGCTTAACTGTACAGTCTCTTGCAATGAAATGAAATGTTGTGTTTATAATGAAGAGCATTTGATTAAGTTTAAGTAGTCACTGTAACTGTGTGGGGTGACGTCACCTGCTTGTCTCCATGGAAAGCAGGTCTATTCTTTCCCTTCTCATTTACCTTAATTTACCTTGGAGTGATTTGTGCATGTTTGAGGAATCTTTAATCAACATGCCATTTTGCTAATCAATTCCCATTATCACAGCCACTAGGATACGCACACTCTGACATACTTATTTAGTTCTTAATTTTCTTATGGAATTGTTGCGTAGTCATTTTGGTACAAGTGAAAAAATGTGCAAATTATAACATAATGATCCACGGGTGTCATAAATTATAGCTACAGAGCAGACACAAGCGCAATATGTCCTGTGTCATATGGAACACTCCAAAGCAGTTTTTTTAGAGGCAGGTAGCACACCCCTCTCCAGAAAAGTTCAGTGCACAGTGTATTTTTAAATGTGTCTTAAATGTAGGTCTATGTAAACAACAGACACTTTCACAACATTCTTAGACTCCCCGAAAATCTTGAGCATATTTTTGTCTCCCAAAAAGCATCTTGGTAAAGGGTCACATTTTTATATGACACTTTTCCAGCATCTGTGGGAACTGATGCTGGATCAACAGTTTATGTTGAGAGCGGGATTTGAACCACGAACCTTCAGATCAGTCGAGCTACTGTTGTTTGTTGCAAATTTCTAATTCATGACTCAAACGTGACAACATGATAAATTACAGGAGTTCAAAGCCAAATGAAATGTGTGCGTGTGTCCTTATGTGTGTGCGCGTGTGTAGGTATATGTGTGTGTGTGCGTGTGCATGTGTGTGTGTGTGCGGGGGTGGAGAGCAGGAGAGCAACTGTTTATGAAAGACATGATAAATGAACCGACACTAACGTTCTGCTGAGGCTTTGGGGAAAAAAGGAAACGGCTTTGGAGAAATCCTCAAACAATGTGAGGATCAAATGGGAAAAACGTGAGAGAGACGGTGGTTATGAACTGACAGAGACCACCACAGTGTGAATGTGGAGAGGGGCAAAGAGAGAGAGAGGGAGAAAAAGACAGAGTGAATGTCTGACCAGAAATGCTGATAGAAGGAAAAGGACTGTTGCAAATGCCCCAATTTTAAAACATTTGTGACTGAGCTGAAAATCTTGAAGATGAACTCGCCAATACAGTTTACTATTGCATTCTCACACATTTATTTTATGATGTACCTTTGTTTTTCAAACTTTTTGTTGAGGCCTGATTGGCATCGCCCAGAACCTGATTGTTCAAATGATTTTAACACAGGCTCTTAACCTTGGTGTTGGTGGGGTTTAAAAATGTAAATTAACAAGATATTTTTTAAAGTACAGTCAAATCAGGTAAAATCAGTGGGAAAAAAATGAAATGCCAGGTCTATATGTCAAGGCTAGTGACAAATAACCACTATCAGAAAATATTAAAGGTGCAGTGCGTAACTTTTGGGAGAAGGGTCCGCCCCCTGCTGTAGAGCGGACACCATAACTTGCTCTGCTTGTAATGTTCCACCGAATGGCATTAGACTATCTTGCATCTATTCAGTTAAATTGAAATTGTGGTTTTCTTGTTCAAAGCTGCACTGTGTAGTCATTATTTCACACTGATACTACTTGAGTGAAGCTGCCAGCCCTCACGCCAACACACCCTTTCACTCACTACATGCATAGGTGGGTCAAGTGTTTTGCCTAAAGACACAACATCAGACCTCCAACCTTCAGGTGGATGAGTGCTCGAACCATTGAGCCACTGTCATCCCACACTGATAACTGTATATTGTTGTGAGTCAGGTCACCTACACGCAGATCTGATCCGACACCATGAGGATAGATCAGTTTAATGTCAAATTGTGGAATATTCCAGGCAAAACAATGACATCTGTATGGAGTTACAGTTAAAGTTACATAGTGCACCTTTAACTCCTAAAATACCTAAAAAAAAAACCCCACTAAATACAGGAACAGTCACACTCCCGTACATGAAAAATACAGCAAAAAGCACAATATTAGTATGGTATGGTCTGGTATGGGATGCTTTTATTTGGACAGGGACAGTGCACGACATTACATTGACCTTAAAAAACAGGAAATATGTATGTGCCAAGTTATAGTAAAAGTACTAATATCCACCTGTAGAGTAACAGTTTGGTGTAGACGGATGAAACACCTGTAAACATATGATACATACATCTAATACAACACATCTCACCCCTCAAATACGACATTTCTAAAAACATTCAGTTCGCACATGCACATACACAACCAATTTATTCACACACGCACACAATCACTCAATTCCAGATATACAAATACTCTTACTTTCATACACAGTCTAATGGGCGCAAACTTGCTTAAATATTACCCATTTCTTTGTCACATGTGCAAAACTTTTGAAAACTTGTACATGTTATACAGTAATCTTATTTGGCTTTAACTGTTCCACTGATTCATAGCAACAATAGAGAAAGTCGATTTAGCGAAAAACGTCCTACATTTTAAAATGCTGCACTCTCCTCTAGAGGGCGCCCAAGTGACTCCAGTTGTTTTTTCAGTGAGACAAACCTTCTTAGGGGAGGATTAGGAATACCATGAATCATTTTAAATAGTGGAGTAGTGACGTGAACGGTTCCTCAACATAAACGACTGGAACCGGCTCTCAGTTTTGTAAAGAACCGAATCTTTTTCTTTCTAATTTTCATGCATTTTAATCCTGATTAAGGCTGAACCAACACAAAAATGAGCACAGAAGCAGAACAGGCGACACAACTGAGAGATTTGGCATTATAATAATTGCTGTTAAATGCGTTGTCACACATAAATTCTCATATACAGTTCTCTGTCATGTAAATAAAAATAAAAAGAGCCAGTCTTTTGAGCGTCTTTTTGATATGAAGTGATCCAAAAGAGTCGGATCCCATAAAAGAGCCAAAAGTCTTATCACTACACAGTATAAGAAAATAATGTAAGAGAGAAAATGATATAATGTCACATATGAAATCCAAGGTTGGTCATGTAATAAAACATATATGAAACAGGGAGAGCTTTCAGTACATGCACAAAAAAGGAACAAGGAAACAATAGGGGCAAGTACAAGAGAGACAACAAAAAAAGGAGAATGGGAGAACCTCAAATCAGCTATAATGGATCACTGCAGGAGAGAAACACACACCAAAGTACAAAAACCATTAGGATGAAGCACAACAAACTCAAATATTGTATTAAGCAGCCTCCTGCGGTCCAGAAACAAGCCTGCAGGACAGTGAACATAGATGAGGGGGCCTATCAGCTTTCGAGGACCTGGGAGAAGTGTTCTGGAGAAGTCGGACAGCAGGCGCCATTCTCCTTCTAATGCAGGTAGGAGAACGTGCCAAAACCTGTGTAAATCAGTTATAAGGTATGATTAAGCAACATACTGGAACTTTTATTTGAAAATCCTTAAACACCTGCTTGTCTAAGGTGAGGTTTACAGATGCTAACCAGCCACGACCACCACGACTGATGACTGCACTTGGAAGAAAAATATCCATGTTTATGACTCCCCTCACACCAAACTATTTTTATTAAACTTTGTGCACGCAGCTCCAGCTATGACAAATGACAGGTTTGTGATTAGGGAACGCTGTTTTGTTTGTGGTGAAATTGCTGTGGAAAAAATTGGTTTGAAAGATGGCACCTGACATAATGATGCGTTACATAAACACAGGGGAGAGGCGTGGGGGCTGGGATTGTGCTGCCGTTTGCACACAAATAAAATATAAGATCATCTCAGGCCAGGTCGCTTTTGTAACAGGTCAAGCAACAAAAAAAAAAAGATTATACAGTAGATTAGTGGTGGAACGTAACAAAGTAAAACTAGTCAAAAGTACTTCAATATAAATTTTAGGTATCTGTATTTTACTTAAGCTGATTTTTTTTACTTTTACTTCACTACATTTGAGAGCAGTACTTGTACTTTCTACTCTAAAAGTAAGTAGTAGTAGTTTGTTATAGTTTGAGACCTGCTGAAAAGGCTGAGGGGTTTTTCTTAACACATTTGTAGCTTGAGCAAACAAAAATATATAAATAAAAAACACAGATAAAAAAGTATTGATTCGGTTGTTTCTGTTGAACAAAATTCAGCACAAATCTTTATCAAGATCACTACATCTGGAGCTTTATTAGATCTCAAAATCTGCGCAAAACAGGTTTATTTTTTATTCTTTAAGTACATTTTTAAACAGGTACTTTCATATTTTTACGTACGTAGATTTTTCCTTGTGATACTTTTACTTTTACTTGAGTATTACTTTCCTCTGGTGTCTGTTTTTTTTTACTAACAAACAAAAGTAACAAAATTATTTCATTCACCAGTGCAGTAAACACAGATTAAAACAGATCAGTTTCAGTTTTATCAGGGTAATACTTTTGTAAGTAAAATAAAGTACCACATTATAACTGCACCTTAAGACTTCATTCTTAATCAATTCATGTGTTGTCAAAGTAAACACTGCTTTGAAAACTGTCAACTATCAAGTATAAAGCAGACGTATTCGGCAAAATTGACTTTTCAGAGCTTTTATCCACGTTATAGTTGCTTCCTCTTCTCATTTATTCTCTTGAAGTTATTATTGTAGAGATTCATGCATGTTTGAGTAATCTTCAATCTCTTATTTTCAAGACGCCATTTTGCCGATCAATCCCCGTTTTCACTGTGACGTACTTACTTATTCAATTTAATCTTCTTAATCGTTGATGTGTGTAGGAGTTGCAAGCGTCTCGTAGTGATTTTGGTAGTGTGATGTGCAGCTGTCTATAGGAGGTACAGGTACACAGCTCTTTGTTGTCATGACGTTTATGGCGATGTCAGTTCCCATTGGGCATCGCAGTATTCTCAGCTGGCTTTTTTCTTTTCTTAAGTCGTTTTCGATGAATATTGAGCTATATAAAGCCGACACAAACAGGATACGTCTTCTTTAAAAAGCACAACACAAATCCCATTGATTCCCATGCAGCCTTTGTGTTCGTAAGCCGCTCTGATGTCATATTTACATAGTATTTTACCTCCTTCACTGGGCACTCAAAGCACTTTACATCAAACCACTCACCCGTTCACACGCGTATTCACACACACAAGACGCAAGAACACTGGTGATGTGTCTTGCCCAAGGGTACAAGGCTCATATGCACTCGGAGTCACAACACCAACTGGACCAAACAGCGTAGCTCAACTTACAAAACAGCGACCCCATCTGGTGGACTGGGGCTAACGCTGCCGACTCGCTGAGATACTCTTTTACACTTACACAAGCACATTTACTCGAGTATATGTTGTTGTTTTCAAACGTGAGCCCCATTTGCCCTTTATAAATGTGATGTGTGAGTACGTGAGCGATAGGTGGCGGTCAGAGGCGCCGATGGCAAAGATTGGCGGCCTCATTTTGGTCAGTCTACCCCAGGGCAGCTGCGACTACAGAATGAATAATGAATGAATAATGCACTGTATGAAACGCTGAAAAAGCACTATATAAAAAAAAGATCACGTAATACTGTTAATATTGTCGCTTTTTATATATATATATTGTGGTTTTCCAGTATTTCTTTAAACCTATATACTCTCATGATTTGTTATGTGAATCTATTTTAGTCCATCGCAAACAACAGTCACATGAAAAGAGCAGGACGTGTGACCTTTAGCCGCGCGCTACGTTAAAGCAGCAGTGACAGAGGCAAATTCGACAGAACCTTCACCGTGAAAGGGAAGGAAGGAAGGAAGGAAGGGGGGAAGCGGTAAACGGCCGACTGCACCCGAACGCAACACCAAAACGGCTCACCTTAAACAGTTCGCCTTAAACGGCTCACCTTAAACGCATCTATCACCTCGGAGCAGAGAGGAGCTGCTTTGACTGTGAGTCTGAAGCATGAAGTGACAAAGAGAGGCAGCCAATGGTAAAAACTGAAAACACACAGACAGAGAGAACACAGATTTCACAGCTCTGCAAAACTGAAGGAGCTGAGGTGAAGGAGTAAAATAAACACGGAATCGTCAAGTTTAATACAAGCTGGTAACACTTTAGAATATAACACACTTACACTGCCACGCCCACTGGTTCTGACTGAAGGATGGGTCACCTGTTGTGTTCATGGAGATTGGTAAGTTTAAAGAAGATCTATTGTGCTTGTGTCTGGTCTATATATATAATCTATGACATCTATGGATTATTATGTTAGAATTTTTACATTTTAAATCGCAATATTCATCTAAACCGACTTCATAAAAGAAACAAGTCCACTGAGTTCCATGTTACAAAACTGCGGTATTCAATAGGAGCTGACGTCGCCATAAACATCATCACAACAAAGAGTCGTGGAGCTGTCAGATAACTGTGGATAACTGCAGATGCCTCTAGAGAGTAGAATGAAAGTAGTATGAAAATAAGCGATTAAAGATTGTTTAAATTGCACCAATCCCTCCAGATACAACTTTGGATGAGTAAATGGTGAACGGAAACAACTATAACATGATTAAAACCTCTGAAAAGTTGATTTTGCATAAGAGGTTTGCTTTAATGGCATACTGCGGAAAATGGCATTTCCACGGAGACAAGTAGGTATGTATGTTTGTATATACTGTGGTGTATGAATGTGTGTGTGAATGAGTGAGTGGTTACTTGTAAATCGCTTTAAAGGTAGAAAAGTGCTGTCAAAATGTGACAGTTTGCTTTATACGCAATGCACCCTTAATTTAATACAGTTCCGAAAGCTTGAACCAGGACAACTTAGTTAATGAAGTAACAGCAGTGACAGGGAGAGACCTGATTGAGACTAAAAAGTACAGTAAACTGTCCCAATGAAATATTAATGCAGAGCTATTAGCCTTTTCCTGTCAGGGCAGAGACGACAGCAGCTCAAAAATAATGGCACAACTAAACTTAGAGAGCTCAAAGTTGTACACGCAGGTTAATGAAAAGTCCACATTTTATGGAGTCTATATTCCACAGAAATGACTTGGAGGAAGCAGAGAATATACAGTGTAATAGAGTCCACAGCTTTCTCTCCTTTTGCCTGCTGGTGTCAACACAGCCATCCATCTGCCTCCTAGTGTGCACTCATTTACATATGTTTCAGATTGGGCATATAGATCGAGTTATTAAAAGGGTTTTGTTGATACAGTGTGATTTTGCAGACTGGCAGAGTGGTTAGCACTCTTGACTCACCACAAGAAAGGCACAGGTTTGACTCAACAACTTATTTTACTTCGAGCTTGTGTCTAAAACAGACATGTCCAGTGTGAAGTGATTTACATGTTTCAGTGATGGCATATAGATAGTCATTAGAAGAGTACTTTGTTGATACGCTAGAATGTATACAGAAGTGGAGTAAGTGAGTCTGACGTCACCCACAGCGTTTAGCTCCAGTCAAATGAAGTTCATCGAGGCTAGAGCAGTTTCAGGGGCGTATTTGGTGCATATTTGGAATTACAACCACGAGTATCATAGCAACCAAAGAGCCAATCTGGAGCGAGGCTGTTGAGCGTCTCTTCCGGCCCACTGCTTGTTGCTAACGCTAGCAGGAGCGACCTCAGGGAAAGAAGACGCCGGATTTGTCTCTTATTAACGCTCATATCTTGATTTGCAGACACAATAAAAATACCAGTAACAGATAGAGCGGGTTAATACGAGGATTTTAAGACCAAAATGTCGAGCCTGACAGCAGCAGAAAGTGAATTGGAGCCAGTCGATGGTTGATACTGATCCAGTGCTATTTTGCAGAGTGGCAGAGTGGTTAGCATTGATGACTTACCACAAGAAGGTTCCAAGTTTTATTCAACAACTTTCTCTTTTAGATTTGGTATATAGATAGAAGAGTGTTTTTTGATGCTGTGCTATTTTGCAGAGTGGCAGAGTGGTTAGCATTCTCACCGCAAGAAGGTCCTGTGCAGATTTGATTCAACAACTGTCAAGAAGACCATAAATTTGACTCCTGGACCGTGGGGCTTTTTGTATTGGGGTTTTGCATGTTCTCCCTGTCCTTGACCCTTAAAGTTACACTCGCAGGGGCTGCGATATCTTTATGCAACTTTACCTGAGATGTTCCACAGTATGGCATTAAAGAACACATATTATGAGCAAAATTGACTTTTAAGAGCTTTCTACAATGTTATAATTGTTTTCAAAGTTGTGTTTAGCTTAAGTCACACGTTTGAGTCATTTTAATTCTGCTTCTCACCTGCTTGTCTCCATGGCGATAGACACGTTTAATGGCACACTACAGAACATTCATCTCCATGGAGACAAGCAGGTGTTGGACCAGTCACCAGAAAAGTTACATAGTGCAACTTTTATAGGATTTTACTGGACTAAAATGAGAAAAAAAAGTTTTGGACCAAGTTTTGAAATCAGTCTCTATGTTGATATAGTTTGTTTTTGCGATTCCAAATTGAAGTTTTTACATATTCACACCCAGGCAGCGTCACTCTTTAAATTATGGATAGAGCTGAGACAATGTGCTTTTGAATGTTGAGGGAAATGGAAAAAAGGGGGAGACGTGAACGGGGAAGTCTGATGTGTGCGATCGATACAGAGGTGAGTCAGAGCAGAGCCAACGCAGACGAGCCATAAGAAATTTAACACAAGAGATCTGTGAAGAGGACTATAACAAGCACTTTCACTGTCATCGTATTTTCAAACAGACCAGCCACAAACTCAGACACTTTGATAAATAATAAAATTCAGATCGCCTTCAATTTTTTTTTTTTTTTTTTTTTTGTTTGTTGAGAAAGATGGTGGAATTTTTAAGAGGTTTTGTCAGGGTGAAGCTGTTTACACCAGCGCGCCGCAGTGAACCCGGTCAATATGCTGACATACACACTTATACTGTTATTCTTCATGCAATATTTGTGTTTTTATTAAAGGTGCACTGTGTAACTTTACTGGTGGATGGTCTGAAACTTTTCTCAGTTCTGATGCCCATGACGATACTTTGGCTTTAAGTATCTGCCAGTACCCGATACTAGGCCTTTAAACACAAACAGCATAACGTAAGAACAATCTAAATGTGTTTTTAGGTTTAATATTATGACGTTTTAGCTCAGCATTGGCCAGTAAATTATCTTATTATTTCACCAATTTATTCACCTGTCCAGCCAGAACTATGCGCTTTGACAAAACTTTACAAAAACAAGTTGATTGACAGATGGATTAACCAATCAGAGAGACATGTGGTCCATTCACGTCAAAACAAATATGGCTGCTTACAGGTAAAAAGGCAAGGCAAGTTTATTTGTATAGCATAATTCATACTCAAAGTAATTCAAAGTGCTTTACAGAATAAGGACATTAAATCACACAAATCAAAACATAAATAATCACAAATAATCATCATAAAATTAACATTAAAACAGAAGAGTGCAGAATAAAAACCTAAAAAAAAAGAAAAAAACAACAGAAACTGAGAAACTGCAGATGTTTTGCATAATCAACAATCAAACCACCAAATGTATTTATGTCAGGTAAAATAAGTAAAAAATATTGTTCTGAATGTTATGAGAATTGTTTTTATTTATTTATTTTTATTTTTGCATTTAAAAACACATGATACAAAGGAGCCACTATGGTCAGACCATCACAAGTCAGGATGGAGGATTTTCACCCTCTACTGTCCCGTCCAGACCATTTTGGATTCAGCAATTCCAATTTAAATTATATTGATTTTGTCATATTGTGATATTGACTGAACTGATATCTTGCAAGCCGATATTTGATCCACCAAAATGTTCAATATCGGCGCTGATATCGACACCAGTACTGTATTGGTGCATCCCTAATGTAGAGATTGTTGTACAGAATAGCCTAATTTAGCTATCTCCATGGAGACGGGTGGTTACTCTACAAAACCAAGTATTGTTTGGGAATAAAACCGCCTGTAATTGAACAAATGAAACACAGACACATTTAATACCATACTCTGGAACATTGTAAGCAAAGTAATAACATTCTCATAAGACAAGTGTAATGGCACTGCAATTTAAGTTTATGGTATTTATACAACACGGCTGATGGTTAAAATAGGAATTCATAAAAGGATTTAAAAAAGTAAAATAGCAATTTCATTTTGTTAGTCCATGATTAAAAGATTTTGTTTTGGATAAGTACATCCGGTCAAACGGACAGCAGGGGGAGCTCTAGTTCAGTGTCGGGTCATGACCGCTGTTATTTACTCAAGTTTTATTCCCCTTTTGCAGGATCCATGGTCGTAACACAAGCAGGTGACAGACCGTCCATCAGAAAGTTACACACTGCACCTTTAACGTGTCTTTTTTGCATTTATCTAATTACATTTTTTTATTCCTTAACAAAACATTAAAACAGAGAGAATCGGGATCGCCTCACCTCAGATCTGACCTGTAGTTTGGTCTTGCGCCGTTACCTACTTGTCCGCACAGAAGTATAAACATTTAATGCCGTACTGTGGAACATACCAGTCAAAACATGAACATTTCCATAGAGACAGCAGGTGGCAGACGCTTTGAAAAATATCCATAGTGCACCTTTAAGTGTTAAAAATAAACCGTAAACTTATATATACAACATTTTGAGGACATAAGATATAATATTTTGTTTTAATGATCAATCACTATGACAACGGTCCTAAGTTTCCATCGTTCTGCAGCTCACGGATAGGCTGTATATTTTTGTATGTCTCTTCTCGTGTACTCTCTGCTCTGTTGTAGTTCAGTCCTTCACTCAGACACATAAAAACATGTTTCACTTCACAGTTTTACCAGTTTCGCCGTGGCAACCGAACACAACAACGTCTGAGTTATTATGAAGCGCAGTGGAGTGGAATCAAAGGTCAGTTGCGTGTGTGTGTGTTTTTAGCAGCTTGCTTCTCCTCTGTTTCAGTAGCACCCTCTCAGCACCCTGCAGCACCCTCCTCTGCCTCCGTGCGTCTACAGATGGGTGCTGTATCTGTGGGTGCTCGAGAGGACACTTGAAATATTTACCAAACTCACGCTCTCCAGTGAATCTGAGGTTTAATAACAGGGCAGTGGGGTCAGTGTAGTGTGGTGTTCCACGTAGACAGACATAATGATATAATAATAAATAATAAAGCTGCACTGTGCAACTTTTCCGGGAGTTTATTGCTTCGTCTTTGATGCTTGACAGTATAGGTATGAGTAGCGCTAGGCCAAGATATAGGTGAGATCTATGGAGCGGAAAGCTGCTCACACTATGAATATATATATTATTTATTTATTTATTTTTATTTTATAAGAACACCTGTATAAGAGCAGTTTAATGCCACATCCTTGAACATTTCAGTCAAAGCAGAACCCCAAACCTGCACATTAATAATAGTATTTTTACCTGCTGTGCTCCAGTTCAATGAAACGCTACAGACGACACTGGAAATATTCTATTTCTATAATTAATTCTGTAATATCAGTCATTTATAATACTTCCATCTCTCCATCTCTTTTCCTTTCCTCTCTCTCTTTCTCCCTCTGTCTCTCTTCCCTCTCTCTTTTTGCTGTCCCTCCTCCACTATCTCTCTCTCTTTTACTCCAAACCATCTTTCTCTCCTTTTTCTCTTCTAGTCCTATCTCCCCCTTCTGTCTCTTTCATCCATCTTTCCTCCATCTTTCCTCTATCCCTCTGTACTCTGTCTCCCACCCCTTCCTCTCTGTCTCTGTCTCTTCTCTTTACTCTCTCCCTCTCCCTTCCCTCTGTTGTTTACCTGCAGATTTAAATGTTTCTGAATGGTCCATCATTTCATCAAAAAGCAAACATTCTGATGCTAAACTCTGCACTGAATGATTTTTGAAGAACTTTGAATAAAAAAGCATCTTTTTTCCTAAAATACATTTACAATTGCAAGGAAAGATGTCTGTGTAATCCCTCATTCATCCAGGTCTGAGCCATAGCAAGAGAAAAATATAAAATCTGTCAACTTGACAAATCGTTGTAGGAGTGACGACTTTTCTCTGCTCATCCAAGACTCTTCTTCAGTTCTGGTCAGATTACTGCTGGACACTGCCCTTAAATCTGTCTGAAGAGAGGAGCTAACTACACTGAAACTCAAAACACCTATTATTTACAGTTTCTGTTTGTAGGCTAAGTTTGTTGTGCTACCATAAGTGTGCACTGTGTCCTACTTAGCATAGTCATTCAAGTCTCTAGTGAGTGATTTTACACCAGCATCTTGGTTAGTCCTATTGTTTTTCTTACTTGTTTTCTTGCCTACAAACAGAAACTGCAAACAATAGGTGTTTTTTTTAGTTTCAGTGTAGTTAGCTCCTCCCTTCAGACATGTATAAGGCAGTGTCCACCAGCAATCTGGCCAGAACTGAAGAAGAGTCTTGGATGAGCAGAGAAAAGTCTTCACTCCTACAACGTTTTGTCCAGTTGACAGGTTTTATATTTTTCCTCTACAGGTGTGAGGAAAAAACATCATCTGGCTATATGTAAACATTGTGTTTTTGCAGAGGTTTTGGGGTCTTAAAACTATGAAAAAAATTATAAAACTAAAATCAAGTGAGTATTGAAGGAAATTAGGTCCTATGAGGTAAGCTTTGCATAAAAGTTGTCAGGCTGTAGTTTGAATGAAGTAGACTTGAAAGGCCAAACACACAAATCTAAGCAGGATTCACTGCAACTTATTGAAATGAATGGGAAAATGACTCCGCTCACTGGAACTTCAATGACACTTTTTGCTCTTATTCAAAAATCTAACATTTTTCAAAACCAGCACCCACACTAAAAGCTTCTAATTCACCAGATATTTTATTCCAGTACAGTCACTGGGCCTTATAATGTCAAAAATGCACTTTTTTCACATAATCAAGGCCTATTGGCTCTAAATATATAACTGTGAGGTGCATTAGTCTGAAAGCTAGGCTGAACATAGAGCTCAAAATTATAAGAATGTGTTATTTTACTTATAAGAGAAACAAATGGGGTCAAAATTACACCAGAGAAATTCAACATAACTTGTTTATATCCAGACTCAAAATGGTTCTGTTTAGCTGTGCATATGACTGAAAGACTTTTATTCTGCACTCTTCTGTTTTAATGGTAATTTTATGATGATTATGTGTGATTATTTACAGTGGGGCAAAAAAGTATTTATTCAGCCACCAATTGTGCAAGTTCTCCCACTTAAAAAGATGAGAGAGGTCTGTAATGTTCATCATAGGTTCATTTCAACTATTCGAGACAGAATGAGGGGAAAGAATCCAGGAAATCACACTGTAGGATTTTTAATGAATTAATTGGTAAATTCCTCTGTAAAATAAGTATTTGGTCACCTACAAATATGGGCTGTTCTCATTCTACAATAGTGTTTTTGGGGAATCTGTAATATATATATGAAATTTATATATATGTATATATTTGTATTTTTTGCACACACACTGGGACCACAGACGGAAAGTAGGAAATCAGCTTTTAGTTTAAACATTGTCTGGAAAAGAGGACAGAGAACATAAGATCACTCTACCATCTGCTCGTTTTTGTTCATTTCTTGTAGGTTTAACTTTATGGCACTGTTTATGTGCTTTTATATTTTATGAATGACATGAATAAAATTAACAAAACACGTGAATGCATATTAATATAACATGATCAGTGTCTGGAGGCTTGTCTTATTTTTAAAGTTTTAAATGGACTTGTCCCTCCACATTTAATTAATTTTATATGTAAAAAAAAAAAAAAAAGGAAAAAAATAAAAAAATATTGGAATAAGTATCAGAGCATTAACTAGAGGAGATGCAATGCACAAAGGTGCAGTACTAAATTCAGCAAAATGGTTTAGTCTGTCAGAGTCAAAACATAATGGAATCCACTGAGCACATCAGAAACTGTGACTACTCAGTATGTTATGATCTGCACATTTTAAATCACAATATTCATCTAAAATGACGTAATAAAAGAATCAAGTCTGCTGACTTCTGTGTTAGAAATCTACGGTGCCCAATGGGAGCATAAATGCTGTCGGCGCCCCCTATGGACAGCTGCACATCTCACGAGTGAGCAGCTTTTTTTTTTTAAATGTTTTTTAAATTTATACTAAAATGACGACGTGACACTGCCAAATCCTATGAGTATCACAGATTAAGGAAATAAAACTGGAGAAGGAAGTGTGTACGTCACAGTGGGTGAGTATCAGTGGAGGATAATGGGATATGGCAAAACGACAATATGACGTCTTGGCAATAAATAATTAAAGATTATTCAAACATGAATAACTCCAAATACAACTTCAAGAGAGTAAATAGGAAAAAAATGACATGGTTAAAAGCTCTGAAAAAGTCCATTTTCCATTTTTTTTTACCTGCCTTCGGACAACCAATGAAATTGAACTCTTTTGCAAACTCCAGCATATTTATGTTGAAGCTGCTGCTCACACATTGATTCACCTGCACTGTTCACAGTCAAACATATGAATAAATAAACTGAAATAAGAGGAACACTGAATGATGCTCAAATAATCTTTATTGGTGGTTAAGGTGAGGAGCCTAACGCCTCCTCAGAGCAGAGAGGAAGCGGGACCAGGCTGACTTCGGGCGGTTTTCAAAGGCCCTGAGCTCCATGTTCAGACATTTAACAACATTCTCTTCAAACTCTGCGTGGTCAGGGGAACACGCTGCCTCCAGGAGATTGGCGTATGATCCATAAACTATTTGTAGATGTTTGGCGGCCCTTTTACCAATTCGCATGAGTTTGATGTCGCTGATGTTGGATTCTGGACCCACGATGAGTTGGTTCTGGATCTTGTCGTCCAGTCTGTTCGCGATGTCATGACACATATCCCGGCTGTAGACTCTGTTCTTTTGCAATATCTTCTTGACCAGAGGTCGAGTGAGACTGCAGGACACGGTGGGCCCAAACTGAAGCTCAGGTGGACTGCTGCTTTCAGTTGAGAAGTCCTCGTTTGTCTCCGGTTGTGTTTGTGTCTCTTCTTCTTTGGCGATGCTTGTTTCCATAGGAGAGGAGACCGGATCAGCTCTGGCCAGTTCATTGACCTCAGTGATTATTATTTCCGTCTTTTTAGTCTGAGCTTCCAGTTGATTTGTCTGTGGCCCATTTTTTTACTCCATCTGCTGACCTCTCCACTGCTGTATCTTCTGGACACTGTGGTGTCTCCACAGTAACATCTGGGACCTCAGGCCTGTGATGGATTTCAGGTTCCTGGATAACTGAGTCCACTGGTGTTGATGGGGTCAGACTCTGCAACACTCCCATTGCAGACAACATGGGGAGGAGTTCTTGTGGCATATGTTTGATAATGGAGTGTTCCACCTCAGGAACATCTGGTACCGCCACTGTCTCCACCTCAGGAACATCTGGAACAGACAGTGCTTCTACCTCGTGAACATCTGTTACCTCTGGTGTCTCAGGAACCTCAGGCCTGTCATGAACTTCATGTGTGGGTTCCTGGATAACTGACTCCACAGGTTCTTGTTCTGGCTGTGGGCCCACTGGTGCTGACTCTGATGGGGTCAGACTCTCCAACACTCCCATTGCAGCCAACATGGGGAGGAGGTCTTGTGGTATAAGGTCGATAATGGAGTGTTCCACCTCAGGAACATCGGGTACCAACGGTGACTCCACCACGGGAAGATCTGGTACCATCACTGTCTCCACCTCAGGAAGATCTAGAACAGAGTGTGCTTCCACCTCAGGAACATCTGTTACCTCTGATGTCTCAGTCTCGGGAACCTCAGGCCTGTCATGGACTTCACGTGTGGGTTCCTGGATAACTGATTCCACAGGTTCTTGTTGTGGCAGTGGGCACGCTGGTGCTGACTCTGATGGGGTTATTTTTTCTTCTTGCTCCTTCAGACTGTCCAAAACACCCATTGCAGCCAACATTGGTAAGAGTTTGGCTGGTACATAGTCAATAATGGAGAGTTTCAGTGTGGACATGTCATCTGTGCACTCCTGAGGGACATTTAAAATCTCCTGCTCATTTCCATTAGTGCCCTCTGCTGGTAGCGCCTGAGAGTCCACTGAGGAGGACTGGACTTGGGTCATGGATTCGTCACTTGGGCTTTCCTGAGTGACTGAAGGTGCATCTTTTGTTTCAGTCGAGATGCTTGTGAACTGAGGTTCATCCACTTTAAAACTGTACCCAAACCCGTTTAGGAGGAGGGCTGCAGCGTTCTTTTTAGCGTCCTTGGCGTTGAAACCTCTGGCAGTCACAGTCTTGTCTCCAAATGTTGCCTGTACGTAGTAAATGTGTGTCTCTGTGGTCCTGTCCACGTCCACCACAGTGTACACAGGAGGTTGTGCTCTCTTAGCAAACATCAGCTCATTAAGACAACTTATCGGGTTGTCGTCTTTTTTGAAAACAAGTGTGTCTTTGCAGAGAGCCTGGCCTTTCTTTTTCTGTTTCTGTGGCTTCTGGACGTTCTCTGGGACAGGCAGGCGCCGCAGATCAGACAGCACCTGTTCAGCTGCCAGTTTTTTGGCCAAAGGTATTGACCGTCCCTCACCTACTCCAGTGAAATCTCCCACAGTGACCTTGAAGGAGAATGTGGCGTTGTGGACAGGGCCTTCTCTTTTTAACTCGGTAAACTCAACTGGCAACTGAAGTCTATACCCAAGTTCAAACACTTCAGAAACTACGTCCTTGAAGTTGACGTCCAGCTTGTTGGTCAAAGCCGCACTGTGTTGTGGGACTTCCATTTTTGTATCTCTGACACTGGATGATTTTTTTTATTTAAATTATTTAGTTTTAACATTTAGTTCATTTTAGTTCAAATTAGTTATTTTCTGTTAGAGTTAACGCAGTTTAAATTAAGTAATAAATATAATAGCAAATAAAACTAGATCAATCATTTAATTTTCCAGACAGTTGATTACAGTTGTGCATTATTCATTAATTCCTCACACACCTCAGTTTTTCACATACATGGGCTGAGAGGGTGACGTGTCTTGCCCACAGACACAACAATAATGCAATGGAATAAGATTAACAACATTACAAAAACAAAAACAGAACTCCACATAGGACTCCATCACATTTACTCCAAAACAACCACATTATGCACCAGAGTCTATTCACCATTTCAACATTTTAATTTAAACATTGATTCTGGCTGTTCTTGAGCTGTGCATTACAACACACACTGGAATTATGGGACTTATCTTAAAATTCCTAAAACCAGAAATCTTGCTGCACACAGGGCTAATCATGATAGATTCAATATACTCGAGTACATTACTTAATTATTTAAGTACGGCCTACTTGGATGAATAAAGACTAGATTAAATTAAAGATCAGATCGTACTTGTGGTTTTCAGACTCCATGCTCCATCTTGAGTCATATTTTACAGTGGAACATTACACTTTTTTGGAAGAAGTTCCCTCATCACAAACAGACCTGGAGTTGTGTTTTGTTTCATTCACAAATGTTTAACACAAACCCTGCATAGTTAGGCTGATTACTTCTCTCAAACAGAAAAGACTCTGCTCAATCATGTGATAATACAGGAAGTGCTCCACTGTGTTTTTAAACTCCACACACCTTCACTAGAATCATTTGGATCATTTCAGCCCTGGAGTTGCCAATCTCTACTGAACTACAGTATGTTTTGATTTGTTGTATTGAGATTTTAATGTCTTTCTTATTCTGTAAAGCACTTTGAATTACTTTGTGTATGAAATGTGCTATACAAATAAACTTGCCTTGCCTTAGATACTAGGAGGAACACACATGGGTTAAGTGTTTTTCAAAAATGTTGGAGTATTTCAGTTGGTTATAGCCATAATGCACAAAATACATACACAAACACTTGCCAGTAGACAAATTATGCAGATCAAACTATTTTCTGATTCCATTTGGATAATTATAATTGGTCATGGACAGAGTCATTTAGTTTTTGCTCTAAACCCGTTGTCATTCCACACTTCCACACTATAGTCTGTTCTGTTTGGAGAGGCGTCCTGACTCGAGCCCGTGGGAGTGTGTGCAGAGAGCCTTCAGAAGACACTTGACTCGTGAATTATGTGCTTCATCTACTGCAGCGTTTCAGTGCGTCCTCCAGTGACCCCTGTGTGTCCAACATGGAGCTGCTTCAAACACAGCTCCAAAAAAAGACCTCCAAAAACTCCTTTACTGCCGATGGAATGATGACAGTGGAGAGGTGCTTTGTTTTGGCAAATTGTGAATCAAAGGTGGACAGTACTCAGTTATATTTAGTCAGTTGCGTACACTCAATTACAGTCTGTGTACACCGGTGTATGAATGTGTGTGTGAATGGAGTGGTTTCTTGATGTAAAGTGCTTTGAGTGACTTAAATGTGGAAAAGCGCAATATAAAAATGTGACCGTACCATACTTTTACTTGAGTTAAATTGCTGGCTGCTATTAAAAGCTCTCTAATAATATGTTTTGGATTCATTTGCATTGTTACTCTGTGTTGCATTTTCCAGGACTGATTGACAATTTATGAAAAATATCAATTTGTGATATTTCTGACAAGGAGTGCAAATTGCGATTAGATTTGCGATTCACGTTTTTATAGGGATTCTGGTCAAAATTCCCACTTTAAATAGTTTTAATCTGACATGTGCATAGTATAGGACTGATACTCCAAACTGGATTTCTTTCACAGTTGCAGATGTAACAAAGCTGTGCACTGATGCGACTCTTATGGCAAAGTGAATACACTGTCTCCCTCTAGTGGCGCGTTTGTAACACTGCATTTATTCATGTCTTTCCAGAAATGTTTCATCTCATTTGATCATAAAGCTCCATATATAATCACTTTTAATGTTCTGCCTGCAAAAACATACTCACATGATTTCATATTTAGATGTTTTTTTAATTAGTATCCTTTGAAAAGCACATCATCAGTAACTCATGTGACTGTATTTCCACTACAGTCACATGTGTCATCTTGACCTCTGCAGGAAGCCTCAGCTGTTTCACCCACAGGCAAAAGTCCAACAGCAGACTGCTAATGATGCTAATGCTAATTGTAATGCTAATGAGAGCTGTTCAGATGGTACACTGGGCTGTCCTCTCAGACGGGACCATGGAGTCAGTCTATTATAGTCTATTACACAGCATTTTAACATGAAACATCCAAAATGACCAACCTGTTCAGTGACAAAATCACACCTGCACATTAACAATACGCTACTTTAGTCATTTATAATCACTCCATCTTTCCTTCTCTCTTCCTTTCCTCTCTCTTTCTCCCCGTCTATCTCCTCTCTCTTTCTTTTTCTCTCCTTCTGCCTTTCCAACTTTGTCCTTCCTCCAAGTATCTCTCTCTTACCTCTAGTGCATACTCTACCTCTTTTTTTCTCTCCTATTTCTATCTCCCCCTTATCTCTCTTTCTTCATCCACTGTTCCCTCTCTCCCCTCTCTTCCACCACCCCTCTCTCTATCCTCTATCTTCCTCTCTTACCCCCTTTCTGTCACTCTCTCATCTCTTTACCCCTTCCCCCCTCTCCTTTCCTCCCTCTCTTTCTCCCTCTTTCCCTGTCCTTTTCTCTCTTCTCTTTGCCTCTTTCCTCTCTCCCCCTCTTATTCTCTCTCTCTTCCATCCTTCTCCCATCCCTCTCCCTCCCTCCCCCCATCCCTCCCTCCTTTGCTCCCTTCTTTCTCTCTCAGTCCCTTTCTTCCTCACCCTTTCCCTCCCTATGCTCCCTCCCTTTCCCTTTTCTCTCTCATTCTCTTTTCTCTCTGTCCTCCTCTTCCCATCCCTTCCTCCTTCTCTTTCTCTCTCTGTGCCCTCCTTCTCTTTCCCCTCTCTCCCTCCTTTGCTCTCTTCTTTCTTTCTCTGTTCCTTTGTTCCACACTCCTTCTTTCTCCCCCTTTCTAACCCACCGTCTCTCTATCCTCCTCCTCCACCTCCCTCTTTCTTTATCCTTCTCTTCCCATCTCTCTCTCTCTATCCTTTCCCTCCATCCATCCCTCTCTCCTCTCTTCCTCCCTCCTCTCCTCCCCCTCTCCTCCCTCTCCCCCTCTCTTGCAGATGAGTAGTACACATGTACTAGTACAGTGTGTTGTTGTATTCTGATGTGTGTACTAGTACAGTGTGTTGTTGTATTCTGATGTGTGTAGTAGTACAGTGTGTTGTTGTATTCTGATGTGTGTAGTAGTACAGTGTGTTGTTGTATTCTGATGTGTGTACTAGTACAGTGTGTTGTTGTATTCTGATGTGTGTACTAGTACAGTGTGTTGTTGTATTCTGATGTGTGTACTAGTACAGTGTGTTGTTGTATTCTGATGTGTGTACTAGTACAGTGTGTTGTTGTATTCTGATGTGTGTACTAGTACAGTGTGTTGTTGTATTCTGATGTGTGTACTAGTACAGTGTGTTGTTGTATTCTGATGTGTGTAGTAGTACAGTGTGTTGTTGTATTCTGATGTGTGTACTAGTACAGTGTGTTGTTGTATTCTGATGTGTGTAGTAGTACAGTGTGTTGTTGTATTCTGATGTGTGTACTAGTACAGTGTGTTGTTGTATTCTGATGTGTGTATACCTCTGGTCTGAGGTTGTTCATTATTCTGTGTTAAAGGTCACATAAAGAGCCACAGCACGACACTCACCACAAATGATAAACACATATTTACTGTTTAGGGATTCAGACAGGGTTTATACAAGGATGTGTTTATACTCACCAAGTACTGCCGACCAGACCAGGACTAAACCAGAGCTAAACCAGGACTGAACCAGGACTGAACCGGGACTGAACCGGGACAGAACCAGGACTGAACCAGGACGAAATCAATGCTTAAAGGTAGAGTGTTTTCTGGTGTGAAATTTGCTATCTGCTCGTCTCCATTCCAATATTATTGCTTGTCTGAAATGTTTGTAGTATGTCATTAAAATAACAATAAAAGATCTTCAGTTAACTTTTTAAATAGTAAATGGTCATGGTATTTTTTTTTATCTACAAGACACTCAAAGCGCTTTACATCAAGGAACCACTCACCCATCACTGTACACAGACACTGGGAAGATGGATTAAGCAGATTACAGCAGTCTTGTGTCAGTGGGATTGGAACCACCAACCTTCAGATCAGGGGACAAACACTCTACCATCTGAGCTAAAACTGGGGAACATATGAGATGGGGAAGATTTGAGGGGGAGGGGAAGATTTGAGGGGAAGGGGGAGAAGAGGGGAGGAAAAAACACAAGTTCGAATCCCAACCTCTACCAAGTACCTCGATGGCTGCTTTCAACAATAATGACCTACAACTTTATTGTACATTGCCAACAGGGTTATTCATTTGAATTTGTCAAATGTTTTGTGCAATATTAGTTGCATTAGTAGTAATATACATTTATTGAAAAACAATGGATTAGATATAACTATGGCAAAAACTCAGTTGACCACTAAGTATTCAATTAATTTATATGCAAAGTTAATTATTACACATAAAATAATAACTATTATATCAAAATATGTTTACACAAACAAGCTAATTAAGCAGATGTTCGGGGGAGCTTTAAATCTGGGGCCAGGCGTGGGTCAAATTGTTACTCACAATTGATTGTCCACAGCCACAGCAGGTGTATGCACCCCAGATGAACTTTTATGATCTGTCCAGTTAGTCCATTAGAGCTGGGGATCCTCATTTTACCTCATTAAGATTAGATCACATAATATAGTAACTGTATCTAAAAGAATATACTATAAAATATATAGTATATAATAATATCTATAATGTGTTTGTTTGACTTCATTTACTATATTTATCACCCATCAACCAATCAAAAGAAAAAGCGAAAACACAGTATTGAAAGTTGAGAAATTTGGGAATTTTTATTCCTCAAAAACAAAAAAATATCTATTATAAAAGTATGTACACAATATATTATATACATATTTACAACCCATAACTAATGTACATGCTCTACAAATTATAATTATTATTATAGACTACAGTGGTTAATCACAAAACTCCTATTTACAACATTTTCCAAAAATATTTACAAAAGGCTTGAGTACCTTTTTATATATTTTATTTAAAAAAAACAAAACATAAAGTTAGATGTTCATTTTCTCATCATTCTGAGCCACTGCTCCTTGGTGAGTGTCTCCCAGTTGGGGCAGTAAATTCTGCCTTTAAACTGGCTGTGGCCGGTGTCTGTGGTGCGAGGTTCTCCGCACTTGGTGCATCTGTTGGAGGTGACTGTCCTTGTGTTTTTGTGGTTTGTGTTTGGGCAGGATCAGTAGGAGTGCTCTCAGACTGTGGTGTGGAGATGGAGAGAGCCTGGTCCAGTGGTAACAGTGGCATCATGTTCCTGGTGCTGTGGTCTGAGGTGACATTAATGGCATATAAAAAACTGGGTGAGATGTTGGTGGTTTTGGCTGAATGGGTCTCAGCTCTGCTCCGTCTCTGACACGGACCTTGGTGTCTGCCAGTCCACTTGTGTCAGGTGGCATGCTGTAAACGTGTTCATGTTTGTGTGGAGTTACTTCAGTGGGCTTTGTGTTGATGGGGAGCAGTGGTCCACTGGCAAAGGGCCGTTCAACAGATAATGCCAACCCTTGCAGCAGAATGGCAACATCTTGAGCCTTAAACCGTTTATTATGCCACTGTATTAAGGTGGTTTGATGTACAGTTACTATTTGTCGGGTGGTATCTTTCATGATAATCCCATTGTTCAAAATGAGGTGCCGTATCTTTTTGTAATCATTTAGAATTAGTCACCATCTTGATATGGTTTGGTGTCCACTTTTTTGGGGACTGCTATGAATGTTATAAATCGAATGAATATAGTTTCCACTAGGCGGCTGCAGTTTGGCCACTGAGCTGCAGACCCAGTAGAACAAAGAACACACCTTTTCGTGCTGTCAACTCCTGCATAAACGGCCTTCTTTTTGGGGGACCTAAAGTGCTCAGTGAGCAGCCTGTCCTGATGCCGCGCAGCGTACAAAATTCTGCTCTTATCGTGTTGATCCAGGTTCTGCCACAGACCCACAGTGGTGCTAGCCTGCTGGTTGATAAGTGTTAAACCTTTCTCATTTCTTAGGTCCACCAAATATTCTGCAAGCTGGTCAACACGATCCATTCCAGGCATTCTGTGCTCATCCACGGCCTAAAAAAAAAGTATAAACATTAGTCCTCAAGTACTGACAACAATAATTATTGTGCTTCATGAGTATTTAACTTACAACTTGCTGTGAAGATAATCCAGACTGGATAGCGGGCAGGGGAGTGGACTGAGCAGCAGACTGGACCATTGACAGGGGAGTGGGCTGCTGCTGGACAGCAGTCAAGTGCGTGGACTGAGGAGCAGGCTGGACAGCAGATAAGTGAGTGGACTGAGCAGCATATGCAGATGACTGACCAGCTGGTTCAGACGGATGGAGAGAAAATGGAGGTGGAGTATGCACTGTAATATCAGCTGGGTCTATGAGTAAATCAGTAAGGGTGGCATCGCCGCGATAATTTCAGCCTCTGCTGAACTAAAGGTTAAAAGGTAGCTGTTCATGACATCACAAGGAACAGAGGATTTTGAGCTTTGGAGATGCAGACAGACTAATAATAAAGTGTTACTCAAACGTGTCTGAATGAAACAAAACAAAACTCCAGGTCTGTTTTTGAGGAGGTAACAACATTATAACATAGATCAGAAAACAGAGTGATATGGGCCCTTTAAGTGTTTTACCAGGCACAGAGTGGACTGAAGTAGGAGGTGGTTGTAGTGGCTGAAGAAGACTCTCCACCTAAAAAAACAGCACAAAAGAAAATTATCTGGGTGTTTCTTTCTTTCTATATTTTTTTTTCTAGAAAATATAAAATGAATAATTTTTGCAAATTTGCAAAACTCTGCGATACAAGTACGACATAAAAAACATGTCCACTGTCGATTATTTGAATATAGTCTGAGCCAAGCCAATTCCTGAAGCACACTCCACATTCAAACTGTTACCTGGAAAACGCCTTCTCCTTCTGGGCAGTGTCCAGTTGGGACAGGAGCTCTACTCATGGCGATAGAGGAAGAGGGATTTAATCTTCTAATCTGGCAACTTCTGACGCTCCTCCATCACAGTTTGTAGCAGATGCAGTCTTCAATTTGCTCCAGCCCATACTTTTCCCAATACTGGATTTACAAAGGGCAAAATCCATATATAGGATATAGTATAAAATAGGATCAACAGGTGCCGCTATTTATCGGTCCAGCCCAAACTACAGGAGAGAAGATAACGGACTTGTTCACATGAATAAATGAAAACAACGGAGCAACATCAGAGCTCAATATCAACTTAAATACAAGTAAAAGATAATTACAGACGTAAATCAGATGTGACCTCTTCCAATACCGGATATACAAAGGGAAGAGACAGCGGTGAATACCCGAATTTATAGCAGGGGCAAGACAAGTTCACACGAAGAAGAAACAAAAACACAGAAGAAGAGGCTGGAGGACCAAGGCTGCGGCAGTGAATCAAACTAATACACAAAGCACTATTTTGTGATAGTACATAGACGTCTATCTATTGTAGCAGCAATCCTGTAGAAACAGGATAGACTGCATCACCACAATAAAAACTGCATCGAGATAAAAAATAAAATATATGCATAGTTGCTCTACGTAACTTTTCAGGTGAAGAGTCTGCCACCTAGTTGATTTTGCTGCATGTTACGTAATGCTATAGGCTACTGTGGGGCATTCCAGTAGTAGTAGTAGTAGTAGTAGTAGTCCTTATCCAAAAATAAATACTAAATATCTTGAGATAAACAGCAAAAATATAAAAAATGCCGTGTATGAGACAAAGCAGCAGAGGGCAGCATAACACAACCCCCTCACCTGTTGAAGATGTTATGTAAAAAAAAAAAAAAAAAAAACCGCAACTTATCTATTTTTATATATCGATTCAGGTATTAACTTAAAAGAACAGCTTTGATTCATATGTTTAATCTGGTTTTGATGGATGAACTTTTTTACAAATCTGGAAAACGCAAACGTGACCTTTGACCCTGACGTGCGTCGTGGATTGAAATATTTAGTCTAAACTTTATCTAAATATGGAGCCGTTTTTCAACCCAGCTCTTCACAAACAAAAACACCAGTTTGTCATAGATTTGATTAAGAAATACAAAACTAAGAAAGTAAGTTATATAACATTTATTTTAGTTTTTTGGAAAAAAAAAAAGATTTGGTCGATGCTACATTTGTGTAAGATAACGTTTTTAGCTTTACTTTAGACGTGCATTGTTGTTGTTGAGTGTTGTTAAGTAGCGTTATGGTTTTTTGCGTTTAAATCAATGTTGTTGTTTTTTATTTATTTATTTCCAGGTGATGGATCTGGGTTGTAGTGAATGCACTCTCCTGAAACAGCTCAAATTTCATCCTGAAATTGAACATTTGGTGGGAGTCGACATCAGTGGAGCAAAAACCAAGAAAAAATGTTGGTCTTAAATAATTTTATTTTAGCAGGTGCCCTAGATTATTGCCAAGATAAATATATACAAATAAAAGTTAATTTACAATAGTCACTCCACAAGATAAGAGAAAATGCTGTGACGAGAAGATTACTTGTATTGAGTTACACAACTGAGATTTTGCAGCTAAATTTAAAATCGCTTTATTTTCATAATTAATTTCCTATCACTAATTGGGTGCAGTTTGAAGTCTAAATTCTGTGATCAAGCTCTGCAATGTATTTCATTGATTTTAGGAAGGTAACTATTTTCTGAACACTAACAAATTAAACAGTAACTGTACTAGAATACAGTTACTAAAAATTAGTGTTCTGAATACTACTGCTACATGCATTCAGTTACGTCCCAACACTGCAAAAGTATTAGATTTATTATTTCTCTGCAGATAGTCTCAGAAGAACAAGTCACTTTCTAAAAACACAATGCATTTAATATAGTGTTGGCAGTAGTTATTCTATATTTGAAAATACATAGTAAAAAGTATAAAAAAGTAGGCCTGTCATGATAACACATTTTGAAGTGCAATATTTTGCCATAGAAAGTAGCTGAATAAAGAATAATATTGAAACTAAAACTGCCACTGATTCCCATGAAGCAGGATAATCCCAGTAAACAGTTTTTTTAAATATACAATATTGTTAAAAAAAAAAAAAAAAGCTGCAAAAATACATAAACAAAAGAACTGTAGTACTTGGTATGGATAACTAGTCATAGAAGTAAATTATTTGACCCCCTACGGCCCAGGTAACAAGTAGCAGCTCTAGTTCCAACTTTCATTTACTGAACGATAAGTGAATATAGCAAGGAAAATGGCTTTGCTGAATCCTTCCTGTATCCAAGTTTGGAGAAAACAGCTTGAAGTACAGAGCTGTGAGCACGATGGGGGGTAGTGGAAACAGGAATTGCGGAGCAATGATGTCTTGAATATAAATATTACGCAGACGTGCATGATTCACTCTAAATACAACTTATAACAGTCAAAAGCTCTTAAAGCTTGATTTTATGCAATATATATATCCTTTAAACTAGACTTATTCTTTGTCAGCTGCAGGGCTCAGAGGGTGTGTGTGGACTCTGAATTTGAGGTGGAGGTCACTGGACTGGGACTGGTCCTTGGTGGAGGACTGGAGAAGTTTGGATTCTGTGTTTCACCGACTCAAAGGAGGATTCAACACCTGAGGAGAGGAGCCAAGGGGAAACCTCATATACACTGGTGAGGGTGCTACAGAGTCTCAGATTTTAACATTTTAGACATAAGGTACACTAAGTAACTTTTTTGGTGGAGGGTCCACCATCTGCTTGTCTCCATGCAGATGTTAATGCACTACCAGGAATGTTCCACAGTTTGGCTTTAACTCATCTCACACTGATAATCAATTATCAAATGCAGAGGACACATTTCCATACAGGGACAATACTGTATTTTAACCCTACAAATAAAATGTAACTTTTTAGGCACTGAGTTTAAAATTTCAGACTGTTTTTAAATATTAACACATTATTGCCATTACCATCAGTATTTGTATTGCATAATTTCATTAATTTAGGTTCTTCATAACTTTCTGTTGTGTGTAAATTGCACAGGATAATCTACCCCAGTCTGAAGGACAATATGCTGTGGAGAGTGCTGCTCGTGAGGTGCTGTTCTGGACCGAGACCTAAAGAGGAGGTGGAGGGACAGAGAAAAGACTGTTTACAAAGGCTTAAAATTAACCATTTAAAAAACCCAAAACCAGTCACACTCTGCAAAATCACTGTTGCATTGGTAATATATTTTAATATGATTTGTCTACTACTGAAGTTACTAATACTGCAGCATTTGCAGCCCTGCACTTTTTTACTGCTTGTGCCTGAAGCTCTCGGACACCCCAACAGAGGTGGAGGGGCCTGGATCGGGGGAGGAGGGGCCTGGGTCAAAGGAGAAGAGGCGTGGCCGCTTGGAGCTGGGACCTTCATCCTCTTCATTTCTGTAGCGCTTGCGTCCCCTGTGCCTGAAGCCCTCGGACACCCCAGCAGAGGTGGAGGGGCCTGAGTCAAAGGAAGAGAGGCGTGGCCGCTTGGAGCTGGGGCCTTCATCGTCTTCACCTCTGTATCGCTTGCATCCCCTGACAGGAATGACATTCAAAGCAGGACCCACAGGAGGAGGGTGGGAAGCAGGAGGAGAACAGAGTGCGGTTGAAGGGAGGGCTTGCTGCTGAGGAGAGGGGATCGGAGCATGACGCATCCCGCAACTCCAGAGGAGGAATGTATCGATCTTCAATCTCCTCCTCGTACTTCTCTTCGGACTCTTCTTCGAGATCTTCTTCCTCTTGGGCCTCCTCCTGCTCTTTCGTCTCTTCGGAGAGACTGCTGTAGTCAGAGTCTACATCACGCGAGCCCTCTTTCTCAGCCAAGAAAAACACTTTGTTCAGGTCCTCTTCGTCAGAAGAGCTATCTATATGCCTGAAGCCATGTAACCCTACTGGACCTGGGACATCCTCGTCGGAAAAGTAGTCCGGAAGAACCACAGGGTCTTCAGCATCTGCAACAGATTTGACAATGTTAAACACCCTTTAAATTGTAGCTAGAGCAAGTCAGACTACTACCATGGGCTCTACTACCACTACTACCACTACTACCACTACCACTACTACTCACAGCTACTTAAGTAACATATTAAAGAGGCCTATGTTGTATATCTGGATTGGACAGACCAAAAATAAAACTGTAGGTGCATGACATCACTTCTGACCATGGGATGGGCTCCGAGGTCCAGAAGAGGTGTCTCTGATGCTGGGGAACGACGCTCTGGCTCGTCTTCAGACTCCTCTTCAGACTCCTCTTCTTCGGAGAGAGTCCCGTAACCAGAGTCCTCTTCAGTAAATGACGAAAAGTCCTCCTCTTCATCCTCTTCTTCATCCTCCTCTTCAACAGACAAATAAAAGTCGTCATCGTCAAAAGGCGGCCGAAGAAACCCTCCTCATCGTCATACGACAAATAAATCTCTTCATCAGATGTCCAAGACTCTTCATCAGAAGACCAACTTGCATGCCCTATAGGTAATGGCCTATACACACCTTGGTCGTCCTCGTCTGAAGAGCTGTCTGGATGAACCACACGGTCCGCAGCCTCTGCAACAGATTTGACAATGTTAAATGTAGCTAGAGGAAGTCAGACTACTACCACAGGCTCTACTACTAGTACTACTCACAGTAACTGTTACTTAAGTAACATATTAAAGAGGCCTATGTTGTATATCTGGATTAGACAGACCAAAAATAAAACTGTAGGTGCATGACATCACTTCTGACCAGTTCATATGGCCTATTTTACTGTTACAGCTACTATTTCACTGTTTCTTAAGTCATTATTTGTATTCTAAGTACTACATTGTGTGATTCAGACCTGAATTTGGTTATGTATGACGTTGACCTGAGGCACTTTGGGTAATTAAAAATGGACATGGAACAGCACACAGTTGTCCCACGTTATTATCTCAATAGTCTATTAAGAACACAATATTGTTAATGTGAATTTATACTTAAGGTTAAGGTAAGGTACATGGAAAATGAGGGTATGGTCTATACTCCCCCTTTTTCTCTCTCTTCTTCCTCCCCCGGAGCCCCGGGGTTGTGTGTGCTTAGACTTTAAAGCAGCTCTGCTTGTGTATAAGTCTCTCCATGGCCTAGCACCACAGTACATCTCCGAAATGTTAGTGCCATATGAACCATCTCGCACTTTGAGGACTTCAGGGACAGGCCTCCTGCTGGTGCCCAGAGTCAGGACTAAACATGGGGAATCAGCGTTTAAATTTTATGCAGCTAAAACTTGGAACAGTCTTCCTGAAGATGTGAGACAGGCCTCTACTTTGACAATGTTTAAATCCAGACTCAAAACAGTTCTGTTTAGCTGTGCATATGACTGACAGGTTTTTATTCTGCACTCTTCTCTTTTAATGTTAATTTTATGATGATTATTTGTGATTATTTATGTTTGATTTGTGTGATTTTAATGTCTTTCTTATTCTGTAAAGCACTTTGAATTACCTTGTGTACGAATTGTGCTATACAAATAAACTTGCCTTGCCTTGCCTTGCCTATGTTTTAAGGCTGTAAAACCCCTCACCACACAGTTTATATACTTTTTTATACACATTAACATTTTCTCACATTTCTCTCTTGTTTAAACACTCTCAAGTAAGTAAATCAGAGTAACAGTAAATCAGATGTTGCCTCCAAACAGGTCATTTAGTAGCCTAGTATTTCTGTCAATTGCTTTTTGCTCTTTCTTTCTAGAACTATTTAATTAATTTAGTTTTAATGTAAAAGTGCTTGGTCTACTCAGTAGATGAATTCATTTGTTGGGTTAATTCATTCTCCTCAGTTTAGCAACTATAACCTACCCCAGAATGACTGCATACAAACCTTCTGTATCCTGATCATATTTATTCCATTCTAGGACATGTATCTGTGCAGGTGGCCACAGCACTACAGGACATCAGAGCAGATGTCTGCACAGCTGTCAGCTGGGCCTACTGGAGCAAAGTACAATCCATCAGTAGGCTATTTACAGGGATCTTAGTTAGATTGAAAAAAAGGATAAACAGGTCTATTAGAAATCTGACACATGTATCAATTTTGGCCTGGATATTTTAGACTAGTGGACTTTGAACAGAGAGGGACATTCAGCAAATTGTCAAAGAGAGTCTGCTGTCCCGACATTGAGACAGGTCGGCCTACGATGCATGTAAAAGGAGCTATAGATCATATTTGACAGGCTGTAGGTTATATACACTGGTGGAACTTAACAAAGTAAACATAGTAAAGTATTGTACTTTTAGGTATCTGTACTTTACTTAAGAAAAGTTTAAAGTAGATACTTTTTACTTTTACTTCACTTCATTTGAGAGCAGTATCTGTACTTTCTACTCCATTACATTTTTTAACTGGACTGAAAAGTAAAAGTATTCTTATTATTGTTTGAGCCCTGCTGAAAAGGCTGAGGGTTTATTTTTAACAGGTTCATAGTTTGAGCAAACAAAGATATACAAATAAAAACAACTAGATTCAGTAGTTTCTATTGAGCAAAATTCAGCACAAATCGTTATCAAAGTCAATACATTTGAAACCTTACAGGACCTCAAAATATGAGCAAACTTACTTCTTACTCTTTAAGTACATCTGAAACAGGTACTTTCTTTGCTCCTGTATGTGAACTTTTACTTAATTAACAAAATAGAGCATTTCATCCAACCCGGTTATAGGTCACGCAAAGATGCGCGCGTGCTGACGTCAGTGCGCACATGCGTCCTGTTTTTGTTGTGGTTGTTGTTGCCAAGCGCCTCACTGCAAACTTTGCAAACCTCGGCTGCGCCAAAACCTGCACTTGTGAACTTCATTTGACGATTTCATCGGAAAAGACATCACTTTGGGACCCAGACTTCACCCACACTTCTACTGACCGCCTCCTGACTCTGACTGCGAGACTTCTGGTAGAAAAACACGTGAGGTTTGTGACTTTCCATGTTCACGTTAGTCCTTATGGCAGGGGTGTTCATTAAGTCCATCGCGAAGGCATTTTGGGTAGACCACGTCCCGTCATCCATCCAGTCACACGACTAATATACAGGACAACAGTCATACAAACCTTCAGTCAGATTACACCTGACCGTAGGTCACATCATGGGCGCTGCACACGCATAAACAAGCGCGAGTTAGTTTAACCCTATAGCGTCGGATCCTATCGTCGCCGATAGAGCGCGGTTGCGGACTTTTCAGCAGCGTAACTCCGCAACCAGTCGTGCTCTCATGTAAATTCAAACGGCGTCTCAAAGCGGAGACATGGGGCTATCTAAATATTTTACCATCATTACAGTAATCTGCCTCTGTTGTCCCTCGAAGGTGACGAATGAGAGCGCGGGGCTGCAGGGATTTTCCCAATCATTTATTCGATGCGTAAAGGCAAGGCAAGTTTATTTGTATAGCACAATTCGTACACAAAGTAATTCAAAGTGCTTTACAGAATAAGAAGGACGTTAAAATCACACAAATAAAAACATGAATAATCACAAATAATCATCATAAATCATCGTAAAAGAAAAAATACGGATGGATGTGTAAAATAGAAGTAGTTGTGTGAAAAAATGGCGTAAATTCTGATACTTCGTTTAACATGATTTTTATGGCTATAAAAAAAAAGACAAAACCGTAATCAACATGATTAGCTCTGTTATCGCTTTCAAACGAAAAATGCAATTTTACTCCTGGCTGGCTGTCAGAAGCTACTGCCCGAACTATGCATCCCTCACTCATCCCATTCAGTGTCATCAGAGCAGTAATCATCATTCAAGTAATTATGAACATGTAAGAGGTTCAATTGTGTTGTGCAGTATTATCTCATGACGTTGTGCAAGGTACATCAAAATGCACTGTACATGTAAGAATTCATAATACATTTACAAATAAATATATGTTTAACATTTTTGTATTAGGTGGTAGATCTTTCAGACGCGATCAGTGTGTGTGAGTTTATGATTTCCGTTTCATACAAAATGAAAATGATTAGGCTGTGTGTATAGGCCACAGAGGCTGGGAGTACTCAGTACTCAAATACAGTACCATATTTACTCTAGTAACTTTTTAAAGAAATTGTAGTTATTTCACAGTGCTTTTCTAGCAGCATACTTTTACTTGAGTAATAGCTTATTATTGGAGTAACAGTACTCTTACTTGAGTAAAAGTTTTGGCTACTTTCTCTTCTCACTGTGAGTAAGATTACAAGTTTTTGTTGACAATACAGTACTACATTGTTTGAACATTTGTGTTTCTTGCAATATGCCTCCAGATGTGATTTCATTTTGCTAATTTTTATGGTCTGTCATTTGAAAATACCAGATTTTGTGTATTATTCAATATTTTGTCCTTTCAAAAAAACTATTAACCTTCTGGACTTAACGTTAGACTACCAGAAGACCATACATTTTCACCTACTGCTTTTTGCATTGTTGCCTTTCAGTGGCTGAGAATAAAGTGTTGTACAGGACACTTTTGAGGTCCACACAGTGTGTCAAATGAATGTGTATGTTGAAACAGAGATGCACTCACTAATTGGGTACCTCTGTGCATAAAATCATTGTAACATGTGTAACATGTCTTCGCTCTACAAATATAGTTGACCTTAAAACATGACAAATTCACTTTATTAGTTCAGAGTAATACATAAGTTACATAAATCAATCAAAATACTGTTGATCAAAACCACTGTTGATCTAGTACTGCAGACACTGTGAGGCCAAGCATATATATATATATATATATATATATATATATATATATATATATATATATATAGTGAGGCAAATAAGTATTTGAACACCTTGTGATTTTGCAAGTTCTCCCACTTAGGCTGTCATTTCTCAGCGACAGCCCAGAAACTTTACTGATCTAGAGAAGATCTGTGTGGAGGAGTGGGCCAAAATCCCTCCTGCAGTGTGTGCAAACGTGGTGAAAAACTACAGGAAATGTTTGACCTCTGTAATTGCAAACAAAGGCTACTGTACCAAATATTAGCACTGATTTTCTTAGGTGTTCAAATACTTATTTGCAGCAGTAACATACAAATACATTATTTAAAAAAATCATACAATGTGATTTCCAGATTTTTTTTGATTATGTCTCTCACAGTGGACATGCACCTAAGATGAACATTTCAGACCCCTCCATTTGCTGTATTCTTGTATGTGAGCCCTGTTTCATCAATGTCTGACACAAATGTTTCTCTCCACAGATCTGTGTGAGCCAAAACCCAGACCTCCTGCTCAGGTCCAGACCTCCTGCACACGTCCAGACCTCCTGCACAGGTCCAGACATCCTGCACAGGTTAGGACCTCCTGCACAGGTCCAGACCTCCTGCACAGGTCCTCATATCTGGAGCTAAGTCCTCACACACTCATGGACATAGTCGTATACACATTTAGGCAAACACACACCTACATAAGCACACACATATACACTCACCCACTCATGCAAACACACACACTGCCTCCTTCTTTCACTGCTCCTGCTATGCCCACCTTTGCTGCTCCTTCTGTGCCTCTCCCTCCTGCTATCCCCCTCGCTGCTCCTGCTACCCCCATCCCTGCTCCTCCTGCTAGCCCCCTCCCTGCTGCGCCCCTCCCTGCTGCTCCTTCTATGCCTCTCCCTGCTGCTCCTGCTATTCCCCTCCCTGCTCCTTGTGCTATGCCGCTCCCTGCTCCTCCTGCTATCCCCCTCCCTGCTGCTCCTGCTATTCCTCTCCCTGCTCCTCCTGCTAAGCGCCGCAATGTTCCTCTTCTTCTCCCTGCTCGTCTTGCCATGGCCCGCCCCGTTGCTCCTCCTGCTACTACTGCTGTGCCCCGCCCTGTTCCTCTTGCTAAGCCTCTCCCTACTGCTCCTGCTCTGCCCACCTCTGCTGCTCCTGCTATGCCACTCCTTACTTCTCATTCTCTCTCTGACCCTGCTCCTCCTGCTTTGCCCTACTCTGCTCCTCGTTGGCGGCTCAGGCTCCCCCCTGCTCCTCCAACTAGGAGACCAAAGTACCCCTTTCCTGCTCGACCTAAGCTCATCATTCCTACTCGTGTAAATTCTCTCGCTGCTCCTCTTGTTGAGTTCCTCACTCCTCCTCCTCCTCCTCCTCCTCCTCCTCCTCCCCCTCCTCCTCTTAAGCCTTTCTTGGATCCTCTTCCTATGCCCCTCTTTCCCTCTATCGCTAGGCGTGCAAAGCTACCCTCTGCTCCTCCTACTGTGTCCCTCTTTGCTCCTTCTGCTAAGCCCCGCCCTGCTCCTCTTGCTAAGCTCCACCCTGCTCCTCTTGCTAAGCCCTGCCCTGCTCCTCTTGCTAAGCCCCACCCTGCTCCTCTTGCTAAGCCCCGCCCTGCTCCTCTTGCTAAGTCCCTTCCTATTCGTCACCCTGTTCCTTTTGCTAAACCCCGCATTGCTCCTCCTGCTAAGTCCCTCTTTGCTCCTTTTGCTGCTGCTATTGCCAGGCCCTTCAGACCATTCATCTCCCATGTTCTATCAGTGTTGTGTGTTTTAGTTATCATTGTGTTATTTCTGTTGTAAATCGATTGTAAATAGTGTGATTGTTGTGTTTTAGTGTGAAACAAAAAACAAAAAAACACAAAAAAAAAAATTTTTTTTAGAAATTTGCCAAAATATGACAGATGTTTAGTATAGTGTTGTGTGTTTTAGTTATCATTGTGTTATTTCTGTTGTAAATCAATTGTAAATAGTGTGATTCTTGTGTTTTAGTGTGAAACAAAAAACAAAAAAACACAAAAAAAAAAATTTTTTTTAGAAATCTGCCAAAATATGACAGATGTTTAGTATAGTGTTGTGTGTTTTAGTTATCATTGTGTTATTTCTGTTGTAAATCGATTGTAAATAGTGTGATTGTTGTGTTTTAGTGTGAAACAAAAAAACAAAAAAAAAAACACAAAAAAAAAATATATTTTTAGAAATCTGCCAAAATATGACAGATGTTTAGTATAGTGCTGTGTGTTTTAGTTATCATTGTGTTATTTCTGTTGTAAATAGTGTGGTTCTTGTGCTTTAGTGTTAAACAAACAAAAAAAACAACATAAATAAGATGTTAAGGATCAGATATTGTGTTTTCTGCTCCTCCTCTTCTTGTGTTTGTTCTTACAGAGCTGGTGGTGACGAGGGCTCCTCCTGCAGCAGACCAGACCAAGCTCCCCCATGCAGAGATGGAGAAAAACGGATGGCCCAAAACAAAAAAACAAAAAAAAAAGAAATATCGATCAACTTACAACAAAAAATTACTTTAATAACATTGTTTTTTAATCTGTAACAGAAAATACGTAAAATGCATCAATTTCCCTAAAATTCATAAACAATATAATCCTCATTTAAACTATAGATATTTTTTAACCAACTGATCATCGATACTGAAAAAATATATATAATAAAATTAAATAAATATCAAAATAATACATTTAAATTAAATATCAAGCTAAAACATTCAAATTAAATAAATGTCAAAATAATACATTAAAATTAAATATCAAGCTAAAACATTCAAATTAAATAAATGTCAAAATAATACATTTAAATTAAATATCAAGCTAAAACATTCAAATTAAATAAATGTCAAAATAATACATTAAAATCAAATAAAATCAATAAACTTTTAAATTAAATTAAATTGTGTTTGTTTTTTGTGAGTTTTGCCAAATGCCATTTGAGAGAATAAATAAAGTTACTTAAAATAAAGTTCACAGTTTTTGTCCTTTGTGTTCAATGCACTTTGTTCAGTGGAATATTTCTTGTGAAATATATAGAAAAGTTACAAACTACATTAACTTCCATTACCTGGTTTTCCTGATTAAGAATCACTGTTGTATCATTTGTGTACACTGCACATAGGGCCTTTATGTGTGGAGTTTGCATGTTTCTCCTTGTGTCTTGGTGGGTTTCAATGAGCAACACACTAAACTTTGAGGTGAGTTTTCCTTGTGTTCAAATTGATAGGTGACCAATGAGCAACTTTGTTTCAAGCATCACTAAAATAAACAAATCTGATTGCACAGTAGCCTACTGTTTGGCTCGAGACATAACAAGGGAGTGGTGCCAGGTAGAGACCGATATCCTGTTTAAAAATACAAAGGTATTTAGTGTGGATTTGCCAGGTGACTAGTTAATAGTAATTCCATAGTTTCCATAGTCCCCCCTGTGTGTGTGTTTGTTTGGGTGTGTGGGTGTGTGTGTGGGTGGGAGGTCTGCACAACATCTTCATGAGTTCAGGTGCATTCCATAGGTGTGCGCCCCCTGGTGGCATGTGTCATTTACCTTCGCATTAGTAAATCAAGCTTGATTTACTAAGTTTGATGTAGTGCTGTACTGCTAGAAAATACCTTACAAAAATAAAATGAAATAAACTGGCACGGCATAGAAGGTAAACAGCGCCCGCTACTGGTATTAAAGTGGTTTAGCCACAGATCAAATTGAACCTTCCCAAATACCGAATCATAAACTACAATATCCAACTTTATGTACAACTAATCAGTGTTCTCTGGTTTATAGACTATGAATGTAAAAATTACATTGTTACCTCTGTCTCTGTTATTACGTTTTCACAAGGTATATTTTGTTAAAGTTATGAAGTAGCTACAATTGAGAAAAACTCACCTCGAATGTTATATTTGCCTATTGATATTCAATCTAAACAGAAATAAACGGCTGCGACGAAATAATAAAAAATAAAAAATAACTCACATTTTCGACCGGGTACTTCGATCGGTCCTTAGGGGAGTACTTCGAATGGTACCTTCGAACGGTGCATTTGGCGAATTGAGACACAGCCCTAGAGTCATACATCACATACATCAGCTCCCAGGAGTCCAATGGGAGCTCTCTTAACAGCATCACAACAAAGTGTCTATGCTGTCAGAATAGCTGCAGACCACGTTAGCGAACAGGCTTTTTTAATTTGACGAATCTTATGTGTATCACTGATTAAGAAAATAAAAGTAGCTCATTCCTCCTCTGTAGTCTGCAGCAGAGGACCATCCCGTCTGCACAAAGAGTGAAAGTTTGGGAACGTTTAGGATGTGTCCAAACCGGTTCTGGTTTGAGCCCTGTTTCGTTCCAGGATGTAGACTTGGTTTAGTCCTGGTTTGGAATGAACTCTGCAGCCTGCGCATCCATGAGTGTGGAGCTCTCCTTCGCTGTGGTTTTCCTACAGATTTTCCTTTTTCACACTTTTTTTGTTTTCTTGCTGAGGGGGAGGTTCTGAGGACTGGGGATGCTCTGGGACAGTTTACAAAAATACACTGGATTGAAGTAAAGGTTAGGGTATTTAGCCTGAACTCTTGCTGGTTTAAGTACTACAATCACAACTGAACCTGTGTGTCCAGAGTCTTAACCTGCAGAGAGAGACACATACAAGTGTTTCTCATTCTCAGTATATGCAAAACTCAGAACCTCCAGAATTCAGTCACTGGACCAACTGGATTTCAGCATTGAAAGTAGCAACCCAAAGGAGAGACTCTTGTGAGGCTCATTCTCCTTTCTGATTGAATAATCGTCTTGAGAACCTAAACATCAAATTATAACAGAACGTAGCTATCACATATGTTTCTGGTAAGTATAAATCAGCATTATAATTGTTATCCACGGGCTAAAAAAAGTATTAACATTAGTTCTCAAGTATTGACAACAATAATTATTGTGCTTCATGAGTATTTATATTTTGTCACTATACAGTATAAAACATACTCGGGGACTATGTTGCCATCTGTCCACAGATCTGACCTGTAACCTGGCTTGTTCGTGTCTCCAGAGGTAGATTAGTATAATATAATAATGTGTAATGTTCCAGACATGTCTATGGAGGCAAGTGGCCAACATGAAAAGTTATGTAGTGCACCTTTACATAACATCAGGACTAAATCAGAACAGAATCAAAATCTACATAATGTCTACACCAGGAATGTGCCAGGTCTAAAACAGGACCAGGTCTAACTCTGGACTAAAACAGGTCTAATCCCGCACACCACAGTTTGAAAACCCGCTGGTCTGTGGTCAGATAACAGTGAGGCGCTTTGAATAAGTGAACTATCTCATATGCAAACCCATTTTCCCGTGTGCTCACCAGGGAAATGATCTATATGAGTCGCAGAGCTCGACATATGGAAATTCACATGATTGTCTTATCAGCTCCAGCTCAATGCCCAGACTGAGCATGCTCAAAGTGAAGCACAGGGGAGTGTCTGCACAGGGGAGTGAGACAGTGCAGCAGAGTGAATGTACATCATAAACAGCCATTTTAGATAACAACTTTACAATTTATATTAAAAGTAAATGAATTATAGGATTTCCAAAGAGTGGTATAGGGTTTCAAAAATTGGAAGTTGCATTAAATAAAACTGAAATATTTTTTGTAAGCTATAAATTAAACTCAGGTGTCTTATTTTTACCAGCAGTACTTACAAATATCTGGCTCCAGACTGTCACCACTGATCAGCGCTTTTCTATCTAAAGAGGCCATTTTTGTTAAGAAATCAACCAGTCTTTGAACAGGAATGAAGGCCTTAGACATAATTAATGCCCTATTTATAACTTCATCTAAATCTAAAAAGAAAAACAAAGGTGTTATCCAGTATGCTAATAGATGTGAGAGCAGCCATTAGGGGCCTGAATGATTATACAAAATATGACTCAGGCACAGGTGTAGTTCAATAATCCTAGCCTACAAACAAAAAGTGTAAACAAACAGGTGTGTAAGTGTCAGTTAGCTCCTCCCTTAAGATAGTACAAGTACAAAGTAGTGGTAAGAGTTAAAACAAATGGGGAAAAAACCCAAAACTACCACATAAGTAAGAGTAACATGTGATTTTTATGTTGTTAATGTCATTTTAAGGACAAAACAGTCATAATAGACTTATATAGTCTTCAAAAAATAAAAAAAATAAAAAATAAATTAATAATAATAACAACAACAACAACAACAATAATAATAATCATAATAATCATAATAATCATAATAATAATCCCATCTGAAACACAAAACCATCAAATAATTTCATATTGTCAACATAAAGCTATTAAAGGTGCTACTAGAAAAAGTTACCCAAGTAAATATGAGCACTGCACCTCTGCCCCTACAGCTGGGACGTTGTTATTTAAAACGCCTTTTACGCACGACTATAATCCATTCGTAAATTTCAGTTAGCATGGTCAAATGTATTTATTTTTCATCAAGTTTTTCCTCATAACTTATTTGTAACATGTAATGCTCAAACTCCCGCTGTATTTCCTCGGCAGTACCCTTTTCCTCCACCGCGCCACTCTCTCCATCTGCGCATCTTTGCGACAGCACGTGAGGGCGCAGTACAGCACGGAGCAGACTGGAGCATGGCGCAGAGGAGGCCAGGCGTAACCAAAAACCTGCCAAACTTCAACTTTACCGTGATTTTAGCCTCATCCGTGCGTAATTGCGCGTAGAACACACCACTATCGAGAAGAACCGCGTCCGATTTTGGGTGAGTCTGTGTAAGTTCGTGTGTGAAACTGGTTTGAAGGTCGAGTTTTCTTCTCTCTTCGCGGACAGCTGACCCCACAAACGAACAGAGTATGCACTATGGGTGTTTGTTGGACTTTTTGGCATGATCTGCAAGCGTTGTGCTACAGGTTATTTAAGTCTGTGGAAGAAAAGGGCGAGTTAAAGCGATACTAATGCGTAATAACTGTTTGGAGATGTGGTGAAAGTGACTCATGGCTCTGGGTGTCTGGATTTTGTTATAGAACTCAGTTGGTCCGCAGATGTCTTCTCAAACAAACACATTTATACGATTTATATTAAAGACAGACTCTGGAGAAGGCTCATTGTTTTTGGTAGTAACCCAGGCCGTTTGAAAGACGAGGAAAAAGCAGGCTACAGCAGGGTGACCACACGTCCCTGTTTACATGGGACAGCCCCAGTTTTGAGCCCTGTGTCCCCTCTCCCAGCAGATTTAGTGATATGTCCCAGTTTTGTACAAGAAATGTCCCAAGATTCTCTATTTTTCACCCATTTGATACCAGTCTAAAGTAAAGAAGGGAATATATTGTCATTCGTTTAGCCAAAATACAGAAAAACACTCTTGAAAATGACCAGATTGCAGAAATATGTACTTGGTTACACTGACTGAAGTCTCTCAGATGATAAATGAGTCGTGCATGGACTAGTGCATAATAATACTCGAAATTACACTGAATCTGGCTGTGTCCCATTTGTTTTTGTAAGATCTTGTCACCTTAGGCTGTTGGCAAACCTCTTAATGGGCATTGATGAACTTTCTTAGCAATAACTCATTAATGGCAAAGTAACAGTGATCGCATAGTGTTATTGTGAGTGTTTTAGTTGACTCGCCAGGTTTATATTTCAATGTAAATACAAGTCAAATGAAAATATGAATGTAATTCTACTCCATAATAATAATGAGTCTATCTGTATGTCGGCATAGCTTGGTTTATATGTGAATCGATTTGGCCTGTAGGAAAACAGTAACACTCATAAAGTTTGGTATGAGCTGAATATTAGATAAAATGAACAATGTGAATGAAGAAAAGTAGTTCCCTTTTTATAGTGGTGTCCAGAGATCGATTGATATGGGTTTTTTTGTTTTTTTTGTTGTTTTTTTTGATGACCGATGCTGATACTCATTGTGTATAATACAGAGCTCTCTCGATATTTTTGGCCTGATATTTTGATCTGATTTTCCCCAAATTACGTAATTTTTAATGCACTACAAACTCACCCATCGCTCATTTTTGCCATAATCCTAAAAGAGAGCTGTGTAATCATGTTTTTGCAGCTATTTCTTTATATTCAAGTGTTAATATAAAGCTTTGTGTGTATTTTTTAGACAGTAGATCGATCAAAGCAAATTTTCTTGGAGATTTAAGGCCGATAGCAAAAAAAAGTTGTTAAAAAGTCCAAATATTGGTCAACTGATATATCAATCTATCTCTAAGAGTGTCATTAATTGCAACAACTGTAACAAGGCTCATCTCTTTTGACTTGTGACATTCCCAGTGTGGTTGTCAGTATATTCCAATCAACCCTTCCTACAGGACTGCATCAATTTGGAAAAAGTGAATAAAATGTTATTACAAATGTTGTGATTATGAGTAGATTTGCAATTGCTGTTTTTAGACCAAAATTGAAATTCAATTCAAATCACATTTTATAAACTCATACATGAACATTAACCTGACTGAATTGCTAAACAGGGATCCCGTGCTTTTAAGAACATGTTTGTAGAGGTCTAAACGACAGGGATAGAAGGTTTTATACATAAAAAAAAAACACTGTCCTACTTCCATCTGTTTCACTTAACCTACATCCTTATCTGTTGTGCTCTGTTAGTGGCTCTGTGTTAGCAGCTCCCTGTTGGCATCCTGTCCCTCTCTCTGTTCTGTTGTGATTGTGCTGATGCATGTAGCGCTCTGCCTTTTTATGGACAGACTCGGAGGAGCAGAGGCGTGTGTCCCACTACACTCAGGGAGCAGCTGTTGGCCTGTGGACAAACAGGTGGGGTCACAGCACTCCCGGTGGTCAGTTCAAGGCACGACGGACAATTGCGCCGCTAATAGATATTGAGGCATCTTTTCTGGATCACTAGCAGCTGATTGTGGGACCCTAATGTCTGTGACCCACTTTAAGAAGTGTTTAGAATCCAAATTGGGATTACACAGTTTGGTTGAAAATCAGACTTTTGGCACTACTTTAATACAAGCTGTAAATATGACAAATGCATTTTCTTATAGGATTGATAAAATATATATTAACCATAACAGTAAGAGATATCTCAATTTTCCATAGAGGCCTCCATGTACATCTATGGAGGCAAGATGCCTTGTATGATCACTGCTACTAATGGGTTTCAGAAGGAATAAAATTTAGGGCCATTGCCACAGCAAATAACAATTTAAAAGAAAATATCATATGTTTTGAATGTGAAAACTCCTCACAGTGTCGTCTATAAACACTCTGCAAAAAGACAAATTGCTCTGGAACTTTCCTGGTTAAATAAAAAAGAAAACGTTTTACATTAACTTGACATTTGGCATAGTGACTCTTCAGGTCATCCCCGTCAAAAAAGTCTGAGGGGCTAAGTTTGTATTTTGCATGGTGTTGCCATGGTGATGCCTGGAAAAAACCCATGTTTTTGCATTTTGTGCATCAACGCTTCTAACGTCTTTTGACTTGTTTGGTGCCAAATGCAGCCCAAAGCTGCAGTAAAACACAGGCAAGTGGCGTGTCAGCGCCACCCACATTGAGTGCCAGGTCAAGGCCCCGTGAGGGCCGTTCAATGCTGCTTGCTGCTTTAATTCTCTTTCCTCTCTATCCCACTCCTCTCTCTCTTCTCTATCTCTCTCTCCTCTATTGCTTTCTCCTCTCTATCTCTAGCTCCTCTTTATCGCTCTCCTCTCTCTCCTTTCTATCGCTGTCCTCTCTCTCTCCTTCTCTCTGTCTCTCTCTCTCTCCTCTGTTTTTCTCTTTGCTTCTCCCTCTCACGTTCTCTATTGCTCTTTGCTTCTGTCTCTTTCTTTGGCTCTATCTCTCCTTCTCCTTCTCTATCGCTCTCTCTCCCTCTCTATCACTCTGTTCCTTTCTCTCTCCATCTCTGTCCCGCTCTCTCTCTCTCTCTTTACAGTAGTCATATTGTTCAGTATCTCCTTTGTTTAGGTGCACATTTCCAGCTCCTGTGTCTTGTTTTGCCTCTGAGCTTGTCTGTCTATTTTTGGAGTGTTGGTGACACTGGCCTCTGTAGTTGTGCAATACTAGTTCTAGTGTGGTGTGACCATAGACTATATATAGTATATATCTATACCTTTAGTGCTATAGTATGTATAAACGGACATAGCTAACCTGCTAGCCACCGCGTTCCAAATAGGAAGCGATCATGGGTGCGCTTTCAGCGCCATCGACTCTGGCTCCAATTCACTTTACATTGGAAAACTGTAACCCCTCTCTCTGTAACTGCTGCTGTCAGACTCATCATTTTGGTCTTAAAATGTTAATATTAACCCGCTCTACATGATCTTGGTATTATTTCGCTATTTTGTCTGCGAGTCAAGATATGACCATTAATAACAGACCAGGTTTCTCCAGCAAACATTAGCAACAGGTTTGATTGACAGTGTTGCGTAACAGCCTCTGCTAAACCAACAGTGCGGGTTTGACTCCTTGGTTACTATGATACTCGAAATTCCAAAATATGGAACTCAACTCCAAATTCACCCCTGTATCTGCTCGAGCCTCGATGAGGTTCATTTGACTGGAGCCGAACGTTATAGGTGACGTCACACTTATTTAGTCCTTATTCATACAGTCTGTGGTTGTGAGCTTTCTTTGTTTTGTCCTGGTCTTTTTGGAAATGTAGACATAGATCAGAAACTCTAGTTAGACCCTGGCTTAGACTTAAGTATTATATAATTATTTTTTTAGGTTGTACACAGTGCAGAAGATGATGCCTCTGGTTTTGTTCATTTTGATTATTTTATATTTCACCTGCCAAATGAAAAATTTGAAAATAAGACATTTGGCAAGCCAGCTCACAGTAAGGACAATTGTCTTTCATGTAGAGTTGTCAAGTGTATGATTACCCAGATATTAATCGATAATAAAACCTGTACTGAAACTAGATATTCATTTGAGCAGGTATCGATACTAAAAAAGTCACATTTACGAGACAGAATTGAACCTTTCCTCAATATCTTTAGAATGATCTTGAGCTGTATCTTTCACAAGTTTAAGACCCATAGACTAGTATACACCCATGGACCCCTATGAACCTACTGGACACTGAGGGATTACACAGATATAACACACATGGGAGTATAAAGGAAAGTACTATGATTTAACACATGCATTTTGAGGTCATGTTGTGATCCTCACGGTTCCCTTGGAGAGAGCCGGATCACACAGAGGCAGCGCAAGAGGCCGAAGCTTTGTAAACCCCAGTGAGGAATGTCCATGTTAGTCTTCAGTCCTGAGACTCAGAGGCCCAGAGACTACAGCCTAAACAAACCTGTGAAAGCAGACACCTGAGTATTTTAGGAAGGAATGAATCTCCCCAAGTATCATCAGGGGATCTGCCATCATCTGTTATCTTAAGGTCTGAATATAGAGGTTTCAAAATGACCTTGGTGTGATACAGAGGAATGCTAAGAAAAAGGTTATTTTCAGTATGTAACACAATTAGCTGCATTCGTCATGTTGAGGTTAAAAGTCACATTATTTTCATTTTCAGATCTATTTTATAATATTGTTTCCTCATCACAAACAGACCTGGAGTTATGTCGTGTTTCTTGTAACACACAAACCCACATTGCACATTTACGCTGAGTTCTTCTCTTAAAACTGAAAACACTCTGTCCCACCTTGTGATGTCATGTGGTAATACAGGAAGTGCTCCATTGTGTTTATAAACTCCACACACTTTCACATCTTCTACCTTTAGTTTAATAACTACCGCTTCATGACATCACAAGGTGGAACAGAGCATTTTAAACTTTGGAGATATAGACGGACTAATAATAAAGTGTTACTTAAACATGTGTGAATGAAACAAAACACAACTCCAGTATGTTTTTGAGGAGGTAACAGCATTATAACATGGCTTAATCTCACAAGAGTCAATTATAATATAGAACCTTCAAGGTACTCTGCATTTGACCCATCCTTTAGTGCCGCTGGGGCATCCTGTCAGAATCAGGGGCCCATCTCCAGAGTCTTGGTCAGAACTGCCTAAGCTGGAGGGTTTGTCTTTTGTGCATGTTTTGGGCTGATGACGGAAACTCGCCCAGTCCCAGGGAGAAACATGCAAACGCCACATAGAAAAGCCACTGGTGTCAAACCCGAGACCTTCTTGTTGTGGGGCGAGGGTACTAACCACTCAGCTGATCTGCTATTCCAGCATCTCATCAAGTGTCTGTCAGTACTGTGAACCTTTGCCAGTGAACTATATAGACCATGATTTGTTTCAGTTCGGCTGTCAGGAAGTCATTTGTAATTACTATTTTAATTTAGACTTTGGAAATTGAAAATAACTATCACTGTATGACTATTCTTTAATATCACAATGTGGCTTTTATACTAATTCTGACCATTTTAAAACGATTAGGTCTGATAACCTTTTTGGACCCGACATAGAAATGAGACATAGTGTTGGGAAGTGGTGCGTAGTGCTGATGAGGCTGTGTGGATCAACTCACTGACCACAGACCAGAGGCAGCGGGGACGGCCCAAACTCTCCCCTTTGCCCCCTCTTCCTCCTCTCCCCCTCCCTCTCTGAAAATGGACACTAGTGTATTTATAGCCCCACGGCACAGGGACTCTCTGTTTCTTGAAGACTGTAAGGAGGACCACAGAGCTGCTCTGTCGTATATTCTAGACTGTTGTACTGTCACTTTTCTGTTGTAGTTTAAACGGGTAGGAGGACTTCACTTTTACTTACATATTTCTTCAAGTTTTTGTAGTATAATTATGTTTACAGTATTGGTTTATGACAGAAAATGAGTGACAAGTTCCTTAAATGTATTTTATCACAGATGTTCTGTTTCTGTCTAGACTAACCCCCTGACCTGAGCGACACACAGATGGAGAAGCCGGTGTTGCAGACGCAGCCCTCCACGCTGCCGTTCTTTGACACAGCTCACGCCTTTAACCTCCTGAGGGGGATCCATGAGCTGCGCGCTGAGAGGAAGTTCTTTGATGTGACTCTTTGTGCTGAGGGCCGTGAGTTCCACTGTCACCGCACGGTTCTGGCGGCTGCGAGTATGTACTTCAGAGCCATGTTTGCTGGGACACTGAAGGAGAGTGCGATGGACCGGGTGGTGCTACACGAGGTGTCCGCAGAGCTGCTGGAGCTGCTGGTGGACTTCTGTTACACAGGGAGAGTCACAGTGACTCAGGAGAACGTGGACCTTTTGTTGAAGACTGCAGACCTGTTTCAGTTTCCCTCTGTGAAAGAGGCCTGCTGCGCTTTTCTGGAGCAGAGGCTGGACGTGTCCAACTGTCTGGAGATACAGGACTTTGCAGAGGCCTACGCCTGCAGAGAGCTAGCTGCTAGCGCGCGTAAGTTTGTGCTGAAGAACATCATGGAGCTGGCCAAAGGCACAGACTTCGAGCGGTTACCGTGGAAGCGTTTGCTAGAGTTTGTGACAGACGATGAACTGTGTGTGGACAAAGAGGAGACGGTTTATCAGATCGCGGCGCGCTGGGTGAAGGCTGATCTACAGAGGAGGCTGCACTATTGGCCTGAGCTGCTGCAGCAGGTGCGCCTGCCCTTCGTGCGCAGGTTCTTCCTCTTGGCTCATGTGGAGAGCGACCCTCTGGTTTACCTGTCCCCCACCTGTCTGCGCCTGGTGAATGAGGCGCGCAGCTTCCAGAGCTATGAGTATGACCGACATGATCGCCCGTGTCAGCGTATGAGGCCGCGGCCCTCCACCGGGCTGGCCGAGATCCTGGTGGTGATCGGGGGCTGTGATCAGGACTGTGATGAGCTGGTGACGGTCGACTGTTATAACCCTCAGACCGGACAGTGGAGGTACCTCGCTGAGTTCCCTGATCACCTGGGAGGAGGCTACAGCATCAGTGCTCTGGGCAATGACATCTATGTCACAGGTAGGACTTATTTACTGATGAAGGACACTCACATTCAAACATAGGAATAGAATATTGACAACTGAATCTATCACGGTCAGCAACTCATACACTGTTGTTCTATCAGGAAAAATTGTCTAAAAATTTGTCTAGAATAGTAGAGAATAATTGTGACCAGTTGACTATTACAATTCTGGTTGAATATTTTAATAATTGTGGCCATTATCTGGACTATAACCTCGAAAACCTGACAATACACTTTATAGAAGCTTTAAGTTAAAAATGTGTTTTAAAAAATCTCCATATAAAAAATTAATTGAACTTGTTAACTGTAAAAAATAAAACAACCTGCACACAAGTTGACTACTAAAATCATCATTATTTGTAGCTTTAAAAAAATCGTGTTTCCTCTATACTTGTGTGACGTCTGCAGATAAAATTACCCTTGTGTCCGAATTGCCTTCCCATTAGGATTTCTTGGGCTTCATTGGGTGTCCTTCTATTTGTGATCTAGACCAGAGACCTTATAAACTGGCAGCTAACAGAGCTTATAAATAAATAGCTATGTCTTTGGCAAAAGGTGATTCTTCTGAGCAAACAGAAGAACACTGTGTCCTGCCAGGACCCCTCTGCTTTCATAAGCCCGTCATTAACAAAAGCTTATCTGACAACATGACTAGGTTCACCTTTGAAAAGATCCAAGATGTTTACTTCATCAAGGTTATAGCAGGAAACTGACAAACAGTTATAAATTTAGCTGTGGAGGATCACTTCTCCAGTGACAGTTACCAGCAGCAGTGTTGCGTAATACTGACTTTCAGATTTGAATTCAATTTAAATGTAAACATGAAATACCAAATGCGCACTATGTAACTTTTTTGGTGCATGGTCAACCTTGTCTCCATGGAGATGTTTGCTTTTTCTGGAACGGTCCACATATATTTCTTTTTTTGCTCAAAAAAATTAGTTATAAATTAGGTGGCTGTCAGTAAGCTTTTCGTGTTCCTACCACATGTATCTCCATAGACAGAAGCAGGCGACACTCCCATACTGAGTTACAGCTCAGATCTGTGGTGAAGCAACCCTGCTCACAGCAAAAATGCATGTTTTTCCAAGTTTTTTTTTTTTAATAAATGCATAATTGAATGAATCTATACCTTTAGTGCTATACTGTGAATCATTCCAGACAAAGCAATGACATGGAACAAGCTCAGTTGGTCTGATCCAATGGCCCATGGGTTGGCAGTTCGGTCCCACTTGCCACAGACGAATACTGTTGTTGTGTCCTTGAGCAAGACACTTAACCCGCTTTACTCCCAGTGTCTGCGTACATTGGTAGATGAATGTATGTGTGAATGGGTGAGTGGTCTTTTAATGTAAAGTGCCTTGACGGTAGAAAAGTGGTATATAATCGTAACCATTTACTATTTTGAGATTTTAGTTGTAAAATGTCTCAAATAATTGGTACAAAATTCCTTAAAAACCCTGATCTTTATTCTGTCTTTATGTCTTGTAGGAGGCTCTGATGGTTCACGGCTGTACGATGGCGTGTGGCGATACAAGTCCAGCGTAAACGAATGGACCGAAGTCTCTCCGATGCTGAAGCCGCGCGAGTACCACAGCTCCTGCGTTTTAAAGAGCCAGCTCTATGTGGTTGCCTCTGACAGCACCGAGCGATACGACCACGCCCTAGACTGCTGGGAGGCCTTACCCCCAATGCTGCACCCCATGGACAACTGCTCCACCACCACCTGTAGGGGGCGCCTGTATGCCATAGGCTGCCTGGCTGGAGAGGACACTATGTCGGTCCAGAGTTACGACCCAGAGACAAATCGCTGGACTTTGGTGAACTGCGGTCAGCTGCCACCCTGGTCCTTCACCCCCAAAACAGTCACTCTGAACGGGCTCATCTACTTTGTCAGGTGAGGAAGTGGAGTCTATTTAGCATGTACACAACCCTTTACTACTATTGGTACCCTTGATAATTAAAATTAAGGTATACTCGTAAAGGAAAGTCAGGCTGTCAGGAGCAGCCTCAGTGCAGGGCTTGTGGAACCATCTCCAGATCTTGAGATTACCTTGGTCTGGTCACTATCTAACTGGAGGATTGCCTATTTCTATTGTGAATGGTTTGGAGCATAATGAGTAGATTATGCTCAGAACACTATTGTAAACACAGTATAAACATAGTAGAGCTTGGGATAGTGCCATCACACCAATGATCTCCAGTTGACCTAATGTGATCGAGATTCAACCAAATACTGGTTTAGGCCGTGAGTGCAGCTGGAGAATGTTAGTTGAGTTTTTTTAGTGTTAGAAAAACCTCAGAGTCTTGCATATCCTTTCTAAAATGACTGACTACAAATATAAAGTTGCGTTGATTAATCATAAATTGAGATTTTAACAATGTTCAAAGCTTCAGAAATCACTCTGTTTTAATTCTCCCCAAATTTTGACAAGTTGAAATCCTGTGTACATAACTTATTCAGTATATGAAAACTGGAACATATTTCTTGGGGCTCAATATTTATTACGCAAGTGTGGATATTTTTGTTATTTTAGTATCTTCTATGACTTCTATGGCTAATTATTGCTTCATTATTATTTTATGTTATTTGTTGCAGCTCAGGCCTTTTAATGAGGCTGTCTATTTTTTATTTAATTTAATGCAAGACAGACAAACATCGTGACCAGTCATACAGTAGTGACAAGTGGTGATAAGACATACCAAGACATGACAAGACGTACCAAGACATGACAAGACGTACCAAGACCTAACATGGTTTGTAGACGTAACAGCTATTTGCTATTGTGACAAGCCTGTATTGGATGTGTGTTGTGTGTGTGATATTTCTGTGATTTTGGAGGGGGTAAGATGGAGACGGTAGAGGACAATGCTAGTACCAGTAATTTATAAATGAGAAAAGAAGAAATATGGGACAAGGCAAAAAATGAAGCATCATCAGCATCATCGTTTATCATATACATCTCTGACGGGATATGTCTTGCTTCAAAATGTGTTATCGTGACTTGCCATAAATCATCGCTAGACTTGTTTTGAGGATTTCTGCCAATAGCATTCATTACAACCATGCACTTATGTTAGGATAGTGGCGGAGTTGCTGTTGTTTTCATCTCATCATGGGGAGCACATTTGATGGAACGTGACGTGTGTTTTCTATGAGCATTATTTTAAGTTCTAAACATTAAATTAAATTCCTAAGCAAAGCTACCCGAAAACACATTTAAAAGCAAAAACAACATAAACAATGCGTAATATGAGTCCTTTAAACTCACATGAGCTGTTGACATGTTAAACCATTTCCCATGTCATCAATCTGAGTGGCTTTACTGTACCTGTCACTGAGGCCTGACTACATCCATATTTTTGTAGCTTTGGCTTCAGTCTGCTTCTGTTTCTATTTTCAGGGATGATTCAGCGGAGGTGGATGTGTACAACCCTCAAAAGAACCAATGGGACAAGATTAGCCCAATGACACAGGTGAGATATAAGTCCTGTTTACAACTACACACACAGATACAAGTATAAGACACACAGACTAGTTTACACCCATGGACCACTATGAACCTACTGGACACTGAGGGATTACACAGATATAAGGACAAAAACTGCTTCACAGGCTTAGTATCACAGAAATCTTTTACAATTAAATACATACAATATTAAAAAAAAAAAAAACAAAAAACAAACATGCATTATAGGTTAACCATTTTTATCTTGATTAAAACTGCTTCCCTTTTAATTGCAATTATCCCTCAATTAACCTAAGTGATATCCCCTACATTTTATTCTTTTTTCACTTTAAATTATAGGCACACTTGGTAACTTTTCTGGTGGACGATCTGCCACCTGTTTGTCTCTTTGGAGATGCCATGGCTTTGCATAGATTGTCTCATAGTTTTGCTTTAAACTCTGTCTCCATAGATGGACAAGCAGTTTTTGTTTTGTTATTCAGAGACATGTAATTAAATAAATACTAGAGAGCTAAGTTTAATGCCATACTGGGAAACTAGAAAGAGCAATAACATCTCCCTGGAGACAAGTAGATGGCTGACACGCCACCAGGGAACAGGGAAAGTTACACAGTGCGCCTTTAGCTGTCTTTTATATTTTTTCCTAAATTTTCTCTGTGCACGACAGCACCCAGCAACCTCACTGTTAGCTTCACTACTTGCTGTCATTTTTATCTCAGTGTTTTTTGCAGAGTCAGTGAATAAATATTTAAAGATAAGACAGTGGACAGGGAGCTGTGTGTGGATGTCACTGACAACATGTCAAACACTGCAAAAATAAAATCAATACTTTACCGGAGGACACTTTAGAAAGAGGGATGTTTGTCTCAATGTTAACGCTAAAGCAAATTTTGAAGCATAATAAAACGGCGCTACAAACTGAAGTATTCTACATATAAAAATAAATGGTTAGTCTTTATTTTAATGAATTCGAATTTTAATAGGTTGTTTATTTTAACCTCCTGAGACCCGAGCTCTTGCATGACATGCTTTATTAATTTTTCTTTCTTATTTGGGTTGGCCGGGACCTGATGAGTCTAAATACAAAGAATTATCTTTTTACATTATGTAGTTTCTGAGAAAAAAATATGTAAATCAAATGTCCTCATATGTGGACATTTTACTCATTTTGATAAAACATTTGAATAATGATTTGCAAAAACTATTTATTAAGACCCTGAACACAGCAACATTTGTCTTGAATGTAAAAACAAAATGAGAAACAATTGTGCCTCTTGGAACAATGTGTCTCGTGTGAAGAGCTTATGACAGGAGGACAGGAAGAAAAATAAAAGAAAATTAAAATAAAATATTCTAAACATTCGAAACTGTTAAAAAATGAAAATATATAACATATTTACATTGTTGCTGTTTTTGTTGCTGTTATTCTTCATCTAATAATTTGCACTGTGGCCTAGACAACCCAAAATGTGTTGTCCACATATGAGGACACCAGGTCTCAGGAGGTTAAGTTTTCCAATTTTAATAAACGCAAGCTGGCTAGCGTGCTACTGTGCACAGAACCCATTTGTTGCTCTCTCTTTTCACCTTAAAATTTTATATAAATAAAATGGTTAACTTTATTTTATTGCAAAGATATAACACATATCTGTGTCTTCTGCAGGTCCATGTTGGAGGCAGTGTGGCGGTTTTGGGCGGTAAACTCTATGTCTCTGGAGGTTATGACAACACATTTGAGCTTTCCGATGTGGTGGAAGCGTACGATCCCGGGACACGGTCCTGGACTGTGGCCGGAAGACTACCTCAGCGCACTTTTTGGCACGGCAGCGTTAGCATATTTAGACAGTTTATGCCCCAAGTTTCGATCGCTTTTGAGCCTTTGGAAGCCCCCGATTCTAATGCGATTCAACTGCACCGTCACCAACGGCAACAAGTGCTCCAAAACAATTTGAACAATCTTAATCAGAACCAGGATGTAGATGCTGCACACTGATGTGAGCAAGAAACACAGGGACACTTTGCATACACTGCCCTTAACATAAAGCCTATTGGTGCCCTTGAGACATGTTGGCAAATGAGGTTGGAAAAATTGACTTTATTCTTATTTTTTATCTTTTGCACCAAGAAAATGTTTTGGTTTTTTTGGTTTTTTTGTAAATTATGGTGCTTGGTAAATTTTTTATATTGCAGCCAGGTGTTTCCAGCATTTGGGAAATATCTATGAATTGTAAATGATAAGTGGTAATATCATTTGCACTGGTGGTTCCAGTAGCTTCAAATTTCAGTGCTCCTGGTTTGGTCCTAGTTTGATCTTGGTTTGGTCTTGGCTCAGCCCTAGTTCTGCCCTGGTTTAGTCCTGGTTTGGGCCTGGTTTAGTCTTTAAATTTTGAAGAGATTTCGTAGATATTGGAACCACCAATGCAGTGATTCTGGTTTGGTCCTGGTTTAATCCTGGTTTGGTCTTGGTTTTGCCCTGGTTTAGTCCTGGTTTGGGCCTGGTTTAGTGTTTGGATTGGTGGTTCCAGTAGGTATGAAAATCTCTTCAAATGTCAATAATCCTGGTTTGTTCTTGGTTTGGTCCTGGTTAGGTCCTGGTTTAGCCCTAGTTTACTTCTGGCTTGATCCTGATTTGATCCTGGTTTGATCCCAGTTTAGTCCATGAATCGCTGCTGGAGAACTGCTCAAATTAGCTCATGTTGGGTCTTGGGGTCAGAATGTCTCCAAAAACACCAAGTTATCATAGAGTTTATCATGGGGACAGTGCTTGTGGAGCGAGCTGTGTTTGTGTAGTACAGTTTACTGTGAAACTGATCATGATGCTGAAGCTGTAATCCTCAAAAGAAAAAGCACTTTTCAACAATAAGCAGGTCTATTTGATTCATCCAGTTTACTCTAACATATAATGGACATGGCCCCTTCTATAAAGCAACCAGTGAATAAGGAATTTTGACGTTAAATAATGACAAATCTAATGAACAACTGATACAAGACCATATGAGACACAAAAAACAAACAGATATGGCTTAAAGCTGCATTACATAATTTTGTGCATTTTTAAAGATACAAAATAATTCCCAAACTAACAAACAAACTGGTATTTTTTATGTTACCAGGCACAGGTAGTCAATAGATTTATATCAGTATCTTAAAAATATGATCAAATCTGGCCATAGCACTATTATAACATGCATCTTATGGTGTTTACAGTCACAAAGATCTCTGATATAAATTGGACTGTTCTGTTTACATTCCACATGTGTAAAATGAAGCCCTCACAGACAGCTGTCCTGACTCAGCCTCGCAGATGTTCACCAGGTGGGCCCACTCATCACCGTGCGATTATTTCAAAATGGCTCCATGCAATTTCAGTTCATTACCTGATGTTATTCTCCCTGTTGGCAAAATTAGCCTGAACTGACACCGATGGCTGTGTTCACACTAAGGTTATAAAAAGAAAAGAAAAAAATCAATACCTGGATACTAACTGATATTAAAACTACTAGCAGTGAAAGTGTGATACTAATAAGATACTGCAAAAACGGGACAAAAGCGCATATTAAAAAACATTATTATTATTATTATTAAAAACTACATTACTAAATTGTCTTTTTAAATGATCATGTTGGTACCAAAATTTGCTTTGAATATCAAGCCTTTTCCTTAACATCAAAAGCGACTTGTTCAGGTTGAGTCTTGGTCTGATCTCTGTTTAGCTCAAGTATAGGCTTGATTTGGTTCTAGTCCTGGTCTAGTCCTGGTCTAGTCCTGGTTTGGACCAGGTTTAGTCTTTGCCTTGGTGGTTCCAGTAGCTAAAAAAATCTCTTTCAATGTTCCCGGTAGTCCTGGTTTAGCTCTGGTCTAGTCCTGGCCTAGCTCTGGTTTAGTCCTGGCCTAGTCCTGGTCTAGTTCTGGCCTAATCGTGGCCTAGTCCTGGCTTAGTCCTGGCTTAGTCCTGGCTTAGTCCTGGCCTAGTCCTGGTCTAGTCCTGGTCTTGTCCTGGTCTAGTCCTAGTTTTGATGGTATGAACACAGCCTGTTTCACGTCCCATTATCTTATCCACTATAACCACAGTATGTGCATGAAGTATTTTTATAGATTTTGTATTGAACCTTAAATGTGTTTATTTATAGATTTATTTTGCTGTGTTGTCTAATGGCGTTTTGTTGGTGAAGTGAATATTCTTTTATTGCATCCAAACTGGAATTGCTCAGACTGTGTTTTTATGTTACATTTACTTCTTGAAATGGTATTTTTTGATTTTGTGGTTTTAAAAGCAGCTTTAGTTTAGGTTGGTGAATACACTAAAGACTTGTGTAGCGTTTACATGGGAGATGAGAATGAGAAGTCGTTTGCAGGTTTCATGTGCTACTGTTGTGATCAGCAGCTAATAAGCAATACATGGAGTGACCCATTTTGTAATGGAAATATTATATTGTTGCATTTACAAATAAATTTATGTTTTGTAAAACTTATAATGTGTTATGTTATTTTAAAAATGACTCTCCCAAGACCTGTACACATTAAAGGATCCATATTTTCTGATCTATATTATAAGGTTTCCTCATCACAAACAGACCTGGAGTTGTATTTTGTTTCATTAACACACAAAAACTGCATAATTAGGCTGAGTTCTTCTCTCAAACAGAAAACACTCTGTTCCACCTTGTGATGTCATCAAGTCATAATATAGGAAGTGCTCCATTATATTTTTAAACTTCGACAGACTAATAATGCAGGGTTATTCAAGCATGTGTGAAAGAAACAAAACACAAGTCCAGGTTTATTTTTGAGGAGGTAACAACATTCTAACATGGCTTAAAGCTCACAAGAGTCAATTTTGCGTAATATAGGACCTTTAAACCACTGTATATATGTAAATAGTCCATGGATCCATTTATGATAAACTGTCCAGGAACTGAAGGTGGAAATTAGCAAACGCATTACTTTTTCAGTAGGGCAGTGTTTTTATGTTCATTGTCCCTGATAACTAAACAAATATACCAAACTAAACCTTCACAAAAGTACAAATTAGTGGTGAGCTGTTAATCAAATCAAGATCGTGATTCAGTCATGTCTAATCGTGTATGATCAGCTTGGGGCTTTTTAAAGTACCGTAGAAGTCTACAGCCAATCCTCCATCAGTAAAAGCGTGTGGTTTGGAGTTCAGAATTTTTGCAGAAAGAAATTTGACTATTTCTTTTTGTTAAACTGCAATAATTAAAAGTCTGTTTTTTGTTGTTTTGTTTTTTGGCTTGTTTTTTTTTTTTTTTTTTTTTTTTGCATTTTGTTGTATTGTTTTTCATGTTTCATGTTCTCATGTTTAAAAATCAAGAAAAAAAAGAATTAAAAAAGCCCTAGCACAAACAAACATTAGCTGTACCGTGAAGCTGCTATGGACCTATTAGGATCTAGATAGTTTCTTTTGTTAGCACTAGATGGCGATAATACATCTTCTTGGATGTGAGCTGAAGTTAAACTCAACAGAAGAACAATACTGGCAATTTCTTAGCATAATGTTTTAGTGAATAATAAAATAATAATAATAATAATAATAATAATAATAATAATAATAATAATAATAATAATAAACTAAAATGTATTGTTTTATTTTAGTGGGGAAAAAAAGCAGGACAAGAGCCAGACCAAGATCTTATACTTTGTTTTAATCATTATTTACATGGAATGACATAAAACTACATAAATAAACCAAACATAATTTAACAGTATTAAAAAATACCAAATTAGAATAAAGAAAAATTAAATGGAGAGAGAACTCTTGTGATACTTCTTCATTTTAGTAAAACTCTGAACCAAGGAACAACATTATATGAGGACCGTGGTATCTAAATAATCTTATGAGACAATTGTTGTTTAAAAAATACAACAATATGGCACATTTGTGAAGCCAATCCCAAACAAATAATTAAGGTTCAACATTTGTGGATTAGTGACTCTCACCTTCACCTTCTGGAAGTTGCCGTGGGCGCCGCCATTGTCATTCAGGTTGTATTATTTAGCACGGACCTGCCGATTTTGACAGCAAATAACTACAAAGCCGTTTTAAAGCCTCCCAGAGAATCAGTACCGTGTTGGTGCACATGAAGAATGAACATTTTACACAAATCAACTTACTTTATATCAGATTTTAGCTCCAAAACTTTTCGCAACTTCTCCATTGAAATGAATGGGATTCCCACTTAACCAGAAGTGCCAACACAAAGAAAGTGTGTTTTTTTTGCTCGGTTTGCGTTTCGTAGCAAAAGGGGGCGAGGTGGACTAAGGTCAATATAGCCATCTTTCCTGGCCAATCTAAACTGCACACTTTGACAAAACTTTACAAAGATGTGTGGGTCTAGAACCACTTTCTGTCTCGCTGATTTCAGACAGTGTGATTGACAGGTGGACGAACCAATCAGAGAAACACATTGGTCTGTTCATTTCAAAACAAACATGGCCGCTTAAAAGGTCCAAAATTACACAAAACTGATTGTTATGAACGTGGCCATGTTATAATGCTGCTTCTTCATCAACATACGTGGTGTTATGTTTTGTTTCATTCAGATATGTTTGCGTAATCCTGGTTTATTAGTCTGTTTACATCTCCACAGCTCAAAATGAATCAGAATCAACAAGCAAAACATTAAGCTGTTATTAATCTCTGGTAAAAGAAGTTATGTATTTTGTTCTGAAAGATACGAGAATATTAATTATCCTCTGTGGTTGGATCGTTATGGACTGGCTGATCACGCAGTCCCCAACTCCTTACTTTCTTTTATTTCCTCTGTTATTTCTGTCAAGTCCACAGTGCTCTCCAAAGCATCCATCTTTTCTGTTTTTTCCTTCTTCTTTCTCCTTTTGGGTTTTCTCTTCGGGCCTTTCCCTCCTTCATCATAATCCGAATCCAAACCTGTGTCGCTAAACCAACGCTCGCTTAAGTCCTCTATACCGTCTTTGGGCGTTTTTTTCTTCACCGTTTTAGTTTTAGTCTTGGGTAGTTTCAGTGACTTTTTCGTAGCCTTAGATTTCTTTTTGAGCAGGTCTTGTATAATTTGCGCAGAGGTGTTTGCGTCGTAAGTATTGTCCACGTCGTCCACTATGATGTTTCGGAATTTCCTCTCCTTTGGGTTGTAGTTCTCGGTTCGCTTGTGGACCAGAGAGTGACGCCGCAGGTGGGCCTAAAGAAAGAGAGGACATTAATTGCAAAATCTGTAAAAATTAAATTAAATTATTTGGTGTTGAATGCGAGACAGGCTTTGAGTTGGAATGCACAAGAGTAAAAATATATGTGATTACGCTGTTTTCTGATCTCTGTTATAGTGTTGTTTCCTTATCACAAGCAGTATTTAGGCTGAGTTCTTCTTTGTGATGTCATGTGGTAATACAAGAAGTGCTCCACTGTGTTTTTAAACTCCATACACCTTCACTAGAATCATTTGAGTAATTTCCGCCTTGGAATTTCCCATCTCTACTGACTTTAACGTAAAATGTAGCTGTTAACTTGAAAAATACCGCTCCATGATATCACAAGGTGGAACAGAGCATTTTGAGCTTTGGAGATGTAAAAAGGATTACTCAAACATGTGTGAATGAAACAAAACACAAACCTTTTTTAATTTTGTAACAGCATTATAACATGACTTAAAGCTCATGTAACTTTTCTAGTGGAAAGTCTACCATCAGCTTGTCTCCATAGAAATGTTATTGCTTTGCCTGAAATGTTACAAATGCATCATTAAACAGATATATCTTTCATTATTAACTTGCAGGTATTTTATTGTTAAAATAAACCTTGAAAAACATGCATTCTTTTTTGGAGCGGAGTCACTTTTCCACAGATCTGACCTGTAACTTGGCACTTGTCTCTATAGAAAGTCTTAATACCATAATGTGGAACATTGCAGGAGAAACAGTAGCGGCCACTCCTTCAGAAAAGTTACATATGTTTTCTTAAGTTTTAGTTTTTTTCTCCGCTTGCATTGTGTTTTAAACAGGGTGGCCATGAAATAGAGAGCCCAAGTGATCTTATTGATTTCCCTGGTATAAATAAATATAAAATAAACATTAAAAATATTGTTCCCCTTTATTGTGATAACGTGGTTGTAGATCAGGTGCTTGCTGATGCTCAAATTATGAAAAATGTCACTATTCTCTGTAAGCTCTGTATTATAAAATCTAAAACACAAACCTGCCGAGTGAACTTGTAGCCACAGTCTGTGCACTCAAACTTCCTCACACCCTTGTGCCGATTCAAATGAACTCGCAGCTGTTCACGAGCTGAAGACGGAGGGAAAGATATCAGACAATTATCTCTTTCTTTGAGGGACATATTTTGTCTAATTAAGAACGACTTAAAATGTTCATTGATATTCTTTTACCAAACAATCACAATATATAGACTTCTAATAACATTGTACACAAAATATAAACTCTGAACTCTGCTACAAATCACATGTTTTTTCTGACAGAGGATTGGCTGTTGAGCTCTCAGGATGAAAGACCCAATCACATACGCTCAAAAGTCTAAAGTTTGGACACACCCTCTCATTCAATTTTTTTCTTTATTTTACTACTCAACATTTCATATATATACAGAAGACATCACTATATGAAGTGAGATATATGGAATTGTGTAGCAAAGAAATAGAGTTATCCACCAGTATAGTAGACACCCTTTGCCCTCTGCAAGTATCATAGCAACCAAAGAGCCAACCAATCTGGAGCGAGGCTGTTGAAGGTAACGCCCCTTCCCGCCTGCATTGCTGATTTAGCAGGAAGCGGGCGCTTAGCAACCAATCAAACCTGTTGCTAATGCAAGCAGGAATGAGCAACAGGAATGTCACATACAAAAGCAGTTACCGGTACATTAATAACAACAACAACAACAACAACACTTAAACAGTTACAAGAACAAAAGGTGTCACAATAATATTTAGAAGTATGTATTGCTTGAGTACTGGTAAATATAGACAATAAATGATAATATTGAAACTAATTTAAGCCACTGACACAATAACCCAAGATTTAAATCACAAAAACTATTCTAAACACTATTGTTAGAAAAATAACAATAACTAAACAGCAGAATGAAACACTTTGCTACTTAGTTTGCATCTGTAATGAGTCATAGACGTTATTAAATAAACCTTTTACATCTTAAATCCCCCAAAAAATATAGTTCCAGGTTTCATATATTGAACGATAAGTCAATATATTAGTTATCGTGACAGGCCCAGTGAACTCTGAGCTAAACACAAAATATCAGCTCATTATAATACAGTAAATAATCCTGGTGAGAGGTGCCGTACCTTTAAACGTCCTGCCGCAGATGTTGCAGGGGTGTGGGCGTCCCTCCTGGTGTTTACTCTCCATGTGTCGGAGCATGGCCCCTTTCTCTGTGAAGCGCTGCTCACAGACCTCACAGCTGTAGGGACGCTCTCCTGTGTGTATGCGGGAATGTTTGTCCAGAGTCCCTGCGACACAAATGAATAGGATTGAAGGTCCTGTGTTACGCAAAATCCACTCTTGTGAGCTTTAAACCATGTTAGAATGTTATTACTTCCTCAAAAATATACCTGGAGTTGTGTTTTCTTTCATTCACACATGTCTGAGTAACACTTTATTATTACTTCTATTATGATGAAAAATTTGCTGTTTCAAGATATTGAAACAGCAAATTAGAGATAAAGAGATAACGAAGTAGTGATGCTGTGAGGTTTTTTGGCGAGTCACGCTAAAATTAATAAATATTTAAAAGATCAGGAGCTGCGTGTGGATGTCAGTGATAAAAAATGTTAAATAGCACTCAAATAAAATGAATACTTCACTTCGCTAATTTTGAAGCATAATAAATATTAAAATGACACCACAAACTGAAGTATTCTACATTTAAAAATAATTGGGTAGTTGTTATTTTGATTCATTTGAATTTTAATAGGTTGTTTATTTTATGTTTTTATGTTTTTGAATAAAAGTAATTGTTAGCTTTGAGACACAGTGTGCTAGCGTGTTGCTGTACACATACTCTATTGGTTCATACTGAGCTGTAGTTTCCTCAAGACAAAGTATTGTATTGAAACTGAAAAGGATGATTTGGTGCAACCTTAATTATGATGCCATTTACAGCCTTTGACTCTCACCTTGAGTCCTGAATGTTTTTCCGCACACGTGACACTGGAACGGCCTCTCTCCGGAGTGCACCAGCATGTGTATGTTCAGATTGTTCTTCTGTGTAAACGCACGGCCACATTCAGAGCACACAAACGGCTTGTCATGTCTGAAATCACAAAATCAGTCTTTCAATATTCATTTTGTCTCATTAAAAACAATACAACCCGAAGGTCGGAGGATCGAGTCCCACTCGGACCAAGTTCTGTTGTTGTGTCCTTAGGTAAGACACTTCACCCACATTGCCTAGTATGAAAGTGGTGTGTGCGCGAATGACAGGTGGTGGTCGGAGGGGCCGATGGCGCGGATTGGCAGCCTCTCTTCCATCAGTCTGCCCCAGGGCAGCTGTGGCTACAATAGTAGTTTACCATTACCAAGTGTGGAAATGAATGAATAATGACTATAGTGTAGTGCTTTGAGAGGCTATGACTAGCCTGTAAAGCACATTACAAGTGTAAGCCATTATTATTATTACTATTATTACAAAATCTCTTTCAATATTAATTTAGTGAACAAAACAATACAGACATCAGTGCAAATTTAATAGTAATAACTAGTCAAAGTATTTCCTCCAAATTCTGACCTCTGCTTTTTACTGACAGAGGATTGACTCTAGACCTCTCCTTTAAAAAGACAACGGTCAGAGGATTGATTCCTGCTCAGTTCAACTTCTGTTGTTGTGCCCTTAGACAAGACACATGTGGTGAATCATGGTGGTGGTCAGAGAGGTGAAGGTGCAGATTGGCAGCTTCACTTACGTCAATCTGCCTCAGGACAGATGTAACTATAATAGTAACTTATCACCAATGAGTGTGGAGTGAAAGAATAAAGATCGCAATATTCATCTGACTTTCATGAAAAACGTCATTACAATAAAGAGAAAGAATCAGCACCTGCTATAGATACCTACAGATCACCAGCAAGCAGCACTTTTTTTTTAACCGAAATGACTATGTAGTGCTGCTGAATCCTACGCGTCTCATAGAGTATGAAAATAAAATTGGAGAATGAAATAAGTACGTCACAGTGGGCGTGTACCCGTCACAGTGAAAACAGGTGTTGATCAGCAATATGGCGTCTTGAAAATAAGTGATTAAAGATTGCTCAAACATGCATGAGCTACTCCAGATACAACTTTGGGTGAGTGAATGATGAGGAGAAAGAACTAAAATGTGGTTAAAAGCTCTGAAAAGTCACTTTTGCATAATGTTTAATGTTTTGGGAACATACTGTTAGCATGTCTGCACCTGTGAATAGCCTTGATGTGCATCCTGAGCCCGTTCCTGCTTGTGGCTCGGTGTCCACACTCCTCACACACAAACGGCTTCTCTCCTTTGTGTTTGGACGAGTCATGGATCCGCAGCTCGCTCTTCGACATAAAGGACTTATCGCACTCAGGGCACTACAAAACACAGTCAACATTAAATTACACAGGAGGGTGATATATTGTCTACACAAGATAATATCAAAATTCCTTCCATTTTCTTCTGCTTATCTGGAACCGGGATACGGGGGCATCAGTTTGAGTAGGGACTCCCAGACTTCCCTCACCCCAGACATGTACTCCAGCTCCTCCAGTGGGACCCCAAGGTATTCCCAGGCCAGCCGAGAGACATAGTCCCTCCAGTGTGTCCTGGGTCTTCCCTAGTTTCATTTTTAAAGCTGCTATTTGTAATTAGATTGGCCGTTTTTGATGAGGGAATGATGTTATAACATAATAGAAAGCTGCAAAAGGTTGATGTTGCACAATACCCCTTTTGTAAGGAAGAAAAGGTTGCAAAACCTGTTGATAAAAATATAAAAAAATAAACTTCTACAGACATATAATGTAACAATTCTGAACTTGTGTTTAGTTTTACAGCTCATTCCCTTTTTGAACAATAACATACAGTGACCATGCTAACACATATGTTAAATTATCATATTGTTACATTTTACTTGAGGTTTTCTTCTGCGGTCACCTGCTTGTCTCCATGGAGATGTTATTGCTTTGCCTGGAATGTTCCACAGTATGGCATCTTCCATGCTTTTAATTCAATACATGCAAGATAAAAACATTTTAGGTCACACTGAGCACTATTCCAGCTAAAACAATCACATCTCCATGGAGACAAGCATTTGGCCCCTACCAGAAAAGTTACATAGTGCATCTTTAATACAAACAACTTACTGCATGTGGCTTTGGAAAACCATGAAGTCTCATCATGTGGTGGTTCAAATGTTTCTTCAGCACGAACCTTTCAGAGCAGATGGAACACTGTCAAAATAGAAGAACACATTTTAGCATCATCCTTCTCCATAACTTTACATCTTGTGTTTATTTGTTCTGAGCTGTGGCGTACTTCATACGGCATCTCTCCAGTGTGAGTCACCATGTGCGAAGACAGCTGGGATTTTCGAGAAAACGTTTCAGAACACTTGGGGCATTTGTGCACCTGTCAGCATAAATCAAACATTTAACAACACATTCAAAATGTGTTGATTTTAATACACAGTTACATACAGTGAGCTGATATATACAAAACTCTGGATCATGATTCTGACCTGTGCAGTGACGGCGCAGTTTCGAGCTTTGTGCTCCTGAAGATTCTCATTTCTGAAATATTTCTTTCCACATTTTTCACAAACAAAAGGCTTTTCTCCTGTGTGCCGCCTGACGACAGAAACAGGAAGAAATTTAGACCAAGAAATGTGTATCATCAACAAGGTCGACAAGAGGATGCCAAACTGCACCAAAGATCGGCCTGTCACAGTCATTACTGCATCGACTTATTGTTCAATATATGGAAGCTTGAACAATAATTTTTGGGGATCAGTATTTATTGCGTGTGCCTTTTCTTAGTACAAAATATGAGATATGAAACATGATAATATTTGAGCTGAAGAAGGTGGAATTATGAACAAACATGATGAACTAATTACTTAAGTGTTGCATTCTGTAATTGTTTTTTTTTTAATTATTATTATTAACTTTGTTGTGGATAATTCTGCTTTAAAAACATGGACAATCAGTGTTTCAGTTTTCTGCAGCTCTTCCTGAGGTTATGACACAGGCCTCTACTGTGACAATGTTTAAATCCAGGCTCAGAACAATTCTGTTTATCTGTGCATATGACTGGAAGGGTTTTATTCTGCACTTGTCTCTTTTAATGTTAATTTTATCATGTGTATTTATGTTTTGATTTGTTTGTATTTTGATTTTAATGTATTTCTTATTCTGTAAAGCACTTTGAATTACTTTGTGCACAAATTGTACTATACAAATAAATCCCTTTGCCTTTATGGTTTGGTTTCAATATTATCATTTATCATCTATATTTAACTCAGCAATATATCGCATTTCAAAATGTGTTATCGTGACAGGTCTAACCAAAGACATTGCGAACCATAACCAATAACAGAACTCCACTGACACATTCAAACAAGCGAGGTGCCATACACTGTCTAAGGGCTGAGGATTTCCATTTAAAATTTCATAAACATGATCTATCTCTGTCCCCAGATGTGAGACAGATATGTTCAAATCAAATTTATTCTTAATTACAAAAACATTGGACACAGTGGACAAGTAGTTTAGGTAATAATTTGGTGTTTTGGTTCTCAAGATGATTATCCAATCTGCCACATGACATAGAGGGTGTCCATAAAGTCTCTTTACGATATAAAAATGTAATTAAAAAGGCAATTGATAAACATTAATTAGATGTGTTTTATTGTACTCAGTGGTTATAAGAGTTTTTAAGCACACCTCTAAGAAATGGCTGCCACTTTAGAGAAGGCACAATGTGTATGATGGATTCTGTGGGGTTATGTTAAAGATATCGTATATCGGACAAAGATACAGGACGTTACTGAACTAAAGCAAAAGATAATAGATGCGACTGCAACCACTGATGAGGCTCTGGTACAGCGAACAGGGCAAGAAATCGAGTTCCTTCCTGATGTGCTTCGTGCGACTAATGGTATTAATTGAGGTCAAAATTAGAACAATATATCTTATCAATTGCCTTTGTAATATTTTTTTTTTAATTGTAAATAGACTTTTCTGGACACCCTGTATTTTCTTTTAAGAGGATTAATATGTTTTATCATTGCCCAATTGACCAAAGATTCAACAACTGTCATGTTTCCAGCTGATGCAATCAAACCAAATCGATCACAGCTGCAACGAGTGCTTAATGCTGTGGTGTCCTTGAGCAAGACACTTCACACACTTTGCCTAGTGTGACTGTGGCGTGAGTATGGATCAATAAAAAGTTGGAGATCTGATGAAAGACTTAAGTACAAAGTCTGCACCTGTTGTGGACTTTAAGGTAGTACTTGCTCTTGAAGCTCTTGTTACAAACAGGACATTGAACTCGTGCTCCCTCTCCTTTGTCTCCTTCCTCTCCTCCTTGTCCATTCTCTCCATCTTTCTCTCCATCCTTGATTGTGGCAGCTTTAGTTTGCGATTTCCTCCTCTTTTTCTCTGGCGTTGCAGCAGGAGTCTCAAGTTCATTGTGGTCCCAAGAATCAAGAGAGTTTTCCACAAATCCTACAAAATCCGGGTCGTCTCCGTTTTCTTCCTCAAGAGGAGCCATGTAATCTGGATCAGACTGACCACTAGAGGGCTGCATGGAAAAAGAAACATAGTAAAGCTGGTAATAAAATGTTACAGTTAGACATAAGTGTAGAAGAGGGTGAAAGGTAAGTGAATACATTTACACAACAACTAAATCTACAAAAATATTTACTGTACACTGTAAATTTTGTACTATAAGCTGCTACTTTTTTCCCCACGCCTTGAATCGCTCAGTCATCCAGGAACCTACCTGGATGACTGAAGGATAACACAGATATAAGACCGCATGGTAATATAAAAGAAAGTACTACTGTTAATGTTGAAAATCACATTCTATTGTCTAAAGAACGAGTGTTTTTAATCATCATTGCGGTATCATAATCGGTATTGAGTCTATTCTTTAATAACGAAATCGAGTTTGAAATTTCAGTATTGTGACAAGACTAATGTATAAAACACAGATATAATTACTCTCATATATTTATTAATTTATTTATTAGGCCAAGTTAGTTAAGGTAATAAGATTATGTCAGGCTGGTTTCAAGATATTTTTTTTCCCCAAGTGTAATTTTGTAACAATCATTCTACATGGACTCACTGTAGACTACAAAGGGCAGCGATGGGGAGTAGGTTTGTGCACTCAAGCAGGGCCGGCCCAGCCTATAAGCAGACTAAGCAGCTGCTTAGTGCCCCAAGGCCACCAGAGGGCCCCCAACCCAGACATTTATATTGAAAATAACTTAACATGTAAATTTATTCATATATATAGTAGCAAAATATCTGCTGCCTACATTTGTTTTATCATGCCTGAGGTGCACTGAGGCCACTGAGGTACTTTTGAATGGCTGTTTAACAAGTTCGATTAAAACATTTCAGTCTTTTAGTCATATAAATAGAAACACAATTGGACAAGGTGATGAGAGCATAGTAATAATGTTGTCAAATGCAAGTCACCAATAATTGACATGCACTGCCCAGGGGCCCAGAGACACATTCTGCTTAGGGCCCCTGAAAGCTCGGGCTGGCCCTGGACTCAAGCCCTGAATGCGGGACAATACAGGATTATTAACACCCAGGAATCAACTGAAATACAACTTTGAGTAAGCTAATGATAAGGTTAAAACCTCATAAAATTGTATATGTTCTGTCCCCTTAAAGAGCACTGTACACACATCACACAGAACTTACCTCACATTCACCAACTGCTTGTTCAAGATTTGGCAGCACCACCTCCTCAATTAAAAACAGGGCGTCTTGGTTTTGCTCGTTAGCGGGTGCATCGGCCTTAAGTCTTTTGGGGCAATTCACCACCCGACCAGAGCGAGTTGTTGTTGTGGTAACTTTACTCTCCTCTGTATTACCAAGATCCTCCTCATCTGGTTTAGTAACGGGCACATTTACCTCATTATTAGCTGCTGTTATGTTCTTTTTGGGCCTGCCTCGTTTGCGTTTCACAGTGTCCTCAGTGGGCTTGTTGAATTGTTGACACATTGTGATAACGTCCTGGACACAGAGGCTGGTGGCTGCGAGTTGCACCATATGGCAGTTGTTATTGTCCAACGGGAGCTCTCCTGTGTAAATAAAGTCCAGAAGTAGCTCCAGTCCCTCATCTGGACAGTCTGTCAGAGTGACTACCACAGAGTTCTGGAAAAAGTAAGGTGCATTTGTTTCAGCAATACAAATATGTATACAATACAATAAAAAAAACCTGAATATTTCAAAGAAAAAAAATACAAGTAAACAGTTAAAGTGCTTATGACAGGTTTTTATGTTTTTCTAATTATTACTTGGTTTTGTGGGGTAGTACCAGTGGTAAATATTTTATCATGGAATTACCTTCAAATCTGCTGCCTTAAAGGTCCTGTAAAAGGCGCTGTTACCTCCACAAAAACATACATGGAGTTGTGTTTTGTTTCATTCACACATGTTTCAGTAACACTTTATTATTAGTCTGTCTACATCTCCAAAGCTCAAAATGCTCTGTTTTCAAGTTATCAGAGGAAACAACATTATAGCATAGACTAGAAAAAAGTGTGATATGGGCCCTTAAAATAATCATATTTAAACTAGTGAAATTACTAGTCTAATCTGTCAAACAATACATTTTAACAGATGTGGAAAAGTACAAAAAAAACTATGGAACTGATCATTCCCTGCTCTGCCTTTCAACCTTCTCTCATTTTAGTGTAGAATTGTTATGAAAAGAGCAAAGACACATTGTAATTTTAAGTCAACTGAGACCCTGTATGTTATCCATCAATCATTACAGTAACCACCAGACCTTTTGTTGGTGTAAAGATGACTTCATGTGTGAGTCATATGGTTCAATTTGGGGTTTGACCTGGTTTAGATCTGGTTTACGTCCATTTAGTTGTAATTTAAAAGTTTAAAGGGCCCATATTATGCTACTCCCAGATCTACGTTTTAATGTTGTTTCCTCATCACAAAAATACCTGGAGTTCTGCTTTGTTTCATTCACACATGTTTAACACACAAACCCTGCATATTTACGCTGAGTTCTTCTCTCAAACTGAAAATATTCTGTTCCACCTTGTGATGTCATGTGGTAATACAGGAAGTGCTCCACTGTGTTTTTAAACTCCATACACCTTCACTAGAATAATTTGGATTATTTCAACCCTGGAATTGCCAACCTTGAACCTTGTGTTTATGATCTGGAGTCTAGATTTATCTGAATAAAGTCAAGTCAGTATAGGGGAGTGGGTGGAAATAGGGGGTAGGTGAAAACTGAAATATACACTCAAACTCCAGATGCAGGACAATACAGGATTACTTGGAGTACAGTATTGCTATAGTTATGACAAGGTTAAAGGTTCATAAAAGTCAAGTCAGTTTACATGTACATTGTGAAATCTATCTTATTCTTACTGTTAAAATGTTTGATCCCTGACCTCTGTACCTGTGCAATGTCCTGAAACATGTCACTGAAGCAGGCGAGAATGTTCCGGTGCGCCAGACGGATGAGCCCCTCTCGAGCACTCAGAGCCGCGTCGCACAGCTTCCCTAGCGCCCTCTGCTGGTTCAGGACAGACAGGACCCGCTGAGCATGGCTCTCCACTGTGGACATCCTTTAAGTCACTGGTACCACCTGTTTACAAGAATATGGAGTTTACTGCAAGAAACTTATACTTCACAAACAAATACAAGACAAATCATGTTATATCTCTACCCCACATCAGTCACTTTCTGCAAATGCATTTTATAGGCTGAATTTTTCTATTTTCAGAAGTAAAATAAACGTATTTGTCAAATTACACATTAAAGACCCACTGTGTGTCCATGGAGATAGTATTGCTCTACCTGGAAAGTTCCATAGTATGGCATTAAACATCTCTCTTGCATTTATTTAACTAAAGGTATTTTCATACCTCAGAAAACAAAACATTCTTACTGTGATGGACTCTCCTCTCCACAGATCTGACCTGTAACCTTACAATATCCCCTGCTTGTCTCCATAGAGATAAATAAATTTTCATCATTTCAGGCAAAGCAACTACATGTCTGCAAATGAACCTCCACCAGAAAAGTTACATAGTGCAAATGTTGTTCCTGACATTTTAAAATACAATATTAAATACATTTTCTCTGAGTTAACACATTGCAAATAAATTAATGTAGGCATATTCTAATCTACTTGACATGTACACCAAACATTGCACCCAACTTTTTACTGTGTTGTTAAATAAATACAATAAATAAAAGGATACAAGCCTCAGTTCCAGTAATTTACTGCTCTCTACTGTGGCCTGCAAGAACCAGCTCCTTGCATTAATAAATCGACCTTAAAATAATGCTGTAGACGAGTCTGTTGTCCTCTATGTTTTCCTACTAGCAATCCATCTTCCCGCAAACTCCAAATATTCCACAAAAACCGCAGACATGTCATGGAAAATGGTCATATCCCTGGATACGCGCCTCACGTTTACTGCGAAAGACAAACCTTTCAAGACGATCCCTAAGCGCCCGGTCTGTGCAGCTCCAGAGGCAGCGGTCCCACGTTTATGATTTTATATTTATTACATTCATATGTCGCATTACTGATTTAAAGTTTAGAACAGATGATTTAAAAGAAAAACGAGTCAAACGCACGAGTGTTTTGTTGCTAAACTGGGCCTGAAAAGTGCTAAAGGAACCGGATGTGACGTAACACTGTTCCGCTAAACTCCGTGAAACATAATTGTGGTCCTTTTATAATCAAACACAGCGTATTATGAAACAAGGAAACTGTACTTTATTCATAAAATCAGAATGAACACTTTTACATTCATTGGTTCACAATTTCAACAGTAATCGTGTCATAATTACACGTTCACGTTGTTATTTTTGGTGAAGGAAACTCCGGGTAAGTGCATGGTCGGCCGCTCACCTGAGACCTGTGTTTGGCTAACACATGCAGCTAGGCTAACCATCCGCGCTGCTTTCGTATGTCTTCAGCAAACTGTTTAGCGTATTATAAAGTAAATGCGGTGTGTTACAAGATAATAACGTGTGTATGCGTGACTGCACAGTTTTCTCACAGCCCTTGGGTAAGTTTTATCTCTGCGTTGCTAAGGGCAATAACATTTTAGCTTTTGACCAGTTAGCCTCCGCGGTTTGTTGTCACGTTGAACTAGTAGCAACGATCGCACATTTAACTTTGCATTATGCTGAATTAATCTATTCTCTGTTGCTGTTAGCCTAATGTATCAAAGTACTGTGATGCTAACTTTATTTTGTTCAAGATATTTGCATAATATTGATTAGCGGACCAGGAGATGTGCCAAATTGATAAGTGGTCACGTTTTGATATAGAGCTTTTCCACCTGCCGGGCTCTCAGGTGTGCAGACACTGAGGGAGAGGTGGGTTAAGTGTCTTGCCAAGGACACAACGACAGTATTCATTTATGGGAGCGGGATTCGAACAACCAAGCTTCAGATTAGTGGGCAAACACTAAACCAACTGAGCTATTGTTGGGTGTAATGTTACTGTGTGCAGCAATGTTCAGATGTACATACAGATAAAGTGCATTGTTATGTCTGGGTAAACTGAAGCGGGCTTTATGTGCTTGTATCTGATAAAGAAGCTGAGTTGGTCAAATTGTGCAGACAGGGATCTTGTTACCTTATCTTTAAACCCTTTTAACTGCTAGATCACTTACTCTTACATTGTATTATATATTTATAATCAACTGGAAAACTAAAGATGTGGAGGTTAGCAGTATGCTCCATAAATATTACAACAGAGTTGTTAGTTAACACATCACATTCATCAGGATTCTCTGTAAATAATATATTTTAAAAGACAGTTCAGCTCCTGAAAATTCCCATTTCACTTTGATTGGTTAAATCCACCTGTCACTCACTCAGAGCCTTACAGAAGTTGACCAATGGGAAGAGTGTTTGAAGGAAGGTGTACATATTTCTGAATGAAGAAGAATTAAACAGAGAAGTAGTGAATCATGACAGGTCAGTAGCGCCAAAATAGCAGATCACAATTAGATATTTATTGGCATATTGCTCAGCCCTTTTGTTTGAAAGTTGTTTAACCAGATTGAGTTGGACATTACTGTATAGAGCTTGGAATTTTGACATCACACCCCCTAGAATTTTCAGTCAGCCTAAAGTTAAACCAGTGGAGGTTTATGCTAAATACAAAAGTTTGTGTTCATTCTAATGTTTTCTGACACTAGAGTGATAGATGTATTTACCAGTAGTGACCCAGCAGTTTATCAGGTTGTTTCACTGCACTTTCATTTACTTTTTGATGTTATTTTGCTTAACTATCTCTGAGAATTTTGTGCCACTGCCACCAACATGGTGAATTTCCATGGCATCAGGTGTTTTTTTGAGGTTCCTCTCCAAACTCTGTTATGTACCAACTGTTCCCTTCTGTTTTCAGAGCCTCCCCTTGTTGCATGACTAAACATTTTAAAATATGAAGGTCAAAAGGAGCTCACATGGTAAAGGACATGGCAAATCCCAGAAGTGGAGAGACGCTAGAACTAAACGGTGCAGACCAACAGCTGTCACCTCATCGGATCTGAACTCCACTCCCGCTATGGCCCAACTAATTAACGAACATCAGGTCTTAGGGAAGAAAAAACCCAACATCAAAAGACTAGAGACTAAACCAAAATCTGTCTCTGATTCTAAAAAGACTGGACCGCAGAAGTTTTTTGCTCACACTAATGGGAATTCTAGCTCTGCCGTGGAAGAAGCCGAGGAGATGGAGCAAAACAGCTTTTCAGGGTTTGGTCACCATGGAAACGGTTTAGAGTTTGTTGGAGATAAGCAGTTTTTTAAGCCTGGGAGACTGGAAGGGAATGCGCTTCACCACTGCGCTGTAAGAGACGACAAGAAGAATCATGCAGTGGTGGTCATGCAAAAGGATCAGGTATGAAGTTTAGTAAATTGTAAATGTGAGTGGCTTTATTCTATATTTGTTGTTTTTGAAAGTGTTGTAGAATAAGTGAAGTGACCTGAGATGGCAAAGTGGTAAAGTGGCCATCTTTAGCATGGGAGATGTTTATTTAGCATTAGTACGGGACCTGGAGTTGAGAACATTCAACACATTATGATTTTGTCTATTCAAGACTGCCAATGCTTCTGTTGTAGGAAGTATTATACCTCTGTTGACATAGGCCAGAAAGCAAGGTGGTTTCTTTGGTACAGTAGTGAAATTCATTTTCCAAAGGCCTATCATACCCATTCTATCCAACTACACTACAAATCCTAATAAAAATGTCTCTATATGGTATTTAGGACCTATATTTTAAAATTGTGGAGGTCTGATAAAATTGCAACATAGTACTCTGTTAATGTTTAGAAACTGGAAGTATTTGCTATATTACTTTATTTATTAGAATGAACCAGATTAAAGATGTGTTTGTTTTTGTTTTTTTAACCTTATTCATAGAGTAATATTGTCTCCTACCCTCTATCTGCAAATGCTACCGCAGTAAAACCTGTCAACTAATACTACAGCTACTCTGGGACTACTATAAATCCCCTCTGTATCGGTAACTCCCCTCCTCTCTCTTCAGACCCTGTGTTTCCGTGGTAAGTGTTTCCTGACGTGCTTGTACGGTCGTGTAGAGGTGATGGGATTCACTATAGAGGAGGGGCAGCAGCCGTACCCTCTCTTCTCTCCGGCCTCGCACAGCCCCATCACCGTCAGAGCCATGGAGACTGAAAACACACACTTCAGTGAAGACTCGGCACAGCTCGCAGACATCCTCAGAGACTATCTCACGTCAGGTATTCACAAACAGATGGGTTTATTGAGATAAAGGTTGTTGAGCTGGTACAGTGATGGGTGGCATTATTACTTGAAGGTTGGCAGTTCAAATCCCTCTCTAACCTACCTCTTACTGTGTATGGGCTGTTTACCTGTTTGGTATCAGGTTGGCCCCCATATTTACACTGAACGCAGTTGACCCATAATTGAAAAATTGACAACTCTTAGGTCTGATTCATTTATATTTAGTCAAGACACAGGCAGAAAAATATGTATATGTACATACTTTTACTTCAGAGTGAGCCAGCAATGCCCCAGAGAAACACAAGATCTAAAAGTTATCTCAAAGTTTTAAATTGAGGAGTGATTCAATCATGCAAAGTAAAGCACTTTGAATGCTTTTTTATTCTTACCCTAAGCAAACCCCATAATGTCACCACAGAAACTGATACATTTGTAATTAAAAGCATAACATGGCTTAAAAAAGTATGTTGGCCATCGCTGTCTGCCAGAAGAGAACAACACTGTGTAAATGTGTTTATAAGAGACTACCTGAATATCTCACTTGCTAGCTGAACTTTGGACATTTTGAAGAACATGGAAAACTGGATATATTTGTGTCACAAATGCACTTTAATAATCTGGTGATAAACGTTTATAATTACACCTGCACCTGTTTTTAATGTTTTAAATGGATATATGCAGTTATGTTTTGTTTGTAATTTCCTGTATTTTAAACAAGGCATCTAAAGATAAATGAAATAAAATTAAATTAAATGAAAATTATATTATCATGAAAATCTGGACACGGAACAGTTTCATTTTAGCTCTGTGAGGAAACCAAAAATGTCAAAAGTAACGCTTATTTCTTTTGTAGATTTGTGGATTCTGCTTCAGCTCATTCTAAGATAGTTTTTATATATATTGTAGAGCCTCCCTTTGTTATCTCTGTATTTTAATCATCTTTATCTTGTGTTTTTTCAAGGATCTAGAAAGAAGCTTGCAGGAAAGGTGATTCGAGACTCCTCCATCATTTTACTGGAGCCAATGGAGTCAACGCTGACGAGATTTCTGGCCAGTTTCCCAGACCTTAATGAATTATTCAGCCCTCCAGTGGTATGCATTGTACTAGTGGCTTTTCTGACAGTCACTAACACTTAACCAATTAAGAATCAAACTATTACATGTTTATTTTGTCTCTCAGAGTGAACTCCTGTCAGCTGTTTTAGACACTCCACTGAATGGTCTCGGTATAATTCCTCTTTCCAATAACATAGAAGGCATCACATCCTCAACAAGCCTCAAGAATGTCCTAAACACTCTTGTCAATGCTTGTAAAGGTGGGTCAATAGAAAGCGAAAGTTATTATTAGTTATTATTTTTATTTCATTTATTTTTCTTACATAAGTTTCTTTTCCAGGGGATATGGATGGCACTGTTATCCTGGTTTGTGGAGCCAAGAACGTGGGCAAGTCAACATTTATCCAAATGCTCATCAATACTTTATTAAATCAGTAAGTTAAAGTTATGAATTACACAATTACACAAGTTACTTTGAGTTACAGTTGGAATTAGTTTGACTCATAGACTGTGTGTATATAATGTACATGGCTAATCTGCTAGCTGCCACAATCCAAATGGGAAGTGAGCACGGGCTCCATTGACTCTGGCTCCAATTCACTTTCTCTTGTTTCCCTTCTCTGCTGCTATCAGGCTTTACATGGTCCTGGTATTTTAATTTCGCTATTGTGTCCATACATCAAGATAATTAGTAACAGACAAATCAAGCACCTTCTTCCCCAAGGTCGCTCCCACTAGCAACAGGTTTGCAACAGGTTTGATTCACAGCGTTGCTAAGAACCCACTCCCTGCTAAACCTAAATGGGAGGGGGCGTTACCTTCAAGAGCCTTACTCTGGATTGTTTTTTTTGGTTGCTGTGAGAATTGGGGTCGGATTTCCAAATATGAAACGTGTCTCCAAATTTGTCCCTTTAACTGTTGGCCTTGACAAGCTTCATTTGACTCAAGCCAACCACTATGGATGACGCCACACTCACTTAGTCCACGTCTTAATACAATCTATGCTTTGACTGTAAAATGATTATTGACTAGATGACAAGATATACACGCTTTTAGACAAATATTGGATTGTTTTTTACAAAAATATCTCTGTTTGCAGCACTGGGAGCGTAGAGTATTTGGAGGGAGACCTTGGACAAACAGAATTTACTCCTGCTGGCTGTGTATGTTTGACAACTGTTACAGAACCACTTTTGGGTATGTTGAATTATTAAAAACTTTTATAAGGTACACAACTGAAGATGAATGGTTTGGGCACAGGGCTTGTTGATTCAAAGTGGTTCAAGCAGCAGTTTAGTTTCATCCAACTGATTTACAAGCAGTGTTTTGTAAGAACAATGGTTTTGTATATAAACCAAAAGTGATCGCCTGAACTATTTGAAAGCATGTGATATGCACAAAAACTTTAGGTAACACTACTGTCTTCAGGGGCTTTGAAACTGGGGGATGAGGGGGGATCTTTGCTTATCAAAGGAGGACACAAATGAGAATACAGTTTGATTAGTCCTTTATTAATGGGTTAGACCTCATAGTTCTAGTCCTAGTTTAGACCTGTGTTTTCCCGGTTAACAGTCCATCTAACTTCTTCCCATCTTTCACAAACTCTTTGGCACATCTCTCATATTCACATGGATTCATTTTTTAGCTTTTCCAGACCACAAATTAAAGCTTTGGGGTTTGCAAACGTTTAATTGCATGCAGACGGCACACAGCAGTGGGCCATGTTTGATCACAAACTGCTGCTTAAAGTTGGTGGTTCGTGCTGTGAACATCTTGAGACCCACTGGCTATACACAACTTCCTGACACAACCATATTTTTATGTTTTGTAGGTCCCCCATTCACGCACCAGCGGACCCCGGAGCACATGATCTACTACGGAGAGTCATCCTGTGAGTCAGATCTGGACCGCTACCTGGAGGCACTCAAGTCTCTATGGCACAGCCAGCCTCAGAGCAGAGAGGGCCCAGTCATTATCAACACCATGGGCTGGGTCAAAGGTGGGTTAGGGCCATTGGAATGAGGGACATGCTGTATTGACTTGTTTGTAGAGCTGAAAGTAGCAAATAATAATTTAGTCAAATGAAGCTCATCAATGCTAGCAGTTAAAGGGGAGAATTTGTAGCCAAATTCCATATTTGGAATTCCAACCGTGAATGTCATAGCAACAAAAGAGCCAGTGTGGAGTGAGGCTGTCGAAGGTAACAACCTTTTGTGCCCGCTCTGCTGGTTTAGCAGGGAGCAGGCGCTCGGCAGTGCTGTCAATCAAACCCGATTTGTCTGTTATTAATTTACAGATACAAGCATCATAAAAATACCACGGTCACGTAGATTGGGTTAATACGAACATTTTAAGAATGCATGAATGTTTTGAGTTGATGGGGGGAAAACGGAGTGCTTGGAAGAAACCAACCCAGACACAGGCAGAACATGCAAACTCAACACAGATAGGTATAAATTCTAGCGCCTCAGTCCAGTACCTTCCAATTAAAAATCATATCCTGGTGGGAGTCAAAACATCCAAATGTCAAAAACATTTTCCAGGTGATCTTTAAAACCTTGTCTACCATGACCTAATGAAGGATTACACAGACTTGCAGTAGTTTAGCTGAGTATGGTGCAGTTGTTTTCGATTAGGCAGATAGTTCATTTTTCAGGTATGTTTATTGTGTGCAGGCTTTGGGCTCCAGTTGCTTGTGGACATGCTTCGCTTCTTCCCCGTCTCACATGTGGTTCAGTTGGGTTATGGTGGGATTCAGCAGTGCCCCTCCCTTACCCCCGACTACCTGAGGACCGCACAGGGCTATCAGACACACCCTCCACCTCAGTCTGCCCTGGACGAGTTCGCAGAGAGCTCCACCCCACCCAGAACATTTGTCCACTTGCCTGTCCAGTCTGAGTTTAAGGGAGTGGGGACACAAGGCAAAGCGTAAGAACAACCCTGTTACCTTATTACTGCTTATATATTATCAAACAATTATTGCAATGGCCAAACGGTGCCACTTGAGGGAATATCATGTTTATTTATACAACTTGAGAGAGGGTTTTTTACCTCCACCTACTCCTTTTGGGTCATCAACCTTGTTTGTATAATTATTTGTTAATGATCAAAAATGTAATAATTGTTAACATTTTTATAACAACTACACTAACTAATTACTACGGTTGAATCTTTCTCAATAAACCACGCACTAGCAAGGACCACAGCACAACAATATTTGCAACAAAGATATTTATTGATGGATGATATGATAAGATGAAGTGAAGGTGGCTGGGCAAGAGACTGCAGCCCAGCCGATCCAGGACCCCCCTGGGTAGATGTCCTATGGCTGAAAGACAAAGGAACAAATGGAGAGGATGGGAGGGTGGGGTTGAGATAGTTGAGACAAACTGTTGATGGGATAGCCCGGTACAAATAGGCTTCTGGGTAATTATAGGTGTGGTTCGCTGAAGAGGAAGAGAAGGAAGTTGAGGCGTGGTCCTGCTTTTGAATCTCAGTTAATTCATAATGAAATGAGTCAATATGATTAAGACTTAAAGCTTTATTAAGGTTAATTGTGGTTATTATAAAGTGATGCCTAATATTTTTAACACACAAAAATAATGCCAGATGTAGAAATATACAAATACCACAATATGATATTTATTGTGCAAACTGTTTCCGTATGTTAGTTTTTCTCTTTAGTGGAATAAATAATGTCATATTCCAATGTAGACTGTACTCAGACATACCACATGATCATCGTCTTTGGACTTTTTATCAGTTTTTTTTTTTCCATCGTAAACTTAAAACCTTAATATCCAATGTTTTGAATTTATCAGAAGGCCTTTATTAGTACCATGTTGTATGATAGTTACATTCCTATTACTCTACACTTTAGAGAACAAATAGTGCCAATGAAGGTAGACGAGGAGAAGTTCAATTCACAATCTAATGTGTTTATTTTGCTGCTGTAGAAAACACCAGCGCTCTAATGAAATGAGAGAGTTGTCTTTATTGGCTTATCTGAGTCAGCTCCAGTCTCCTGACCCTGGACCAGTCAGACCTCTGCACAGTCTCACTCCATATCAGGTACTTTGTCTTTGTCTTTGTTTATAATTGGTATTACATGGGCTGGTGTGGTAATACTGATCAGTCTAATAATATATGTGTTTTATATAAATGTGGGAAATTTGCCTCGGTGTACCAGTGCCCAGGAATGTCATGTTGAAAAAAGAAAAGTTGAATTGATGTAACAATGAATCAAGATTAAATCAAAATTTATCCAAATAATCATTGTAAAGGATTTCAGGTGGATTGTGAACATATTGATACCTTTATTTTCTTGCATTGCATTATGTTTTATTGTTCATGTGTGCGTGTGTGTGTATAATACAAATGTATTAGTAAGTTTGATATTTAGTGACTATCAAAAATTGTAATAATAATGCATTTGAATGGATTTAGTATTTGGTTACCATAATCATTACCATTTATCGTAATAAAATTGAAGGAATTAAGTGGTTGTGACAACTTTCAGAATCCACTCACACTGATTAAAATTGAGGAATCAGAACGATTCATATTCTGTCATGATAACTACTGTAATGGTAGTGTAAAGTCAATGCTGTTTGTTTTTTAAACTAAATTCTCTCTTTTTGTTTTTGTTTCCTCAGGTGCCACACAGTGCGGTTGCCCTGGGTGTACTCCACTGTGAGGTGATGCCCAGTCACATGTTTTATGCCGCTAATGCCAGCCTGGTGGCACTGTGCTGCTTGAGAGAGAAAGTCACCAGCAGAGGGAGCCCTGTGCTACTACCCCAGGCTCCTCTGTGCCCCTGTGTGGGATTTGGTATGTACTGAGGTCATATTGATTTTTCTTTTATAATGAGATAAAATGACAGACAGTGTCTAGATGAGAAGGTGTATTTTAAGCTGCTTTACTTAATGTTATTCACATCTATTTATCTTCTTCAATACTGTCAGCTAAGATTTACATGCATGATATTGTTATGATGTGCACAGTGATTTGCTGATGTGCTGTTGTGTGTTTGAAGGTATTCTCCGAGGCATAGATGTGGTGAGAGGTTTATATTACCTGTTGACTCCAGTTGACCCCTCCGTCCTCCGAAGCGTCAACTGTCTTCTGGTGGGAGCCATTTCACTGCCCTCCTGCATCGTCAAAACGCAGGTCAGACTACACACTGCAGAACAGGAACAGTTAAAGTAGCACTGTGTAACTTTTCTGTTGGAGGATCTGTCACCTGCTGGTTTATGGTAACTCACTAAAGGGCCAGACTGAAATGTGCAGTGCAGCAGTTTTGAACCAGTCTGCACGATTTCTTTTATTGAAGCCCCAACACATAACTTATATTTACTTTTTATTTCCATGGAGTCATGCTGGTGACGTGCCACTTACAGAAAGTTAAGCAGGGTTAAGAGTTGTTTTAGATCAATTGCAATTTAAAATGTCCAAAATATAAAATAATGATCCACTGGTGTCGTAGATTATAACTAGGAAAATTAAATAAATAAAACAGAAAACATTGAATGAGAGGGTGTGTTCAAACTAGGCCTGTCACAATAACACATTTTGAAGTGCTATATATTGCTGCAGTAAATATAGATGATAAAAGATAATACTGAAACCAAACCATGAAGCAGAATTATGTACGTATTGTAAATGTACGATATAACAGAATAACTAACTTCTATGATTCTATAATGAGTCATAGAAGTTCATAATTCAAGCTTCTACAGCTCAGATCTTATCATAGTCCAGAAAAATAACCAAACTTTTCCCACGAGTGCAAAGTAAAAATCCCCATGATAAATATTGACCCCCCTCCCCAAATGATTGTTCCATCTGCATTGGAAGTTGATATAGTAGTGTGACATTTATGAACAAGTCAGCTCTTTTGAACGGTTCCTTAACATGAACGGTTGCATCCACATCTTAAAATTTATATATCCACTTTCAGTTTGAACCATGTTAAACACATCTGGGCCTTGGTCATTTCTCTCTGGGATTGGTCTGTAGTTAAATGACTTTTCACATTAGCTTTTGTCATACAATAAAAAGAGTCTTTAGAACGGCTCTTTGTGGGATCCGAATCTTTTGCGATCGTTCATGTCAAAGGAGCCAAAAGTCCCATCACTACGATCTAGTAATTATCGAGAGAGGCCTATTCCAAACTTTTGACTGATAGTGTAATATTTCCTCTTTTAAATATGTGTCTCTGTTCTCTGCTGCAGGGCTGTGATGAGGACACGCCATACATCACTTCAAACTACAGTTTTGATCTGACTGGAGCCGGAAAACTAAAAATCTTCAAGGGAATGTTGAGGCCAGGCCAAGAGAGACACTAATGTCTTTAATGTGCATTATCCCTTTTTAAATACATAAATAAATCTACAGTAGGCTTCAACTCTCCTTTAGGATTTGTATGTTTTTGACCAAAATCCTGACTCAAGATCTGGAGGGTTCAGCACTGAAGAATGGGTCAAATGCAAAGGACAATATGGGTTACATGCATAGGACAAAAAACAAAACAAAACATACCTTAACAATTACTTGGACGAAGCACAACGGAGCATACGATACTGAAGACTTACCAGCGATTTTCTTTCATGGGATTTTAATGTGTGAAATCCTTAGGTGCTCTGGACATTATCCCAAACAAAAGTACTTCTACAGACTTTGTTAGCCTAAAATCTGACAAAGATAAAGGATCTTGTTTGACTTCTTTGTAGATTACATTCCAGTACTTGACACTGTTGAGGTTTACACTCTCCAATAAAGTGTTGTTTTCAAGTATCCAGTATTGTACTTGTTTAACTACCAGTACTAGTTTTGTGTACTATTAAAGGTCCTACAATAGACAAAATTGACTGTGAGCTTAAAGCCTTGTAAGAATGTTGGCCTAACATGGACCCTTGAAGTAATGTGTGCTCAAGTAGGTGGAGCATTATTCAATTTAGTGACGGGTCGCTAGCTCAATCTGCGTATAATCCAAAAATATTGTTGTTTCCCTGAACAAAACACTTTCCACACATTGCCTACTTCTGGCTAGTAGTGACAAGAATGAGAAAAACTTAAAGGGCAAATATAATGCAGGTAATTGTAAGAGTAATTTTCACAACTTGC